>NC_137830.1:47022585-47072585 GCF_963921795.1 Nannobrachium achirus
TCCGCTGTGATTCCACTTTTTTTCTTTTTTACACCCGATGGGGCTGATCGCTAACTTGTGGCAATTGCAATAAAAAAAATAAAAGATGTGGTTAGACATGTCTGGCGGTTTGGGCGCTCATAAAAAAAGAAGTGGCTAGATGTGGGTGACGCTGAACAAGTTAAATATGATTATAGGTTTGTCATTACTGTAGGTGGAAACTGGAAAGGTTTTGAACAATTTACTAAATGATGATGGAAACTTGATGCAACGCGATGTGAGCTTGTCACTTAATAATCCACTCTTTGTCAAGTCCCACCCCATGGCGCTCTGTTACTAAGTGGGACAACAAAGCCAGGGCAGACTATTTTTATAATGGGAAATGAATGGGAAAACAACGATTTTTCATAGCCTCATTATTGCTATTTAAAGTACCAAAAGAAAAACATCTATGTGATATTAATAAAAAAGGAACAAAAAACTCCATTGTGTTCCAAAATGTTCCTATTTATCATGACAAAGCAAAACAATAAAATAAAAATATAAATAAATATCTATTTAAAACTACACTCTCGCCATTAATATTAACTCATTAAAAGCCAACCCCGCGATGTCGCGGGAAAAGTAATAGAGTATCTATAGTGCCATCCACGCGATGTCGCGGGAAAAGTAATATATTACTGTAACGGCGAGTAAAAATACCTAGTACAATGGCCGACGCTCCGGAGACGAAATCCGCGCTGATTTGTCATCATCACGGCTCCACAAGCACACAATAGTCATCCCATAACATTGAGGTGGACGGCCGATCTCATCTTTAATGTCCATTATCTCAAAACTACACTTTAGAAGCTAGGATGGAGGCAGATGCTCGCTTATTTTACACAGTTATAAAAGCTCCCGGTCGGCCATTACACAACTCCACGTGGACACGCATCGGTTCCGGCGCACGATCCGATGACGTCAGACCGGAAGTACTTCCGGTCTAGACTTCTGGCCTTCAAAATAAGACAGCGGCCGTTAATGGGGCCGGGAGGGGGCACTCTGGACCCCCTAATCCGTTAATGTCCTGGGCTCAGAATGAGTTAATGGACGTATGTGGACTTTGTCCCACTGCATAACTCCGCCCCCAGTAGCAAAAGAGAATGATTTTTTTTGTGTGTGTGTGTGCGCGCTCCCATGTACCTACTATGTGTTCCACAGCTATCCCGGCCTGCTCATCGTACCGCAGAGCATCCCAGACTCGACCATCCAGCGGATTTCTCGCTGTTACCGACAGAACCGCTTCCCCGTCGTGTGTTGGAGGAACTCACGGACCAAGGCGGTGCTACTGCGGTCCGCGGGCCTCCACGCCAAGGGAGTGGTGGGCTTCTTCAAGTCGCCCAACGCCCCCAGCTCTGGTAAAAAAAAAAAGAAAAACGTCAAGATTATCTTCCATACTGAGCACTGGTGAATTTGTTTACGTCATATATAATTAACAGGCAAAAGACAAAGTAATGTTATTTACTGATTTGTAATTTGGGCCAAAAACTGGAAGATTAATAATGATGGAAGATTAATAACTTTTTTTCTGAGCAAATGATGTAATAAATCAATGCAGTTTTTTAAATCTCCATTGGGTGTAAGTTTATGTGACTGCACCTTAACCTTGAATAGTGGAGCTTGTGATTGATTGATTAAATAATGTATTAACAGTTTGCAAAAGGTACAGAGGTACAGTTAAACAGTGATGCTAAAAGTATAACACAAAAAGCCCTTAAGGCTTGTTTCCATTGGGGTCCTATGTATTCAATTCATCAAGACCTATAAAGACATACAATACCTTATGGCGGCTGTAGTGTCCCTGAGCAAGACACTTAACCCCCACCCCACACCCCCACACAACCACGGTCATGAAATTCCTGGAAATATTTTGAAATTAGAAAAATATTTTTCCAGTACTGGAAAAGTTTTGGAATTGATCAAGGGTCCTGGAAGGTCCTGTAAAAAAATAGCTATGCATTGTCTTTGGTTATTGATTTTGTTAATACCTCTGAAATGACAAATTAAACATGGGCCAAATTGTCAAATATTAGAGGCAGAAATTGTGAAAATAGCCGATGTTGTGAGCATGTAGATCTGCTATTTTCACAATGGAACAGTGTTATGCAAAATTCCTCAACTCTTGGTGCTCGTCAGGGTGCCGGGGTCCCCAGTTAAAACATGATTATTTCAGGGGTCACGAAAAGGTTGAGAACCACTGGCATACACTGCCTGTCTTTGGGCATTGCGCATAGGAATAAGCGACCTGTTATTGAGCTGAATTATTGTTATATAGTCCTGGAAATTGGGTTAAATATTCTGGAAAAGTTTTGGAAATGAATTGGTAAAAATGTGTGGGAACCCTGGTTGGAGTCAAACTGAAACGGTTGTGCTTGCCCCATGCAGTGCCATCCCAGGCCGACTCCACCAGCCTGGAGCAGGAGAAGTATCTCCAGGCCATCATCAGCTCCATGCCTTCCTACAACGAGAGCAGCGGAAGGAACACACTCAGCCACTTCACCTCCACGCATATGAGCACCTCAGGTACGTCCTCACCATGTGCATTGCACTATTATTGTCATATGTAGATTTACATTCCGACTGGACACTTAAAGGAGTAGTTAGCCCCCAAAATAAGCCAATCATTTTAGGAGACTCTTTGTAGGCCCATTGATTCCGGCCAGAATCAATGGGGGTACATTTATTATAATCAAATTATTTTATTGAATTAGGAATGCGACAAAAACTAAAATATATTATTGAACTCGAGTCTCCATGGGTTGAGTAATTGATAGAAAAAATTACATTTTGAGGGTGAACTACTCCTTTAAAACTCTAAATCCTTTTAATGTGTTATATACTGTATATAAAGTGTTTCTCAAATTCCAGGGTCTCCCCATAACTCTGACAGTGTACAAATGGAACCAAAAGAACCATTTGTACACTGTCAGAGTTACAGACTTGTATGTGTCAATTTAGACCCCCCTAAAGGAACCCACGGAGTCCCTGGTATCCACTTTGAGAACCACTGCTGCATGTGTATTCTCTGAGATGGTGTAGAAAATGCACTGGCTTTTACAAACTACACATCCTTTGTGAACATCACTGGTGTCATTTTGTCATATATTTGTACCCATGTGCAAAGAGAAATCCTCACCGTTAATGTATCCATTTGTTACTCTCATAATTAACCCATTTAGGCCTAAAATGATTGAATGCTTAACCAGTGAAAAATAGCAGATATACAAGCTCACAGCGCGGCACCGAGTGCCGCGCTGCGAGCTTGTAGATCTGCTATTTTTGAAAAAAGTCGTGAAAATGTGTGCAAATCTTTGAATATATGTATTTTCAAAGCGAACGTTTGTAACTCAAATTTTGCTTCTGGGTGGTCCCTGGAACTAAATATTTTGAAATGGGGGTCCGTGGCCAAATAAATATCATTTTGGGGGTCCTTCACATGAAAAGGTCTGAGCACCACTGACATAATAGTCTCTCAAGAACAGATTAACCGAGCTCCAGTTAAGTGAAAAGGACCTTTTCTTTGATGATGGCTGGCCAGATTGCTGACATAGAAACATAGGGTTTTTCAAAAGACACTTATAGAATCGGGTCAAAATTCTAATTTTCACGATTTTTCAAAAATAGCAGATCTACAAGCTCAAAGCGCGGCACTCGGTGCCACGCTTTGAGCTTGTATATCTGCCTAAATGGGTTAATGTATCCATTTGTTACTCTCATAGTTAAATTAACATACTACAAACTTCCATCTTTACGCTGTTCTGTTGTTCAAGTGCAGCCAGGGGCGTCACAAGGGGTAGGGAAGTGGGACTGAGTTACTGGGGCCCAAGGTGGAGGGGCCCTAACAACTTTATCTATTGAAAAATAGCAGATATACAAGCTCACAGCGCGGCACCGAGTGCCGCGCTGCGAGCTTGTAGATCTGCTATTTTTGAAAATGTGTGAGAATCTTTGAATATATGTATTTTTTAAGCGAACATTTCTAACTCAAATTTTGCTTCTGGGGGTCTCTGGAACTAAATATTTTGAGATCGGGGTCCGTGGCCAAATACATATCATCTTGGGGGTCCTTGACATAGGTTTCTTGCACACGTTTTCGAGATTTTTCAAAAATAGCAGATCTACAAGCTCACAGCGCGGCACTCGGTGCCGCGCTGTGAGCTTGTATATCTGCTATTTTTCAATAGTTAACATTCATGGGGGGCCCGCAGTGAATCCTTGTACCCAGGGCCCAGAATTTTGTGTGACGCCCCTGAGTGCAGCTGTGGTCACCAGATTTCCTCCCGACGGGGAAGTAACGAAAATCTCATCTCTCCCGCTTAGACTCGTCAGATAAACTACGACAGCCCAAGATTGGCGTCCTGATGAAGCAGGTGATGGGGTCCAAGGAGGACATGCCGGGGACCTTCAGTCGAGGAGGTGAGCCTGGCTGCCACGCTTGCCATGCCCACACTAATAGCCGGGGAGCCACTGTGCCAAAATGAGAGAAGACCTGTGATGTCATGACATACTCCAAATTTTAGTTTTTCCTATTAAGTTGGTCAATAAGGTACACAGAATGAGAGGCCTGCTCTGCCGGAAACACTGCGAAAAAAAGTTTCCCATTGACTTCACTATACTGGAAAAAAACACACCAAAAAAAAGTAGCATGTGAGGGGTCAAACTAAGGGTTCTTCATGATTCTGAATCCATTGCAAGCATTTGTTTTGCATGAAAAACATTCCTTGGGCTACATTTCAGCCTCTCAAACCTGTGAAAAGTGATGAGTCATCACTTTTCACCGTTATTTCGGTCAGTTTTCTAGCCCAAGAAATGTTTTTCATGCAAAACAAATGCTTGCAATGGATTCAGAATCATCAAGAACCCCTAGATTGACCTCTCACATGCTACTTAAAGCATATTTTTTTGGTGTGTTTCTTTCCTGTATATTGAAGTCGATGGAGTGAATATACAAATGGCCATACCTTTTTTTCGCAGAGTTTCCAGCAGAGCAGGCCTCTCATTCTGTGTACCTTAATGACCAAATGAATAGAAAAGAAAAAAAAATAAGTATGTCATGACGTCACAGGTAAAACCCTATTCTTTGAGCTTTTGGGCCTGTGGCTCCACGGCTATAATGCTGCATTCACACTGAGAGAAGCCAAGCTACTGGTTGGCTTGGTAATTCAATGTAATCTCTATGCAAACCAGCTTTTAACATTTCCATGCTCGAAAAAAAAGCTTGGAAATTTTAAAAGCTGGTTTGCAATGCATAGACATTACATTGAATTACCAAGCCGACCATTAGCTTGGCTTCTCTCAGTGTGAATGCCGCATTAGGCATCTTGGTATCATCTTGGCATCGACTAGATCACTGTTTCCCAAGCACTGGGTCGGGACCCACTTGTGGGTCACAGACACATTTTTATGGGTCCCTTAACTCATACCCTGCCAAAAAAGAAGTTTCTATGATAAAAACGTCTTTAAAACGTCTTTTTCACTATGGACCTCCCTGCCAGACTTCTGAACGTCTTTTTTTTTTAAATAATAAAAAATAAAAAAAAATAAAAATTGAAATCTTTTTTTTTTTGAAAAAAAAGATTTTGGACCTCCAACAGTGTACTAGGCATGATCTCGATCGCGAAATTGCATGTTTAACCCCCATACCAACCCCATCTTTCAAACATGGCAGCCATGTTTGTTTACATTTGAAGAAAACATAAGGGCTCCTTTCTCCTGAATGCCTGAACGGATTTCCAAGCAGATTTTTTTGTTTGAAAGCTGTGAAAAGCATGCACATGCATAGTGCATGATCTGTGCACGAATGTGTGCACCAGCGTGCACACTATTTTTTTAACCCTTTGTTGGCGAACCGGCAATATGAGAGGTCATCCCACTTTAAATATGGCACCGACTGAGTTAATGGGTCCCTTAAAATCTAAGAAATTCCATAAATTAGAAAACAAATGTTTTAGAAGTAGTGAAAATAGCCGATCTACAAGCTCACAACTAGATCTGCTGTTTTCACTAGTTTGGGTCCCAGACAAACGTCTAATTTCTGGGTCTGGGTCTCAAGCTAACAGGTTTGGGAACCAATGGACTAGATCATGGCTGCCCTCCTGATCCCAAATCAAAGGAACATTTGTGTTTATGCCTAAAAGATAGATGCCAAAAAGTACTAACAAAACCCAAAGAGAGATGATGCTTACATTTGAGGATCATTAAAACACATCCCATCCTCTTTGGGTTAGAGTGTGTGTGTGTGAGTTTATTGTTGCAGTTAAAGTAGTGTGAAATCCATCTCCCATCTGTGGTTGTGTTCGTTAATGGGCCGTCTCTGTTGTCATTTGACCTCAGCTCTGGGTCAAAGGGCAAAGGTCATCTCCCTCTCCCAGCCCAAAGTATCGGGCAAGGCCAGGAACTCTACTAGAGGTACAGTAGGCCACACCCCCCCCCCCCCCCCTTCTCCCATCTAACCAATCAGATCTCTTTAACAGTATTGCCATTGTGTCTGGCGTAGTCCACGTGTGACCTTGCTGTCTCTCTTTGGGACTAACTGTCTTCTGTGAGACTTGTTGTTATGGCTTCTCCTCTCTCTAAACGGAGGGTTTCTCTCTCGTGAGCCATCATGTCCTCTGCATGCTGGTGTGCTGTAAGAGGGTCTTCCGTCCGTCCGTCCGTCCGCCCGCCCCACTCTGCACTGTTCAGATTGTCTCGTCTGATGTTTTCTGTTTTTGTCATTGCCTGTTTGATTACTTCTGTCTGTTCGCTGTGTGGCAGATTAGAGCAACTGTAGAAGAGTGTATTACTGTAGTATCGCATTGCCCAGACAATCAGAGCTAACCAATGATTGGTGATCTCGGCCTACCGATGCCACTGGTGACGTCTAAGTTCAACATAGGGGCTAAAACTGTGTGGAAATATGTGCAGATTAACAAAATAACTGCATTGCTGAACCTACGGCACGCAAATACTTTAAGGTGGTCCTTCCTTTTGGGATGATATCAGTATTGGCAGTGGTGGAAAAAGTACTGAATTTTTTTACTTTAGCAGTTGTATGTAGAAACACTCAGTTACAGATAAGAGTCCTGGAATTCAAAATGTCCTTGATTAAAAGTACAAAAGTATTGGAATATACTTAAAGTACCAAAAGTAGAACGTACTCATTATGCAGAATGTCCCGTTTCACAATGCGTCACATCGAGAGCTTGTAGATTGTCTATTTTCAAATGTCTGAAATCTCTATATAGGGCTGTATGTATGTTTTGTCAATCAAAATCTGCAAAGTAACTACCGTAGTGAATAAAGTTTTCAAATAATTATTGTGGAGTAAAAGTATAATATTTGTCTCTGAGATGTAGTGGAGTAGAAAACCACTGAGTATATAAGCAATGGCCGTAGGTTTGTTTAGCCTAGGTTTTCTACACTGTTCTAGCCCCCACATTACTTTTAGATTTCCTTAGATGTATTGGTAGGTAGAGATCTCTGATCGTCTGGCTATGCGGGACTAGTATTACATGTAGTTATTGACATTTACATTAGGATCTGCTGTTCTCTGCTAGGTCATTATTCCACTGTTTCTGCCTTGTTTATCAGCATGGCTGTTAGATGCAGTACTGGGTGTGCGCCTCAACGTGCACAGTCGCACACTGGTGCACTTACCTAACACAGCAAGGCATTCCAAATGTGGCTTGGCAATTGAACATTTGAACATAATAAGTGTTTTGTGATTTGCACTAACGTGTGCGTGTGCGTGTGCGTGTGCGTGTGTGTGTGTGTGTGTGTGTGTGTGTGTGTGTGTGTGTGTGTGTGTGTGTGTCCGACCTATGTGCGTGTGTGATGTATGTTGGTGGATGTTTTGGCTTGTGCGGCCATGTTTTTGTGTTTGTGCCTGTATGATTGGGTATTTGCCTGTGTGTGTGTGTGTGTGTGTGTGTGTGTGTGTTAATCCTAGGCAAATGGGGCAGCATCCGGGGCAGTGGTCGTCTAAGTGCCTATAACCCAGACGTGGGGAACCGTCTAGCAGTAAGTAAAGAGTCTCCGCAGCCTAACGGCTGTCCCACTGAAGCCCTGTTCCTTCGACAGCAGAGGGCGTACCTTTACATCATCGGAGACAAGGCCCAGCTCAAGGTGAGCCTGATATAAACATTTCTTTTTTAGCTCATCGTATTTATTGGATGGTTCTCAAACTTTTTCGTTTCAAGACCCCCCCAAATTTATATTAATTCATTGACTGCCAACATTGTTTTTCGACTTATGTCGCTCCCTGCCAAGCTTTCTGAGAGATTTTCACTGACCTTTGAAAAATCATAGAATATTCGCTCCTATTTGCTCGCGGGAGCCCTCAAAAGATGCACACAGGTGTCCTGGAATTGGAACTTAATCCCTGTCCACTTGCGATGATCCACTCCAAAGATCGCCGCTTCCGCGTCTAGCTTGCGCCAAGCCCCTTTCCGGATATACGTTCATTAAAAGAATAAAGTTATTAAATATGCCAGTCATTCCTTTGTATATTTACACTGTAGGTTATTTGTCATATCTGCCCTGTGCAACTTCAAAGCCAAACAGAAATGTAATTTTCATTCATATGCTCCAGTGTTCAGCGACAAAAAAACAACACAATTTATTCGCTAATCGCAATATTTGTGTGACGATCGTCACGTACAATGTCATAATCGTGACAGCCCTAATCACAGTGTTGATTTCGTTGACTAAAACTATGACGAAAAATGTATGTCGACTGTGTTTTTTGCAGTGACGAAAACTAAATAAAAACGAAATAAAAACTAAGCTGTGATGACTAAAACTAAGACTAAATATATTGACAATTTTGTCAACAAAATAAAAACTAGACTAAAACGTTAGAGAGGGACTAGTGCTGAAGAGAGTCATTTTATGTTTGGTTGCTCTCAGCTGTTGTGTGCTGAAAATAGCAGATCTACAAGCTCACAACGCGTCACGCTGCTACGCGTTGTGAGCTTGTAGATCTGCTATTTTCAGCACACAACCAAGTGTAAAATCAGTCGTTACGATGCCATCAAGGCCTGCCAAAATACATTTCAGTTGACTAAATCAACTGTAGATTTAGTCGCCTAAAATCTTATGATATTTAGTCGACTAAAATTAGACTAAAACTAAAACTTTTCAGGTGACTAAATTGTGACTAAAACTAAATGACATTTTATTCAAAAGACTATGACTAAAACTAAATCAAAATTTGCTGTCAAAAACAACACTGCCTAATCGTGACGTGTACCCCGTGTCCTTGTGGTCCAGGGAGGGAAGCAGGACTCGTTCCAGCAGTGGGAGGTGGTGCCCATCGAGGTGTGTGACGTGCGGCAGGTGAAGAACAGCTTCAAGAAGCTGATGAAGGCCTGTGTTCCCAGCTCGGCCACCTCTGACCCCAGTATGAGCTTCCACCGCTGCCTGGAGGAGTCCGAATGGATGGGCCTGGTAGGTGGAGCGCTGACCGGAAGGTTACCTTTGGCAAAGTAAATCGTCACTGTCGGGCAGAAACCTCGTATCTCCAAGTTTCAAATTTATACATTTTTTCGCAAAGCAAAGCCCTGCTTCATCATAAAAGGCCGTTGCACAAAAGTAATGAAAACAGCAGATCTACAAGCACACAACGCCTCGCGGTGCGAGGCGTTGTGTGCCTGTGTGCCTGTGTGCCGGCTGTTTTCACTAGTTTAAATAATTTTTAAAATGATAAATACAAAAGAAACGGTTTTGGACATACAAGGTTTCCACCCGACAACGACGAAATATAACTCATGTAATTGGCCCACTGTCTTGTCACTTGTCATGATCTGAAATGGCAAATCTTTGAGTAGCAGCAGCGCTATAGAGAGAGAGATCTCTCTATAGCGCGCAATGAGGGCCTCTCCATCTCTTTTTCCCGGGCTGAATCAGGGGCCCAGCATGTCCCTGACTGCTAGTCTGCTAAAGTATGTGTTTGACACCGGTCTACCTGGTAGGTAGAGCGGTGACCGGAAGGTTGCCTTGGCGGTTCTTGTATTTGTTTTTTTTACCGAGGATAAGGTTAGAAATATGTTCAGGGTTCGGCATAGTTTTGCTGAGGTTTTAAGTTTAGGAACAAGGTTAGGTTTAGGCATAGTTTATTGAAGTTACATTAAGGAATAAGGTTATGTTTAGGCATACTGTCCTACCAAGCCAAAGTGCAGTAAATACATTTTTTGGACACACAGACTTATTTGTGTGTCCCAAAGGTCAAATTAGCCTTTGGGGGATAAACAATTACCTCAAGAACAGGTATACAATTAGTGTAATATCACTTATATGCCCATATGTCATTTGGCTGACAAGTTGAAAAACTTTTAAACCCATTTATCATCGATTTTGAGCGCCGGATCTGATCTGTCGACCCAGGCAAACATTGTTTTGACCCGAGCGTTTTGGTATTCCGTACAACCCCCACCTTTTGTGTGTGCGTGCGAGCGTGCAAGTACACCCATTCAATAATGCGTTAATGTGTGCATTTATTTTTGTAAGTTAGCACACTGCTAGTCTGCTAAAGTATGTGTTTGACACCGGTTGGGGTGTTTATGTATGTTTGGAATAGTTGCTCCCACTCTGTTTGGGCTAGTCCCAAACGGATGGATAAGACGGCGTGTTTGTCATGAATCCGCCTCTTGTGTGCGTGTTTGTTTGTTTGTTGTTTGTCCTCAGTTGCACAGGGTTCTGCAGGTGTCGGTGCTGGTTGTGGAGCTGCTAGACACAGGCTCATCAGTCATGGTCAGCCTGGAGGATGGCTGGGACGTCACCACACAGGTTTGATTACACACTTTACACACAACTCTCTAACGCCTGCATCTTTAACCACTTAACCCATTAGGCCTAGAATTATTGAATGCTTTAGCTATTGAAAAATAGCTGCAAGCTTGTAGATCTGCTATTTTTGAAAAAACTTGATATATATATATAATAAACTTTACTTTATTTGTATAGCACCTTTCATACATAAAATGCAGCCCAAAGTGCTTTACATACATATATATATATATAGAGAACAAGAAAAACTAGGTGCTCAGGATGTAGCAGCAATATGCCCTGATGAAGACCCCGAGAGGGTCGAAACATGTCGGCTTTTATCATTATGTCTTGAAATAAAGTACACTGCTTTTACGTCCGTTCCCCTCCTTTTTATTTTTTGAGTGCTCGGATCCTCCTTCTCTTTTTCCATATATATTTATATATATATATATATATATATATATATATAAATAAATAAATAAAAAAAATATATATATATCATTTTCAAGATTTTTCAAAAATAGCAGATCTACAAGCTCGTAGCGCGGCACTCGGTGCTGTGAGCTTGTATATCTGCTATTTTTTTAATTTAAAGCATACAATATTGTGTAAAAATGTGTTCAGGCCTACCCTAGAGTCTATTCTGGAGATAACAATTTGCCACAAATTGCCCAAGCTACAAGCTCACAACGTGTCATACTTTAGCAGAGCTGGGCTGAACAATTTATTTTTCTGGTGCAAAGTTTAAAATGTATTTAACCTTACCTTACCTTTTGTCAAAAAAAAGGTGTTGATCTTTGTGATGTATTATGTGGAAATATGTGGTATAAATATGGTTTAGGCATCTGATCCGACGCATGTAATATTGAGTATGTGATACCTACATTTAACACCTCCAGGCTTTGGGATCAAGACTACTTGTAACTTAATACTCAACTTGATCCATTGTGCGGGAAAGCTTAGCAGAGGCATTGTGCAGCTATCTCAACGCCTGGCTGTAGGTTGTAACACCAAATCACCCAACATCTCTGGCACACAATCTAATAAGCATTTATAAACCATGCTTTAGAGTTGCCTAATGTTTATGGTCATTTCTAAAATGTTAATTATAATTGCTTTAACCAAAAGAAAATGCCAGGCTACCGAGACTTAACAATGAACTGTTGTACGAATGATTGAGATTAAATAAAAATGACATTTAGGTTTGCCTTTTAGGAGTAGATATAATAACTTATACATACAAAGAAATGACTGACAATGATTGCTACCAATGATCAAAATAGATAATGTACTTTGGCCAAAACAGACTATATGTTTAGTAATTTCACACTCCATTCAGGCCGGGAACACATTTTAGTGTATGGGAGGGGCTTACAGTACATGTACAGTATGTAGCAACATATTTATTTTTCTAGGCTAATTTCTGATTTAGGCCTAACTATAGGTTAGGCCTAAATGGGTTAAATGTATCTTATATTAAAATTGGCTTACGGGAGGGCCAGCGGGGAGACAAGACAGACGCGTGCGACGGATACTCTAACAAAGCCCCCAACACTACAGTATATGACTCAGACATACCGATCTACAGTATGATCTATAAGCTCACAACACATTGCATCTAGGGTTGGGAATTCCTCTTAACGATTACTATAGGAGGTTCCAATTGGACCCTAACAGGTCTGTGACTCTGAGAGTGCACGACATTTGTGCACTCAGAGTCAGGGTAGTCCTTGAAATGTGACCACTGGTATTGTAATTGCTAGGGGTGTAACGATATAGTAACTGTATCGAAATATCGTTTTTAACTTAAAAAATCGAAGTAGATCGAAATGAAAATAGCTAAAATCGAATCGTATCGTTTTATTTTGTATCGTATCGAATCGGCAGTGCAAAGAATCGATTGTATCGATACTACCTACTTGTGCATTGTATTTAGCATTTTTAAGAAGATAAATTTTATAGGAGGGGTTTAATTACTTTTCCTTGCCATATAGCTACACTGGTCTATCGATAAATGTGTGTAATCTCTGGGTTCATGTCAAGGTGCAGGTTTGTCAATATACAATGTCCACGTATTTGGCAAATAATCACTGTTTACTTATTTATATCCATAATAATACATGTTTCCCTTAAAAACCTGCACTATCCAAACCTTTCACACAGATTTAATTTCTTTGCTAAATAGTTACTATATCGATTTTAAATAATTAAATCGAATCGTATCGTATCGCCATGAATGAACCAATATCGTCCATGTATTGTATCGTCAACCATGTATCGTGATGTGTATCGAATCGCTATTAAAATGTATCGTTACACCCCTAGTAATTGCATAGCAGACGTGAAGTCCACCAGCTCTGACAGTTTGATAAAACATGGTTCCAGACAGTGTTGATTTCGTCGACTAAAACTACAGTATGACGAAAAATGTTTGTCGACTGCGTTTTTTTCACTGATGAAAACTAAATAAAAACGAAACAAAAACTAAGCTGTGGTGACTAAAACTAAGACTAAATATATTGACAATTTCGTCAACAAAATAAAAACTAGACTAAAATATTAGGGAGGGACTAGTGGAGAAGAGAGTAATTTTATGTTTGGTTAATCTCAGGTGTTGCGTGCTGAAAATAGCCGATCTACAAGCTCACAACGCTTACAATCGTAAAATCAGTCATTACGATGCCATCAAGGCCTGCCAAAATACATTTTAGTCGACTAAATCAACTGTAGATTTAGTCGCCTAAAATCTTATATTTAGTCGACTAAAATTAGACTAAAACTAAAACTTTTCAGGTGACTAAATTATGACTAAAACTAAATGACATTTTATTCAAAAGATTATGACTAAAACTAAATCGAAATTTGCTGTCAAAAACAACACTGGTTCCAGAAACAGTTCCAATTGTGATGGAACCGATTCTGTTTCCTCGATGTTGGACCCGGTTCCTCCGGGTCCCAACCCTAATTGCATCGTGAAAAAAAAAGAAGAAAAAAAAGAAAACGTACACTCGTACAGATGAACGGAAACGAGTCTTGGCGCGTAGGCAACACAATGATCTGTTCTCCCCCCTGGCGTGCAGGTTGTGTCTCTGGTGCAGCTGCTGTCAGACCCCTACTACCGCACCTTTGACGGCTTCCGGCTGCTGGTGGAGAAGGAGTGGCTGTCCTTTGGCCACCGCTTCAGCCACCGAGGAGCCCAGACCCTGGCCAGCCAGAGCAGTGGCTTCACGCCTGTCTTCCTCCAGTTCCTCGACTGTGTGCACCAGGTGGGTGGGTGGGTGGGTGTGTGTGTGTGTGTGTGTGTGTGTGTGTGTGTGTGTGTGTGTGTGTGTGTGTGTGTGTGTGTGTGTGTGTGTGTGTGTGTGTGTGTGTGTGTGTGTGTGTGTGTGTGTGTGTGTGTGTGTGTGTGTGTGTGTGTCTTGCTATTTGTTACCATAATCTGTGTCTTTGTATTGTTTTGATTTAGGTGGTAAATCCAAAATGTGTTACTTTTCAGGATTCAAATTCAAAAGTAACAAGTATATAAGCGTTCTGCGTTTTATGCACTTGTGTGACACTGTAGTACAGGGTTCCCCAATTAGTTTTCCCCAAGGGCCGAATTATGTCTAGGGTACCAAGCCGAGGGCCACAACATTGCAGGGGGCGACGGTGGCGTTCCCGCTACTCCAGCGACAGTTTTTGTCGTTGTCGGGTGAAAATCTTGTATGTCCAAAACCGTTCGTTTTGAATTTATCATTTTAAAAATGATTTAAACTAGTGAAAACAGCCGATCTACAAGCACACTTGTAGACACAGTTGTGTGCGTGTAGATCGGCTGTTTTCACTAGGCCTACTTTTGTGCGACGGCCTTGTATGATTTGCGAAAGAACGTACAAATTTGGAGATACGAGATTTCCACCCGACAACGACGATATACTAGTATTGTTGTTGCTCTTATACCACCATTATTACTGGGGTTGGTGTGGGCCAGACAGTAGCCCCCCGCGGGCCGCAAATAGCCCGCGGGCCGCCTATTGGGGAACCCCGCTGTAGTATGTATAACCAAACAGGGCTTTAATTTACAAAAAAAAAATATATATATATAACACAAAAACACAAAAAGTTAGATTTGGAGATGGAGGTTTCTGTCCATCTGGATGTGCTATGGCTCCAGCTATAGTGTGTTTACCTGAGAGTCTTGACCGCATATCCTGTTTGTGATGGGCCTGTGACGCTGTGTTCTGCTGTCTTATCTCATCCAGGATGTGTCCCTGACGCTGGTTCTCCGTGTCCCCGCTATAGATTCATGACCCTGGGCCTACAGTGACACTATAGCGCTGCTACCGGGAGAAACCTCTTATCTCCACGTTCAAACTTTTTGTTTTTTTCCTAAATAGGCCTAGAATTGTTGAATGCTTTAACCAGTGAAAAATAGCAGATATACAAGCTCACAGCGTAGATCTGCTATTTTTTAGAAAAAGTCGTGAAAATGTGTGCAAATCTTTGAATATATGTATTTTCAAAGCGAACGTTTGTAACTCAGATTTTGTTTCTGGGTGGTCCCTGGAACGAAATATTTTGAGAAAAATAAATATCAGTTTGGGGGTCCTTCACATGAAAAGGTTTGAGAACCACTGACATAGTAGTCTCTCAAGAACAGACTAACTGAGCTCCAGTTAAGTGAAAAGGACCTTTTCTTTGACGATGGCTAGCCAGATTTGGAATTTTTCCAAAAACCTTAAAGGTGCATTTTGCATCATCAGTGATGCGTTTTACATCATATGATGCAAAACACATCACTAGTACATGCTGAAATACTAAAATATCTCAAAAAACAGATTGAACACAAAAGATAACTCAGGATTGTGTTGATCGTGTCCCAAACAACAATAAGAGTAGAACAGTACAATCCCTCAAATAAGATCGGGGTGTCCCAGAGGTGAGATGGCCCTTTAAGAAGATTCAAAAGACACTTATAGAATCGGGTCAAAATTCAAATTTTCATGATTTTTCAAAAATAGAAGATCTACAAGCTCGCAGCGCGGCACTCGGTGCCGCACTGTGAGCTTGTATATCTGCTGTTTTTCAATAGTTAAAGCATAAAATAATGATACACAATAATGTGTACCCGTTCTAATGCACTATTCGAAAAGCATCGGCTTTGCGCCGCACTTCGAGCACGTGGATCTTTGCTTCTTTTGCCGTTTTTGATTTTGAATCCTGAAAAGTGACAGTTTCGGACATATGAGGTTTCCTCCCGACAAAGACGATATGCTGGTGTAACATCGTAGCTTCAGTGCTATTATTACATATGGCCAGCATCCAGTTGTATCCTCTCTCTGTTTAAGACAATGGTCTCATTGTCTCACAGTCTATTCTTGAAATAGTTTTTGTGTAAACAAACGAAACAGCAGATGAACTGGAGATTGATTTCATTTCATGCAAAACACACTACAGTCACAGGGTCTTGCCCTCGACATGAAAGACATAAATGACAAATGCCCTGTTTTGTCATAGGATTGTGTCACGCTGCAAATTTAAAATTAGCTATTTTTGCAACTTTTAAAATTAAATAACTTAAAAAGTGAAAAATAGGGAGGAGAGGTTGAAAGTGGTTCTGAAAGAATGCTGTATTATAGAGTCTGTACTTGAACCTGAGGAGGGTGACATTGGAGAAGACACATTTTACCCATTTTGGTTAATGAACCATCACGAAAAGGCAGCCGTGGCAGCCGTGTTTGCTTACATTTGATGAAAACATAATGGCTGCTATCTCATGAATGCCTGAACGGATTTCCAAGCAGATTTTTTTGTTTGAAAGCTGTGAACAGCGTGCACATACGTGGTGCATGATCTAGGCATGGGCGTGAGATTTTTTAAATGCAGCGAATGAGTTAAGAGTGAAACGGACCTGAGTTGCAACTGTACTTTGGCCAAATCTCTTTGCCAATGATGTTGTTCCCTCCAGAATAGGGATGCGGGGGTTCATGTGGTCAGGGTATTTCTAACTTCTAACTTTTTGTGTTTTTCCTAAATAGGCCTAGAATTATTGAATGCTTTTAACCAGTGAAAAATAGCAGATATACAAGCTCACAGCGCGGCTGCGAGTGCCGTGCTGCGAGCTTGTAGATCTGCTATTTATAGTCGTGAAAATGTAGATCTGCTATTTATAGTCGCGAAAATGTAGATCTGCTATTTATAGTCGTGAAAATGTGTGCAAATCTTTAACTAAAAATTTTCACCATGGCAAAAACTGCATTCATGGTCTTGAGAGGCGGATAAATCAAGCCCCCTTTGATGTCTGTGTGTGCTCGTGCCTGCATGTGGTTATAACCCTGTTGCCAATGTGTGTCCATCTCCAGATCCACCTGCAGTTCCCCATGGAGTTTGAGTTCAGCCAGTTCTATCTGAAGTTCCTGGCCTATCACTACGTGTCCAACCGGTTCAGGACCTTCCTGCTCGACTCAGACTACGAGCGCATAGAGCTAGGTGAGCATAGCATCTAACAGGGACGTGCTGGGCCCCTGATTCAGCCCGGGAAAAAGAGTTGGAGAGGCCCTCATTGCTGCTACTCAAAGATTTGCCATTTCAGATCAAGTGACAAGCCAGTGGGCCAAATACATGAGTTATATTTCGTCGTTGTTGGGTGGAAACCTTGTATGTCCAAAGCCGTTTGTTTTGTATTTATCATTTTAAAAAGGATTTAAACTAGTGAAAACAGCCGATCTACAAGCACACATGTGTGCTTGGAGATCGGCTGTTTTCACTACGTTTGTGCAACGGCCTTGTATGATGAAGCAGGGCTTTGCTTTGCGAAAAAATGTATAAATTTGAAACTTGGAGATACGAGGTTTTTGGCCGACAGTGACGATTTACTTTGTTGGCCGCCCAGCCCCCAAAATGAAACGAAGGCTGACATTTTATTTTAAATTTTTTCCTAATGGCCGGGAATGAACCGGCCGTTCGGGAGTTGTCCCGCTTTTCCCAATGGCCAGCACGTCCCTGGCATCTAACAAGATCACAATGCCTTGCTATGCGACACATTGTGAGCTTGCAGATCTGCTGTTTTCAAGAGATTTTTGTGCATTTGAAAACTTGTGAAATGGGGCATTCTGAATAACTTTTGGTACTTTAAGTACATTTTGATGCCAATACTTTTGTACTTTTACTCAAGTAAATGTTGAATTCTGGACTTTTTACTTGTAACTGAGTATTTCTACACAGCAGTATTGATACTTTTACTAAGTGCAACATGTGAGTACTTTTTCATCATTTGGGTTAGACTTTTTATAAGAAAGCCTTGCAGAAAGAAGGATTTGTGGACACACAGCCTTATTCTGTTGTCTGCGTCAACCTCTTTAAGACCAGTGTTTTTCATTGTATGAGTAATACTGAAAACGGCAGATAAACTCACTACATACTCAAGTTGTGAGTTTAGAGCTGCCATTTCCCCTTCTTCTTTTCTTTTTACATTGTAACTCCAATCTTTCTTTCTCCGGGTCCCTGGAACAAAATATTTTGAGATGCGGGTCCACGGTCAAGTACATATCATTCTAGGGGTCCTTGACATTAAAAGGTTTGAGCACCACTGATATAGAAACATATGTTTTTTAGGATCTAGAAGACATTTCCTTGTATTTTTCAGGTCTTAGTGGGTCAATAACTGAGTGACTTACAATCCCCACACATGCAGGAGTACTTTACGAGGAGAAAGGAGAAAGGCGGAGCCCCCAGGTGTGCAAGTCAGTGTGGGACTACATCGACCGACTGAACAAGAAAACACCCGTCTTCTACAACTACATGTTCAGTCCTGAAGATGAGGAGGTTAGTCTTCAGTTCTGGACGTACCTGGACTATAGTCGTCCTAGAAGTCGACGTGAAACAAATTGGACAGTGAACATGGACAGGAAAGTCACTTTACACTCTACGGGCGAGAATCTCCATATATGGGCATAAAATCTCCATATATGGGACAAGTACGGAATTCATTTGCAAGTGTGACTCGCGTCGCAGCAACCACACTTGGTCATCATGAAACTGATATAATACGTCATTGTCCATATGTGGGAATTCCCAGATATGTGCCTAATATTGATGACATCAGGGATCTCCATATATGGGCATAAATAAGGAGCGCGACAAAATAGGGATGCCTGTTTGAAAGTGATTAGGCCTAGAATTATTGAATGCTTTAACCAGTGAAAAATAGCAGATATACAAGCTCACAGCGCTGCGAGCTTGTAGATCTGCTATTTTTGAAAAAGTCGTGAAAATGTGTGCACATCTTTGACTATACTGTATGTATTTTCAAAGCGAACGTTTGTAACTCAAATTTTGCTTCTGGGTGGTCCCTGGAACTAGATATTTTGAGATGCGGGTCCGTGGCCAAATACATATCATTTTGGGGGTCCTTCACATGAAAAGGTTTGAGAACCACTGACATAGTAGTCTCTCAAGAACAGACTAACTGAGCTCCATTTAAGTGAAAAGGACCTTTTCTTTGATGATGGCTGGCCAGATTGCTGAGATAGAAACATAGGTTTATTCAAAAAACCTTAGAAGGATTCAAAAGACACTTATAGAATCGGGTCAAAATTCAAATTTTCACGAATTTTCAAAAATAGCAGATCTACAAGCTCGCTGCGCGGCACTCGGTGCCGCGCTGCGAGCTTGTATATCTGCTATTTTTCAATAGTTAAAGCATAAAATACACAATATAGTGTACCCGTTCTAAATAGGATATACATCATTGTACGATGGTGTCGACATTTGTTAAATCCCTATTTATTTATTTTTTTTGAAAACGTGGCCTATGATGTCTTTGCCCAAAATAGGGATGCCTGTTTGAAAGTGAGTTAATTCAAAATGTCTGATCTTCCAGGTGCTGCGTCCGTACAGCTACATCTCCAACCTGAAGGTGTGGGACTTCTACACGGAGGAGACCCTCTCGGAGGGCCCGCCGTACGACTGGGAGCTGGTCAGGGGCCGTCAGGAGCGCGTGGCCGAGGAGACGGCGGACCGGCCGGACTGCAGCGGGCCCAAGTCCCAGCGGCACATCGTGTGGCCCTGCTACGACAGCCGAGGGAAAGTGGTCCCCGACGCCATCACCAAGCTGCTGCAGGTACCGTACGCTCAACATTCAGGCTCATATTCACCGTTTTTCTAGAGATGGAAATCGGAATCGGCCAATATAAAAAATAGGCAGGTATGATGTCAAACCGGCCGAATCGGTCACTGAGAAGAAGAAGAATTTACCTACGTCAACCCACAAGGGAAATTCAGTTTTCAGCTTAACCCAGCTGACCCCCAGTGCTTCGCACAAGGCGCGCGGGGGGAGGGGAGCAGTGATAGCTGGAGCGGGGAATCGTACCTGCAACCTCTGGGACCTCCGGAGTCCTAGGTATGGACTCTAACCACTCAGCTATCACTGCTTAACTCATTGCATGCCAGGCCCGATAGTCCCGAGATTATTTTAATGTCTTTCCCTGCCAGGCCCGATAGTCCCGAGAATTTCCGCCATTTTGAAAAAAAAAAAATTAAAAAAATTAAAAAAAAAAAAAAAAAAAAAAAAATTTTGGACCCCAAAAAATGTAGTAGGCATGATAGAAATCGCGAAATTGCATGTTTAACCCCCATAGCAACCCCATCTATCAAACATGGCAGCCATCTTTGTTTACATTTTAGGAAAACATAATGGCTTGTATCTCATGAATGCCTGAACGGATTTCCATTCGGATTTTTTTGTTTGAAAGCTGTGAGCAATGTGGACACACGTGGTGCATTATCTAGGCATGGGTGTGCATGATCTGTGCACTATGAATTACATGGAAGTCTATGGAGACCAGAGGCACCATAGAGTACGAAGGTATTGTTAAATGGCGGGGAATGTGTTAATAACTGACACTGACATAAATACCGGTTTCATGCCAATTGTGTCTATGGCACTGCACAGCATGATGCTATGGTCCCGTGACTAAAGTAAAGATTAGCAAGTTGCAGCCAGTCTACTTAGTGGCAGCCTACAGAATACAGATGGTGCTGATTACCTTTGCAATGTAAGGATATATTCCATAATCCTGTGTCAGTGTTGTCTCCAAAAAGAAGGGGGAATAAAAGCATGCGTCACCTGCTTTCCTCCTGCCAAGTCCAGACGGTCATATTAGACTGGATATCGTCTGTGATTTTGGATATTGTACTATTGTGATTGATTTGGCATTAGTGTTCTTCTAGCTTATTGGTACTGAAATTGAAGTATGTCTTGTAGGCCTACTTGGCCTTAAAAGAAAAGGGTATTGGAGCAACCCTATTTTCTAGTTCTTAGCTAAAGAAATCGGTATCGGAAAATGTTTGGCCGGTCAGACCTTCATAAAACCGGTGGATCGGTATCGGCCAAGAAGTTTGCAATCGGTCCATCTCTACGTTTTTCTGCAAATGTTTGTGACGCTCGCTCTGACTCCTGCACCGTGTGAGTCTCTCTGGATGAGAGTGCCCACGTAATACTGGAATTGCATTTGTGCGTTTGCTCAGTCAGCACTATTGTTAAGTCCTCCATGAAGAGTTGAATTTGTAACCATACTTTAGGTTCCATATACCCATATTATTTTGAGTTATTTTAGTTGTCTTTTTACATTGCAAGGGAAGTTGTCTGTGTTGAGAGAACATGTTGACAAACACACACACATGCACTCATCTTACAGAACACACGCAGTTTACAATTTACACACACACACTGTGTTTTATTCTTTTGATAGATATGTTCATGCACATGCATTTTGTCAATAAAGATCAATCAAGTCAATCAGTCCATCAATCAATACGTCTCACACTGCGGATTTTACTTTACAGAGTAAATTAGTGAGACCCCCACACAACTGTGAAAAGTGATGACTCATCACTAAACCATACTTTTGTGGAGCCTTTTTTTGCCCAAGGAATGTTTTTCGTGCAAAACAAATGGTTGCATTGGATTCAGGATCATGAAAAAACCCTAGTTTGACCCCTCACATACTACCTAAAGCAGATTATTGTTTTTGTATTATTTTACTGTATAGAAAGTCATTTGTTTTTAATTGAGTGACTAACGTGCTTTTTGGAAAAAGTAGGTCCAGATGAAACTTTGTGCAAAATGTGGTGCTTGTATCACAATGTGAACGATTGTTTCTCTAATTTCCTGGGCTTTTTTCTTTTGTCGACTAAAGCGATACCGAAAATGTTTCGCCAACTACCTCTTTTCATTACTAAGTACTAAATATATTGACAATTTCATCAACCAATAAAAACTAGACTGTAATGTTAGGGAGGGACTATTGGAAAAGACATCCAGTAGAACTGGTAAAAGACAAGTTATTTTATGTTTGGTTGAGCTCTGAAAATAGCAGATCTACAACACACAGCGCGTTGTGAGCTTGTACAGTAGATCGCCTATTTTCATCATGCAACCAAGTATAAAATCTGGCATTATGGCGCCATCAAAAATACATTCATGTTGACAAAATCAACTGTAGATTTAGTGGACTAAATTCTTATGGCATTTAGTCGACTAAAGCGAAGCTAAAACATTTTGGATGACTAAGATATGACTGAAACGAAATGCAATTGTATTCAAAAGACTACGACTAAAACTAAATCAAAGTGAGCTGAACATTGTGTGTGTTTGATGCCCAGGATCTCCAGAGTCTGGAGGCGGAGCTGGGCCAGACGTCTGAGAAGTGGAAGGACACGTGGGACAAGATGAAGGCCACCCAGCGGGCCGAGACCAAACTGGAGAGCAGGGTGAGAACCCAATAATGACCCACTCAGTGATGTCATTACGTGCGCATCCCGCATCAAAAACTCATTCAAGTCGCCCAGGGACTCATTCATGTCATGGTCCTGGGGTCCCGGGGATGCGCCTCCATTGGAGTCCATGTTAACTCACTTAGTGCCAAATGACTTTCAGATCAACTATCTCACTATGGACTTCCCTGCCAACCGACTTTAATCGACTTTTACTTAGAAAAAAAACAAAAAATAAAATCTAGTAAACATGATTTCAATCGCGATTTTGCATGTTCCACCCCCCATACAACCCCATCTTTCATACAGGGGCTGCTTACATAACATGTAAAACATAATGGCTATTTTCTCAAGAATGCCTGAACGGATTTCCAATCTGATTTTTTTGTTTGAAAGCTGTGAACAGCCTGCACAAACATGGTGCATGATCTGTGCATGGGCGTGCATGATCTGTGCACTATAAATTACATGGAAGTCTGGAGATTTATGGCAGGGAGATTCCAAAGAAGGCATATTTAATTGGCAGTAAACGAGTTAAAATAATTTACCGGGTCGCGGTAAAAGAAAAACATTTTAAAATTCCACAGAGACCACCATTGTTCATGGGTGAAAGCATCCTACTTTACCCTACGTTAACACAAATAAAATCCACGTAGAAAGTCTTAAACAGACGATAGAAACGTCAATGTTTTGATTCCACCGACGTCCGACGCCATTTTGTGCGCCCGAATTTATTAGGGGCACATGTTTTAGTAGTTCTAAGTTCAAACA
This sequence comes from Nannobrachium achirus, assembly GCF_963921795.1. NCBI lineage: Eukaryota > Metazoa > Chordata > Actinopteri > Myctophiformes > Myctophidae > Nannobrachium > Nannobrachium achirus. The sequence continues at coordinate 47,045,881 of NC_137830.1, forward strand.
TTAGCCAAATTGTAAAATAAATATAAAAAAATAGGCAAACATTTTGAAAATAGCCGATCTACAAGCTCACAGCGCTCGAAAACATTGTATTGAGGACTCATAAAACTTTTCTGGGACCCATTTGAATGACCACCTGTGGGTCCCGGGACCCATTACATTGAAAACCTAGTAACATCACTGCCCACTGGCTCCCAAACACTGGGTCGGGAGTCATTTTTGTATGGGCAAGGGCATTCACCAAATATTCGACTATTCGAATATTCGAATATCAAAGTCACTATTCGACTTTGTTCTCCGAAGTCGAATATTCGCTTATTTTTATTTTTTTATTGTTTTGTCTTTAAAAATATATATATTTCTTCATGGTTTATAAAGATTGGCTTGATAGGAAGTCATAAGAACCCTGAGAAGCACTTGGAATTCTAGGTATTACATTTAATGTGACTCCGCAGATAAATATTGTGAAAATAGCAGATCTACATGCTCACAACGCCTCGCAGCGCGAGGCGTTGCGAGCATGTAGATCGGCTATTTTCACAATGTTCGCCTCTTGCTTACTTAATATTTGACAGTTTGGTCAGTTTGGCCAGTCCTCTCGAATATTCGACTATTCGAATACTTTGAGGTCGAATAATTCGAATACTAAAAATCACTATTCGTGAATGCCCTAGTATGTGTCCCTTCATTTTTTGGTTTCCTACATTTTGTTTTTAATTATTATTACAATTTTTTCCAAAAATGTTCAAAAATAGCAGATGTACAAGCTCGCTGAGCTTGTAGAACAAAACAATCTAAAATGACAGTAATGCCTTTGCGGTTTTAATGGGTTAAGTCCTACATTTGTTTTTACATTTTTGAAAATATGCCAAAAATAGGGACTCCAGGGTTAATGTGTTTTTAAAGTGTGAGAGGCAATCTCCAACAAGCACAATCTGTGATGAAATTATTACGGCTGTTCCAATGTAGTTCCTGCTAATTGAAACCGTAGAAGAAAATAGACCAATTATTTGTTTACAAACATTGAGACTGAATGCACAGGTGACTGTTTCATGTAATCAATTCCCAACCGATCTCCAAACCTGTTGTTTTGGGGAGCGCTGGTTTCAGTTCATTCAACCTCTTGTGTGTTGGCAAGTGTGTGTGCCCTAGTAGCGAGACATACTGTATATATACTTCATTGCGCAACGGTATTGCGCGCCAAGAGTAGCTGATGTGAGCTTGGAGGTCTGCTATTCTTGGCTGTTCCCTGCGTGCAAGCATAAAATAGGCTTCATGGACTGCAGCTGGGCGAGTAATAGCAGGGACTGGTGCCTTGATCATGAGGAGGAGCGCTCCTTCCGTTCTGATGACGGCGAATGGAGTTGGGGTTTTTGAAGCTCAACTGTTTTGAATCACTATTATTGTTTACAATCAACAGAAACCAAGATTTACACATTTCAAGAGTGAGAAATCACAGTAAAAATCCTAAGCATTCTTCCTCCATACTGGGAGAAAAACAGCATCTGACAGTTTGATGGAATGCATTTTTAAACTGAGTGCAGTGACCAGGGACGTGCTGGCCATTGGGAAAAGCGGGACAACTCCCGAACGGCCGGTTCATTCCCGGCCGGTCCAGACCGGCCATTAGGAAAAAAATAAAAATATGTCGGCCTTCGTTCCATTTTGGGGGCTGGGTGGCCAACAAAGTACATCGTCACTGTCAGGCAGAAACCTCGTATCTCCAAGTTTCAAATTTGTACATTTTTTCGCAAAGCAAAGCCCTGCTTCATCATACAAGGCCGTCACACAAAAGTAGTGAAGTTGTAGATCGGCTGTTTTCACTAGTTTAAATCATTTTTAAAATGATAAATTCAAAACAAACGGTTTTGGACATACAAGGTTTCCACCCGACAACGACGAAATATAACTCATGTAATTGGCCCACTAGCTTGTCACTTTGTCACAAATCTTTGAGTAGCAGCAGCGCTATAGAGAGAGATCTCTCTCTATAGCGCGCAATGAGGGCCTCTACAACTCTTTTTCCCGGGCTGAATCAGGGGCCCAGCACGTCCCTGGCAGTGACCACTTATCCATTACATCCTATGGGCATCCTATAGGGCAGTGTTTCTCAATCTTTTTTGGCTTCCGTACCCCCTTTCCCAGATTTCTTAATCAAAGTACCCCCTTTACCCAACAACGACATTTCCCTTATAAAACTGCTATTAAAACCATAACTAGTGGTATATGATGCTATGATAACCCCCCTTTTCATTATATAACATCACAAATAAGAAAGGCAATGGGAGTTTCAAACGGTGATTCAGTCCAGTTTTCATGTCAATAACTTACATTCAAACATCATTCATACACATCCCAGTTGATTGGTATAATTTGGGTTAGCAACTAACAGGCTCACGTTTCTCCAAGTCCAAGTGTCATCATTAAACATAACAGGAAATGTTTTTTTCTCCTAATTCAATTGTAGTTAATTATTTAACTATGAATAATATCAGAATTTATACTTCTATTTTTCTTTTTTGGGGGAATTTTCTCAAGTATCCCCTGCAGTACCCCCGCGTACCCCAAGGGGTACACATACCCCCATTTGAGAAACACTGCTATAGGGCTTATTTGGTCTGACCTGCCGGTGCATGCTGGTTCTTATCAGTATGTGTGACATGGACCTTTAAGGCATCTAATATAGAAACAGCACAGACCCCAATTTCATAGCTGCAAGTCTGCTGACATCTTGTGGCCAAATGGTAAGGCGAAACATGACATGTACAATCTGCAAAGCACATAACATAAAGCATGTTAGCTCTACCATCAATGCATGGTGCCTCGCAGTTACTCAATTACTGTACTTAAAGGAGTAGTTCACCACTTTTCAACCTGTCTTCATATAATAGGTCCTCACTAATGTTCATGATAACATATCACAATTTTTTTCTACTCGGTCCAAGTCTCCTAGGAGAGCTGTGGGAAGTTCAGAATCCATCGTCTTGTGACATCATCATTTTCCAAAAAGAAATTTAATCAATATTTTTGAAAAGAATATTTAGATTTTTATTATCGCGAGAACAATGGCTTCCACTTTAAAATTGCAACTTTTCAGGAATAGAAAGCCTGCAGTTTCTATAAGCTGGATTGGCAATCGATGATGTCACAAGACGATGGGTTTCTGACCTGCCCACAGCCCTCCTCTGAGAAAAAAAAAAAGTAAAGCTATTTTTGAGTGAGGACCAATTATATGAACATAGGTTGAAAAGTGGTGGGGTGCCCTTGTAAGTACAATTTTGAGCTGTTTTTTACTTTACTGGAGCACTTCCAATTTTCTGTATTTTTAATTCTGCTCCACTACATCTTGGAGGCAAATATTGTACTTTTACTCCACTACAGTTATCTGAAAAATTAAGTTACTAGATACATTGTAGACTTTTGTACTTACTCAAACACATTTTGAATGATTGATTTACTTGTAAAATATAGCAGTATTGATACTTTTGATTAAGTAAAACAGGCGAGTACTTTTTCCACTGGTGTTGGTATCTGGTCGCATAGAGTTGAAAGTTGCTCTTTGGGCGCTTGGGAACCGTTTTTATTAGAAATCCTTGCAGAATGAACGATTTGGGGGGGGACAGCCTTATTCTGTTGCCTCGTTTCGAGTTCCTCCGACTCTGCTGATAATGGGGGGTTTTCCCCTCTTGTTTCCCCTCCCAGAGGCGTCAATTGGGTATGGAAAGATATGGCAGCTGCCATACCTTAGCTACAGGGGGAAAAAATAAAATATACTTCTTAAAATAAATTCATCATGCCTGTTACAAAGGTATGGCAATATGACTGAAGGCGTGCGTGCAAGACACCATTCATGTTGCCATACCTTAGCTCAGGGGTTTTCAAAGTGGGTGACGGGGCACCCTGGGGTGACGGGGCACCCTGGGGTGCCGCGACGGCAGACCAAGGGTGCCGCGAGATCATTTGATAATATTTGGAATTTATTTGGACACTTGAAAAAATATTTAGTATAATTTTAAACTTGGAAGTACAAAGTTATTTTCAGTCAGTTCTAACCAAAATAGCTATTATCTCAACGTTTTCCTCGCAACATAATCACTAAAATCTCGTCACTGTCGGGCAGAAAACAAGACTGTCGCATCGCGAGACGTTGTGTGCTTGTAGATCTGCTGTTTTCACTAGTTTAGTACATTTTATAGATGATAAATACAAAACGAACGGTTTTGGACATACAAGGTTTCCACCCGACAACGATGATATGCTATAAATTTAAGGTGCTTGTGAGTGAAAATTATAATGTAGGGGTGCCTCAGATTTAAAAAAAAAAAATGTTCATGGGGTGCCCTGAGACAAAAAAGTGTGGGAACCCCTGCCTTAGCTTTTGCTGAACTGACGCCACTGTCAACCTCTCTCCGCCCACACACACAGCCGTCGTTCTCCAGCTCGCTGCTGATGTCGTCCAACCTCAGCCACCAGCGGCGCTCCCAGGGCGTGTACCTGCAGGAGAGCGGCGGCGGCGTGGGCTCCTCCATCAACCTGTCGCTGGACTGCGACGACAACACCACCTCCACGCCCGTGTCGGGGGGACGGCCCAGCACCAGCACCCTGTACAGCCAGTTCCAGAGCACGGAGAGCGAGAACAGGTCTGAATTCATAGAACAGTGGTTCATCTCACAGACAAAACAAAACCATGCCCAAAGAAATTAACCCATTTAGGGCCTAGAATTATTGACTGCTTTAACCAGTGAAAAATAGCAGATCTACAAGCTCACAGCGCGGCACTGAGTATACATATAATGTAATACATATCATTTTGGGGGTCCTTCACATGAAAAGGTTTGAGAACCACTGACATAGTAGTCTCTCAAGAACAGACTAACTGAGCTCCAGTTAAGTGAAAAGGACCTTTTCTTTGACGATGGCTGGCCAGATTGCTGACATAGAAACATAGGTTTTTCAAAAAACCTTAGAAGGATTCAAAAGACACTTATAGAATAGGGTCAAAATTCTAATTTTCACGATTTTTCTAAAATAGCAGATCTACAAGCTCGCGGCGCGGCACCCGGTGCCGCGCTGTGAGCTTGTATATCTGCTATTTTTTAATAGTTAAAGCATAAAATAATGATACACCATAATGTGTACCCGTTCTGAATGGGTTAAAACATGGCACTGGCAAGTGTTCAAGGAAATCTAACTGATGGGTTTAAAGTGATAAATGGTGCATTTATATAGCGCCTTTATCCAAGGCGCTTTACAATGATTGTGCATTACGTTCACCCATTCACACACACACATTCATACACCGGTGGCGGAGGAAACCATGCAAGGTTTCAGAGTCTTGCTCAAGGACACTTTTACACCAACTCTGGGGGAGCCTGGGATCGAACTGGGAACCTTCTGGTTCCCAATTGGCCTCTCTACCCCTGAGCCAATGCCGCAACCCGCCACAACCCGTCAGTTATATTTTCTTGCCCACTAAAATGTAAAATCTGAGAGCAGAGGGGGACAACATTTACTTTTTGCATACTATGGGTGGAAAAAAGTGAGAATCAACAATATTGGCCAATTCTCGTGGGACCAGTGTCATAAAAAAAAGTGACATAATGGCAAATATCAGCCAAATTGATGTATACCGTATCGGGCTCTACTTAATTGTATGTAGTATGAAGTATGTTGGATTCTACTTACTTCTTTCTTTTTTGCACTTCTTTCCGGTCAGGAGTTTTGAAGGTATCCTGTATAAGAAAGGGGCGCTGCTGAAACCTTGGAAACCGCGGTGGTTTGTGCTGGACAAGACCAAACACCAGGTGAGAGACTGGGCAGGGCTGCTGGTTGATGACGGCTCATCATGGTGGTGTTATTATATCCAGTGATGTAAAGTAACATAACAAAATAACAGGGTTCCCACGGTCATGAAATTCCTGGAAATATTTTGAAATTAGAAAAATATTTTTCCAGTACTGGAAAAGTTTTGTAATTGATCAAGGGTCCTGGAAAGTCCTGGAAAAAATAGCTATGCATTGTCTTTGGTTATTATTGTCTCTGAAATGACAAATTAAACATTGGCCAAATTGTCAAATATTAGAGGAAGAAATTGTGAAAATAGCAGATGTACATGCTCACAACCCCTCGCGTTGCGAGACGTTGTGAGCATGTAGATCTGCTATTTTCAATCAAACCGTGTTATACAAAATCCCTCAACTCTCTTCAAATATGATTATTTCGGGGGTCACAGCCTGAAAAGGTTGAGAACCACTGGCTTACACTACCTGTCTTTGGGCATTGCACATAGGAGTAAGCGACTCGTTATTGAGCTGAATTATTGTTATATAGTCCTGGAAATCAGGTTAAATATTCTGGAAAAGTTTTGGAAAGGTTTTGGAAATTAATTGGTAAAGATGTGTGGGAACCCTGAAACAGAAAAACAGAAACAGAGAAGTAGAATACAAGGAATAAAACATACACAAATGTATTTAATACTGGTAATATACCTCCACACAAAGTTTAGTTTCACTTACTTTTACTTACATACTGTATAAACATACACATACCGGTATATATATATATTTACATACTTGTACACCTGCATACTTGTAAAGATCCTTCACAGAATATCCATTTTCATATATAATATCCATTTCAACCAGTATTTATAAAATGTATTTTACTGAAAATGTGAGTTTCTCTATTTTGTATATGTTCTGTGTTGAACTTGAAAATGTACTTGAGTAAAAGTACAAAATTGTTGGTATCAAGTACAAAATGTTTGAAAATAGCCGATCTACAAGCTCACAACCGCTTATTTTCAAATAGCCATGGTATAAAATAGGGTTAAAGTGGATTTATGTATGTGTTATAATATAATCATTTATATTTGCAAAGTATCTAGTAACCAAAGCTTTCAAACAATTGTAGTGTAGTAAAAGTACAATATTTGGATCCGAGATGATTATTTGGAAATACTCAAGTAAAGTACAAATACCTCAAAATTGTACAGTACTTAAAGTAAATCTACACCAGTGATATTTCTACATTACAGTATTGATACTTTTTCCATGCAAATACTTTTTCCACCACTGATAATAACCACTGTCTTTCCACCATTCTCTCTCTCTCTCTCTCTCTCTCTCTCTCTCTCTCTCTCTCCCTCTCCCTCTCCCTCTCTCTCTCTCTCTCTCTCTCTCTCTCTCTCTCTCCCTCTCTCTCCCTCTCTTCCCCCAGCTACGATACTACGAGAGCAGGCAGGACAAGGAGTGTAAAGGTGTGATTGACCTGGCAGAGGTGGAGTCTGTCATTCCAGGCACACACACCATGGGAGCACCTAAAAACATTGAGGAGAAGGCCTTCTTTGATGTAAGATCTCCCACATTCTACTGTGTGTGTCTGTGGCTTGGTATGGTTATACAGTGAGTGAATGCAATGCAATTAACGTAACCCTTGTCTTTTTTCTTTTCTTGTTGATCAAGGTTGGTTTTGCATTATACACAGAACATGCAAAACCCACCCACCCACATTTAAAAATACAAATACAAATACATAAAGTATATGTCATACACATACAAAAGAAAATAGATTGCACTATGTTACAGTTAGAGTTTCTGCCTCCATGTTTTCTACAAATGACAAATAAGGTTGCCAGGCTATATAACATTTTGAAATGGATGCTTGGAAGGGAACACCTAATTCTGTTCAGTTTAATAAACTGCATAACCTCTCTAACCCAATGTGAATAAGTTGGAGGAAGGGGTTCCTTCCATTTGAAAAGTATCTTGGCAGCAACATTGCTATTCTGCACTCAGATACCGCATCCGCGACACAATATGAGCTTGTAGGACTGCTATTTTTGGTCCACAACACCAGGGACGTGCTGGGCCCCTGATTCAGCCCGAGGCCATCATTGCGCGAGAGATCTCTCTCTATAGCGCTGCTGCTACTCAAAGATTTGCCATTTCAGATCATGACAAGTGACAAGCCAGTGGGCCAAATTACATGAGTTAAATTTTGTCGTTGTCGGGTGGAAACCTTGTATGTCCAAAACCTACAAGCACAAGCACAATTTTGTCGTTGTCGGGTGGAAACCTTGTATGTCCAAAACCTACAAGCACACTGTGCAAGGCGCTGTGTGCTTGTAGATCGGCTGTTTTCACTACTTTTGTGCGACGGCCTTGTATGATGAAGCAGGGCTTTGCTTTGCGAAAAAATGTACACATTTGAAATTTGGAGATACGAGGTTTCTGCCCTACAGTGACGATTTACTTTGTTGGCCGCCCAGCCCCCAAAATGGAACGAAGGCCGACATTTTATTTTTTATTTCTTTTCCTAATGGCCGGCCTGGACCGGCCGGGAATGAACCGGCCGTTCGGGAGTTGTCCCGCTTTTCCCAATGGCCAGCACGTCCCTGCACGACACCATCATCATACAACAAATGATAAACCTGTAACTAATGTCCTTCCTTACTCTCTTGTTTTGCAGCTCAAGACGACCAAACGAGTGTATTACTTCTGTGCTCAGGACAGCCTGAACGCACAGCTGTGGATGGACAGTGTTCAGAGTTGCCTGTCGGATGCCTAAAAGAGAGGCGGGACTCTTTTAATTCTTTTTTTTAAAGAGGGAAGGAACGAATGAGCAGTGATGGACATCTCTGCTGGCCAATCCCAGGAGGAGGGAGGTTAAGCTCCGTTCAGCGTCGGCGGTAGTGTTGAACTAATGAAGTTGCGTCGCGACGTTTCAGTGTTTTTGTTAAAAAAAACAAAAGAAAAGTAAAGTAAAAAAAAAAAAAAAAAGTCCTCGAATGACCACTTTGCTGTTCTCTCACCATGTAGCTGCAGCCCGTCACTTCTCACCGTAGTCTGACCACTATCTGCGCTGGATCGTCTATATGCGAGCAAAACAGGAGTTAACACAATGAAGCATGATGTCCTTTGTTATGCAAGCCTGCAGGGCCAGCCTCATCTCGTCTCTAGGTGTCATATTGTCATATTGACACGTGGGCAGGTGCCATTGGCGTCCTCGTTGCTGAAGCCAAAAAGTGACCCTTTTGCCGTAATATGACTCAACGTTGACCATCTCAACTGATCATGTGCCATTTCAAAACAGATCATAACCGATTCCCACCCTATCGGTATGCAGCTCGGACGGCACTGAGCAGCGGCACGCTCTGCCTTGTTGTTCCGTTTCCACACCGAGTCGTCGACGTTCCTAGCATTCCTATCATCAACGTTGGCCGCAAACTGTCACTTTTGCCGTCGGCATGTTGTGGACGTCCATGGTGGCCTGCCCAGGTGTCACTATATGAGGCTTTTCGTGAGAACACGTTGGCAGGGCAAGTTTGCCAACTGGACTAATGCAGCCTCGCGGCCGTCCTGTGGTGTGGAGCAGCATGAAGACTGATCCCCATCCTCCACCTGTACACAACCTGCACCTTCTACTTCCTGGTTTAAGGTTCGACGACGTAACATCGTTGTGTCGAGCGACAAAGTACAAGTCAGCCTTCACACACATGCCTGCCCACTCTTCTTCAGAACTCTCCACAGAAGGAGCGATGGAGGAAGCCTCCATCAAACATAGAACATCCTATGTGTTGATCAAAATAAAAACAAGTCATACGGTGGCATAACCCTTTAACACCATGGCCGAAAACCCTCTGAGAACGATCAGGATCGTCGACTGGTTGACCGACCACACTGCCCCGACTGACACAGGCCTTTTGTGTCACAGTAAAGCTCTTCCTCTCTTGGCTCCCTTGTTTGTCTGCCTCTCACTGCCTGACGTAGCTGATTTGCCATAAGATGGTCACTAAAGCCTGATTTACACTTAGTTGCACGCCGGTGTGATACACTGAAAATAGCCTATGTACAAAGCTCACAACGTGTTTGCGAGCTTTTAGATCGGCCTTTTTCAGTGTGCGACACTGCATGCAACATAAATCGGGGCTAACGTATTCCTTTGGCCCAAAACGTGCAGGGAGGGAGGGACGCCTTCTCGACAACGGTTCATGAAGGATTTTCTTTTATCATTCTTTTTTTTCCCCCCTCTCAAATGTATAATGGAGGGAGATCATTGATCCTCATCCCCCATTGCCTGAAAGATCGACGATGGTGACGATGATATACTGTGAAAGCCAATGGCCGGTAGCCCCCTGCGATCAATCCAGGAAGAACACTGGTGTGTGGAGATGAGGTTCTCAATCTCTTCAGGAATGAAGTGTGTCCACAGATCCTTCAGTTAAGAGTGTTTACAAAAAGAAGCTATGGACAAACGTTTCCTCTCTTGAGCTCTTCCTCTTTGTCTTTCTAACCAATACATATACACATAAAAACCACTATTAACATGCATATTTTTAACAGATGGAGAAGGAGGGATATATATATATATACTGTATATATACATATATATATATATTGTTGTGAAGATGAACTACAGACGTGTAAAAGAGATTGGGATTTTGGGACTGCCTAGCCAGGAGAGTATTACACAACACCTCAGAGAGATTGATTATGTGTTTACACAGTGTAATGCTGAGTAATTGGAGCTGTGTGGACTAACACCCACCCCTCAGCAGGTTAAGCTGACCATAACCCCTCTATGAGCGCTAGTGTGTCAGATAGGATTAAAGAAGCTTTTTTAAAGGGGCATTTCACACAACGCTTGAATCCCTCCAAATCAGGTTTTATAGTATCCACCGAAACTGTAGTTTTAACTTCTTAATAGTGTTTAATGATCAATGTGCACTTAGGGTAATTTCACAGGGAGTTTGTTTTCTTCCCGCACACTGCTGAATATGAGCAAAACACCACTGCCTGTTGCTTTACTGTTACTGAGAAAACACTTGGCACAGTCAACGATCTAATCAACTCAAAAACGAGCCGTTTCTTACATTAGGACTATAAACGCAGTGCGGATGTATTACATTTGAATTGCCCCTTTACCAATGCTAAGCGGGGACAGTTACTGATAAATGAATACCAGAAAACTCGCCCTAAAACAAACTCGACCCAAACTCGTTTCCCAGCGGGTCTGTGGTCTTAAGCTAGATGCAGATTAGACTAAAATCAAATCTGTGCTTCTGGGGTCAATTTTCAAAAAAAAAAACCTATGTTGCCATCAGTGTTCCTCAAACTTTGTCATGTCAAGGACCCCCAGAATGATATGTATTTGGCCACGGACCCCCATCACAAAATATTTTGTTCCAGGGACCCCCAGAAGCAAATATTTGATTTTGTCTATTCTGCATCTAGCTTAAGGCCACAGACCCGTTGGGAAACGAGTTTTGATCGAGTTTGTTTTAGGGCGAGTTTTCCGGTTACCCTGATAAATACATCCAAACAGTGGGTCACCAGAGATTGATCACAGAGGGGGTGTCGTGGTGGTCAGTGTCAAAACTATAGAACACACTGGAAATGCAAGAAAGGACAGTCCAGCTGACTTGGGTAGTTCACCACTTGTATTGGGCGTTTCAGACGTGAATCTCTTTTGCCTATGTCTGGTTTAAACTGTACATAAGACATAACAGGGCCTGTCCACGCTCAAACCACATCAAAAAAGGTCATTATTTCAGTCAACTTTCTTCACATGGGCTTCAGTCTAAACCAGTGTTTTTTGTGTGTGTGTGTTTTGTTTTTAGTTAGGGCCTGTTATTTTCAGATCTAAAGCTTGTATATAGAGAAGTATGTCTGTTAGAGAATTCTAGAGAAAGAGTGTTTAGCTGGATTCTGTGAGATTGGAAAAGAACGAGTCACTTTCCTTTTTCCTTCCCTTTTTTAAGTTACAGAATCGCTATGCGTTAACCATCGTTACAAGCCCCCTGTGGCGCCACACATAAATACACATACATACACCAAACACAAACACACACATACATGCTTGTCGTTAACACAAACCTTGCTTTGTAAAATATGGTTCTACTGCTGTCTCGTTGAACATAAAATGAATTGAATTGTAGATTTTTTTTTTGTGTCTAATAACTCCTTTGTACATACTACTCCAGATTTGTATGTAACGTTTATGGTAGTAATTTATTTAACTTTGTCTCCACAGTAAGAGAGGTAGGTCCTCAAGCACCACTTTTATTTTAAAAATTAGGAATCCAATGTGCCATTTTGTTTATCTCTGTATTAATGTGACTAATGCTACTACTTTTTTTGGGGAAAGAAATGTACAACAAGTAAACCCTCGATGTCTTTTGTCTTGTTTTTTTGTTTTAACACGGTTGTCCTTACTTAATATGAACATCAACCCTAAAGCAAGAGTGGAAATGGTGTTTGTGTCTAAAGATTAATTCTCTTCTGTTGAAGAGGCTTACTCTGAAGGCTGGTAATATCTTACTGTCTTAAATACCTGTACCAGTGAGCTTATTTTAGTATCATGCTCAAAGATTTTATTTTTGTTTTTATCCCAAAATATTTCTTCTGACAACTGGCATTGTTTTAGTTCAGTCTTGAGGTCAAGTTCAAAGGAGAAGGACCTCACAAAATGGCCATTGAGTTAAATGGAAGCGGTTGGTGCCATCCTGTGTGGTCACGTTCTCAGTCCTTTTGGCTACTCTCACCTTCAGATGGCTGTGTTTTTAAACAACAACCATCGTCAGTGATGAGGAAGGGATATTCTGTCAAGCTTGTTACGTGTTTTTAATTTTCAACCACGTAAACACTGGTGTCCCTATTTGGGGAAAATGTTCAAAAAGAACATTTTATAAATGGCAAGAATAGCACATCTACAAGTTCACAACACTGTTAGCTGAATGACGAATCTGGAACAATTCATAAGTAGCCTGCATCTGCATCACCTCGTAGTTTTCTACCATATTGTCACCGTGGACAAGTACACATGGCATACTGTAACTTGAGTGAATTACTATCTTGCAGTCCCCTGATAGCATGATCATTATGTTAAAGGAAATGATGGCACCAGTTGATATTAACTCGCCAAAAAGTCGTTTTAATAAAATAGTTATTTGGTGATCGTGACATTGCTTTTTGCAACCATCACATACTGTAGATGTTGGCTAGTTGACACCCTTGCCATTCACACCTCATGCCAGCATGTGGTGATTGTGGTAACTGCGATTGGATGCAATAGTGGAATCGTGCATAAAACACAGATTGCAGGTTGCAGATGTGGTGACTGAGAGGACTGTGGTCTGTCTGTAGGTAGCATCATTCATTCACACATAAACCCTACTTAGTTGACTGGAGTTCCCCAGGGGTCTGTACTAGTCCCCCTACGTTTCCCCCACTACACCAAATCGCTGCCAACAATTGCTTATTGTGACTTGTGAACTTGTAGATCCATTGTTTTCGCCCCGGGTGTTCATACCAGAATAGGGGTGCTAAGGTCCATGTGGTTAATAAATGCTTTGGATTAACAGTTGGGCCTTGTTTATTGGGGCATTCTGGAGTTGAGAAGTTGACACCTTCCAACAGGCCATGTGATAATAATGTGTTAATTAATGTCACTGCTGGTCTCTGAAGGACAGACTAAAACTACATCAGCAAATACAGACCCCAGAGCTGTTGAACAGGCTACGACCTAAAAAAGCCTGCTTGATTTTTTACTTTTTTGCACGGCGTGCGTGTCGCTCACCAACGCACAACTAGCTATGAACCAGGCTTTATGCAGGTTGGTATTTGTATTCCGTATTCGTACAGCTCAATCATCCCTTCTCGCAAGTATATTCATCTCTCCTTCTTGTGAGCCATGACTCATTAATTACATCCATCACACCATTAACTAGAACAATATGGCCTAATAATTCTATTTATTTTGGCGCGTCATCATTTTTTTTTTCTTATTTTTTTTTTAGAAATGACCTTCTGAGCCGGGTTGTGTTGTCAATCGTGTAATATATTTTTTAGAATAAAAATAAAACACTGTGGGTTTAAATGTTCATATTTTGTCATATTTTCTTCACTCCAAATACAAGTCTGACTGTCTGTGTGGCTTATATAGCGCTGGGTATTTTTTAGCAGTGCAAACCGCTCCTATGCCCCACTTTTTGTTACAAAAATGATGATGTCACTAATGATGATGACATGAGTTAGCCAGACCAATGAAACACTTCGATTTTGTTGATTTGTCCATGATGTCATAACTGTCAAAACGTATTAGGTCTTGGTCTTGGCCTTGAGCTCTAGAGGCAAATAAGGTCACTTATCGTTGTGACCTGGTCGCCTAACTGACGACAAGGACCACCAGAGTCCTCAGGCTCTGGTAGCAGAGCTGGTCCAAACTGGTCTCGGTGTAGATGCGATATTACTAATATATTCATCTTCTGGCCTCTTTGGTTTTCGAATGGCTTTGCCTTCAAAGTATCTAAATATCCATCCATCCATCTTCAACCGCTTATCCGGAATCGGGTCGGGGGGTAACAGTTCCAACTGAGACTTCCATATTTCCTTATCCCGAGCAACTTCCGAGGCGTTCCGAAGCCAGTTTGGAGATACAATCCTTCCATCTGGTCTTTGGTCTGCCACGGGGTCTCCTCCCAGTGGGACGTGCATCGAGGACCTTCCTAGGAAGGCGCTTGGGGGGCATCCGTACCGTACTAGATGCCCGAACTCCTTTCCAAGTGTAGAAGCTGCGGTTCTACTCCAAGTCTCTCTCGGGTGACTGAACTTCTCGAGTTTGTAACATTTAGCCAATGAGGAACCAGCATTCTTGTGACATCACCTTTATGCAGCTTCCTCATTGGCTAAACGCACTTTTTCCTGCTTCCTCATTGGCTAAATGTTACTCAAAAGAATAACGTAATATGGTGACGTATGACCACTACATCAAAAGCAGTTTTTGCTGCTTTCTCATTGGCTAAAAGTTAGCCTAGAAACTCCAGACGATTGGTCAATCTTCACATGTCATTTTTGCTGCTTCCTCATTGGCCAAAATGCAAAAAAAAAAAAGGTCTATAAGCAACACATTATAGTTCTAGCCTCTTCGCCGCTTCACTTCCCAATGTATGAATAAATGGACCTTGTAAAGCCCTTTGAGTTCGCAACTTGCTTAGAAAAGTGCTATGAAATGCAGTCCATTATTATTATTAGCCCATGTTCTGGTTACACTTAAGGCCTGTCTATACTTCGACTGAAATGTTCAGTGAGTTGTGTTTAACGACGTGCAAAGTTCCGAACTCTCATTCGGTCTACTGCTTTTCAGAAGTCCCGAGGGACATCATTTTATGGTCGAAAAGGACCTTTTGAGCGGTGGTAAACCGCTCCATAGAGTGGCTGTGCGTGTGTCTGTACCCACTTTTCCTCAGCGTTTTGCCATAGCAATGTGTTTTCCTCAGCGTTTTGCCATAGCAATATGTGTGTGTGTAGCCATATTACATCACATTACATCACCAGTTACATCCTAGACCTATCTGTAGCCACCTTTCCTCAGCGTTTTGCCATAGCAATGTGTTTTCCTCAGCGTTTTGCCATAGCAATATGTGTGTGTGTAACCATATTACATCACCAATTACATCCTAGACCTATATCCTAGTCTTTTTCCTCAGCGTTTTGCCATAGCAATGTGTGTGTGTGTAGCCTGTATTACATCACCAATTACCAATTGAAGACGTTATGCAAGCACGACCACCGCTCACTGCACATTGGGTGTGATTTTTGACCGAAATCTTCGGTTTCGAAGTATGGACATCCGAAGTATGGACATCCCTTTAGCCTATCAGGAAGCAGCATTCTCGGTGCTAGCTCGAGGATTGGTCGAGCTTCACATGACAGTTTGCTTGGTGGTGAATATTGTCATGGCAACCACACTTGCAATTTCCAATTGCATCTTTCTAGTTTTTGTTCTCTCCTTCACTGTTTGTGCACATAATAGCCGGGGAGCCACTGGGCCAAAATGAGAGAGGACCTGTGATGTCATGACATACTCCAAATTTTTGTTTGTCCTATTAATTTGGTCAATAAGGTACACAGAATGAGAGGCCTGCTCTGCCGGAAATCCTGCGAAAAAAAGTTTCCCATTGACTTCACTATACTGGAAAAAAACACACAAAAAAAAGTAGCATTTGAGGGGTCAAACTAAGGGTTCTTCATGATTCTGAATCCATTGCAAGCATTTGTTTTGCATGAAAAACATTCCTTGGGCTAGATTTCAGCCTCTCAAACCTGTGAAAAGTGATGAGTCATCACTTTTCACCGTTATTTTGGTCCGTTTTCTAGCCCAAGGAATGTTTTTCATGCAAAACAAATGCTTGCAATGGATTCAGAATCATCAAGAATCCCTAGTTTGACCCCTCACATGCTACTTAAAGCATATTCTTTTTGGTGTGTTTCTTTCCTTTATATTGAAGTCGATGGAGTGAATATACAAATGGCAATAACTTTTTTTCGCAGGTTTTCCGGCAGAGCAGGCCTCTCATTCTGTGGACCTTGATGACCAAATTAATAGAAAAAACAAAAATTAAAAGTATGTCATGACATCACAGGTAACATCCTATTCTTTGAGCTTTTGGGTCTGTGGCTCCCCGGCTATAACCCATAAAGACCTGAGGCTGATCACTGTCCAATACTTCTTGGTATCTTTATCCTATAGCCATAGTTTCAACGTGTGTTCATGATCTTGTGCACTCAGTCACCACTGACATCATCAGTGGCATCGCCAAGAATGCTGGTCCCCCATTGGCTGTTAATGATGATGTTGCCAGAAATGCTGGTCCCTGATTGGGCTACGGGATTAAACACACATAGACGCCTACATACATACCTATATACGCAGCCGAACGCAGTACTTTCGCGCTCTGCTGGCACAAGTAATTACAGGATTCTGATTCTTAAAGGGCCACTTCACCTCTGGGACAACCCGATCTTATTTTATTGTTGTTTGGGACACGATCAACACAATCCTGAGTTATTTTTTGTGTTCAATCTGTTTTTTGAGATATTTTAGTATTTCAGCATGTACTAGTGATGTGTTTTGCATCATGCTTAAATACTAAAATATCTAAAAACACAGATTGCACACAAAAAATAACTCAGGATTGTGTTGATCGTGTCCCAAACAACAATAAAATAAGATAAGGTTGTCCCAGAGGTGAAGTGGCCCTTTAAACACTGTGACATGATGACATCATGTCCAAATGTCACATACTGATGACATCATTAATCAATGCGGAACCAATCTATAAGTTAACGTGACAAGGTGTAAGCTTATTGATCGGCTATTTAAGGCGAGCGCTGCCCTCACGAGCGGTCATCTTGCAGATCTGTTGGACAGTGCTCATTAACCCCCTTCATCTCCTGAACAACAACGACAAACTTCAAAACACTTCAAAAACCCGCCAGAATGGGCTTCCTGAGACAACTGGAGGTGGAGAACTTCAAGTCATGGCGAGGGAAGCAGGTCATCGGACCGTTCATGAGGTTCAACTGCATCATCGGCACCAACGGCTCGGGTAAGTCCAACGTGATGGACGCGCTGAGCTTCGTCATGGGCGAGCGAGCCTCCTCCCTGCGGGTCAAGCACGTCCGGGACCTGATCCACGGCGCCCATGTGGGACGGCCCGTCTCCAGCACGGCACGGGTCACCATGCGCTACCGCCACGGCGACGAGGACGGTGGGCAGGAGGAGCTGGACTTCTGCCGGTGCGTCTCGGGCGACGGCACAACGTACCACGTCAACGGAGCCACCGTGACGCCGGCCCGGTACAAGGAGGAGCTGGAGAGGATCGGCATCGTCACCAAGACCAGGAACTGCCTGGTGTTCCAGGGAGCCGTGGAGTCTGTGGCCATGATGAACCCCAAGGAGAGGACCAGGGTCTTCGAGAGGATCAGCCAGTCGGGTGAGCTGCAGGACCGCTACAACAGGACCAAGGAGAGCATGATGGAGGCCAAGGAGCAAACCCAACTCCACCTGAACAGGAAGAAGGCCGCCATCGCCGCCAAGAAACAGCTGTCCCACGACAAGGAGAAGGCCCAGAAGTACCAGACTCTGTTGGATGATCTGAACCGGAGCAGCTTGCAGCTGGTCCTCTTCGAGCTCTACTGCAATGAGCGGGAGGTCGTGACCCTCGGTGCGACACTGGCAGAGAGGCGGCAGGCCGTTGGTGACCAGCGACTCAATCTCGACAACTGGGAGCAGCGCTGCAACAATGTCAGGAAGGAACACGAGCGGCACGATGGGGAGCTGCGACTCGTCGACAAGGAGATCCGCTCGGTGGAGCATGAGCTGTCGATGCGCACCTCCAGCTACACCAAGGCCCAGGTCAACGCCTCCCATCACCTGAAGAAGGCCGACGAGGCACGCCAGGCTCTGCAGGAGGCACACAGGCAGAGGAGCAAGAAGCAGCAGGAGCTGAAGCAAAGAAGGAAGGAGGCAGCGGAGCTGGAGAGGGCCTGGAGGAGCTGCGAGGAGAAGCTCTTGAGGGAGAGAGGCCAGGAGCGAGACATCGAGTTGGAGGAGGAACAGCTGGAGAGATACAAGCGGCTGAGGGAGGCGTCCAGGAGGCAGGGTGCGGCGCTTGCTCAGCAGGCCGACAAGCTGCAGTGGGACCTGAAGTCCGACCAGGAGAAGATCACCATCGACCGGCGCAGGAAGGAGGAATTGGAGGCCAGCATCCAGGCCACACATTGCCGGCTGGAGGACCTGAGCAGGCGCTCCGAGAAGCTGGAGGAGTCCACCCAGACTCTGACGCTGACCCTGGAGGAGTTCCGTGGCCAGGAGGAGAGCTTCGGCCAGAAGCTGCAGCGCGGCCGCCAGAGGAGCGAGGAGCTAAACGAGGAGCTGGGACGGGTTCTGGCCGAGCTGAGGGACGCCGGCGCGGCAAGCCAGGAGAGCCGGCGGCAGGAGCGCCGCAAGGAGGTGCTGGAGAGCCTCCGCCGGCTGTACCCAGATGCTGTGCTGGGCCGTCTGGTAGATCTGTGCAGTCCTGTTCAGAAGAAGTACCAGCTAGCCATCACTCGGGTCTTTGGGCGCTACATGAATGCCATCGTGGTGAAAACGGAGAGAACAGCCCGGGACTGCATCCACTTCATCAAGACGGAGAGAGGGGAGCCTGAAACTTTCCTGCCCATGGACTACCTGGAGGTCTCTCCCGTTGACCAGCGTCTGAGGAACATCAAGGGAGCCGAGATGGCGCTGGACGTGGTGCAGTGTCCCCCCGGCCCTACGGCCTCCCAGCTGAAGAAGGCACTGCAGTTTGTCTGCGGCAATGCTGTGGTATGCGAGACCATCGGAGATGCCAGGAGAGTAGCGTTCGACGGCCCACAGCGCGTCAAGACTGTGTCACTGGACGGCACCATGTTCTCCCCGTCGGGCCTGATCAGCGGAGGCTCCAGCGACCTGCGGAGCAGAGCCAAGCGCTGGGAGGAGAAGGAGCTGGACGGCCTGAAGAAGCGCAAGGAGCAGCTGACGGCTGATCTGCGTAAACTGATGAAGATGAGGAGGGAGGAGCCGGAGCTCAAACAGCTCCAGCTTCAGGCCCAGGGCGCTCAGACCCGACTGGAATGCTCCAACGCCGAACTGGAAAACCTCCGCAAAACCAAGATCCCCGAATGTCAAGCAGAGACGACCCGCCTGGAGGCTCTGCTGGCCGGCCTGGAGGCAGACATCCAGAGGCAGTGGGAGAACGCAGAGGTGAAGGAAGCTGCGCTGAACATCGCCAGAGACAGAATGAACCAGCTGGAAGACACCGTGTTCGCCGACTTCTGCGCAGAGATCAGAGTGGAAAACATCAGGCAGTACGAGCAGGAGCACCGCAAGTTGGAAGACGAGCTGGAGCAAAAACGGTTGGAGTTTGACGGCCAGTTTTCACGTCTGAACGCGCAGGTGGAGTTTGTCCAACAGCAGGTGGAGGATCAGGAGAAGAGGAAGAGGAGCCTGGAGGAGACGATCGCCAAGGAGGACCGAGCGACGAAGCAGCAGGGGGAGGAGGAGCAGAAGCTGCTGGAGGCGGTGGAGGAGAGTCAGAACAAACTGCAGGAGCTCCACAGCTGCCAGCAGGCCAAGAAGACCCAGGCGTCCGACGCCAAGAACCAGCTGGACAAAATCACCAAGAACCTCCGAGAGATGAGCAGAGAGCTGGTGAAGCTGCAAAAACTGCAGGCGTCCACAGAGGCGTCCGTGGAGCAGAAACGCGTGGTCAGACACAACCTGCTGCTGGACTGTAAGGTCCAGGGGGTGGAGCTTCCTCTGACCTCTGGGAGCCTGGAAGACATCTCTGATGTTCAGCTCGACGAGGAACCGTTGGGGAGCGATGCTCGAGGCGGCGGCGGTGGTGGTAGCATCGAGATCTATGAGCGAGAGGCGCGACTCGTTGTCGATTTCTCTGAGCTGCCGGCCGCGCTCCTCGCAGCGGCCGAGGGAGAGGAGGAGGAGGCAGAGGCTCAGCTGGAGAAACTGAGAGAGGCCAAGGCCTCTGTGGAGTCGGTTCTCAGGAGAACCACGACCCCCGACCGCCGATCCCTGGCCGACACAAGCCAGGTGAAGGACACGCTCAGAGAGGCTCAGGAGGCGCTGGACCAGAGCACCGCGGAGGCCAGGGCGAGCGCCGCCGAGTTTGACCGTGTCAAGTTGCAGCGCTGCGAGCTGTTCAACAAGTGCTTCGAGCACGTGGCGGTGACCATCGACAAGATATACAAGAGGCTGTGCAGGAACGACAGCGCGCAGGCCGTCCTGAGCGCAGACAATGCGGCGGAGCCGTACCTGGACGGTATGGGCTACAGCTGCGTGGCTCCGGGGAAGCGATTCATGCCCATGGACAGCCTGTCAGGAGGGGAGAAGACCATGGCCTCGCTGGCGCTGCTCTTCGCCCTACACAGCTTCCGCCCCGCGCCATTCTTCGTCCTGGACGAGGTGGACGCCTCGCTGGACAACACCAACATCCGCAAGGTGACGGACTTCGTGCGGGAGGAATCCCGGCGGGACATGCAGATCATCGTCATCTCCCTCAAGGAGGAGTTCTACAGCAGGTCTGACGCGCTGCTGGGGATCTACTCCGATTACGACGAGTGCATCATCAGCCGGATGCTGACCGTGGACCTGACACCATACCCTCTGGATGAGGAGGATGATCCTGAGGAAGAGGATGTCACAGAGAAAGAGCAGGACCAGGTAGCACTGGATGTGTTAGCCTCAGGATGACGATAATAACTAGAAATACTGTTCCGACGAAACAGAGTGGGCTTGCTGCTCCCTCATTGGCTAAAGGAGAATAACGTTAGTATATAAATGAGGGAGCAGCGTTCTTGGTGACATCGGTTCGCACTTGTTGGTGGTGATGTCACCAAGAACGCTGCTCCTCATTAGTTAAGGGCCCTTCTTTTGTATTATCGGTAATTTTTTGAGGAGAATAACCTTGACCTATAAGGATTTGGTATAGCATACTAGTCTTACCTTTCAGCGAGCCCACGTGTTGGTGTTATTTATATCAGGTCGCATTTGTTGGTGAACGCTGCTCCTCATTGGCTAAGGCTTTTGTGCTGACGGTCATTTTTTTTAGGAGAATAAACCTTGATTAAGGTTTTGGTATAAATACTGGTCTCTCCTTTCAACGAGACCACAATAATAATGCTTTATTGTCCCTGAAGCGATATTTGTCTTCACAAGTCTGTTCGAGAACAACGTCAAAAACAACACAACTAGATAACACAAAACAACATATCACAAAGACAAAACATGAGGTCCCCACTGTACACAGAAAATCTTATCGACGGGCAGTTTGTTTAGTGCAGATGGGTCAGGGGACAAAACTCCTGCTAAAACTAACCTATTACTATTAGTAATTGAAAGTACTAAGCTTGTCATGGCCTTGTTCATATCAACGATAGACGATGATGAGGGTGTCACAGAGAGAGGTAGAATTGGATGTGTCAGCCTTTTACGTTTTATGTTGACTAGTGTGGTTGCCACAATTTCCCAGAATTGCATCTTTCTAGTTACTTATACATTTTCTTATCTGACTTATAATTAATAGCCTATCCTATATATCACATATTAACATACTTTGTGCTAGAACTGCCTTTCTAGTTTTATTATATTCAGACGGCTAACAATGCTTCCTTAAGAAATCTAGTCTGTAACACTTCTGGGGGCAGCTGTGATCTGTGAGAAACTGTCATTGGTCCAGAAAGTACAGCCTGCTTGTGATGAACCAATCAGGGTGCCTCTCATTCGGATTGGTTAGACCTGTCTGTCCATCCTTTTAGCCCCGGGTTGGCTGGTTCATGCACCAATGAGCTGCTATTGACAGAGCTTCCCCCAGATAACAATAGATTCAGGCCATGGCTACACGGAGCTGGATTTTTCATATATCCCGGTTTTTCAGATATCCACATAGAAAAATATCTAGGTCCACACGGAGCTGGATATTTCATATATCCCGGTTTTTCAGATATCCACATAGAAAGATATCTAGGTCCACACGGAGCTGGATATTTCATATATCCCAGTTTTTCAGATATCCACATAGAAAAATATCTAGGTCCACACGACAAAGATATCTAGGTCTAACAAGCACACACACAGTAAAGTCTTCAGAGATATCCGGGTTCCCTGTCTACATGAATCCAGTGAATCGGATATTTTTCAATCTCTCCACTTATTTATCCGGTTTAAAAAATATCCAGCTTCACGGTCAAAATATCCAGCTTCATGTGGCTGCAAGCCCCAACAGCACAAAAAAATGTCTAGCTTCAGAAATATCCAGCTCCGTGTAGCCATGGCCTTAGAGGCAGAGTGCGGCCCCTAGAAGTGTCATAGCAAATCCAGGGGCGTAGCCAGGATTTACCAACTGGCTCGGCCTGGCACAATGTGGGTGGGCACAGATGTGAGCTTGTACATCGGCTATTTTAAAATAGCGGACATTTAAATATTTACAGGGATATAATACAGTAATTTGTCATGGAAGAGGACTTCCCAAGTAATAATTTTAAAAATCGCTTCATATTTGACTAAACTATGGTCTAATGAAACTGTGGTGTCTTTCTTTGCTTCCTAGATAGCCGCGCCGCATCGCTGCACCGCTCCGCGAATGTTTTTGCTATTTTTGGGTCGGCCTAGGCCTAGTCAGGCACACCTGTGGCTACGCCGCTGGCCAAATCTCAGTGTCTGTTTATGCCCATCAGAGAGGCATAAGCGGGCATATGCAGCATCCAATATGCCCGTAGGTGAAGCTTCACATGACATTTTGGCCAACCAAATTATAAATAGGTGATCTCTAGAGATCGGACACCCCAGCTATTGATTTAAATGCAAGTTGCTAAGTGGCGTTTGAAGCACCTGGAAGAACACTACTGCAAGTCTTGAGCACGAAGCAGGTGCACAAGGGTACACATTATTAGCATTCGCACACGCAATATAGCCTTTTAAATGCTATCCCAGATTTGACCACCAGGCCAAGGCTACTTCAACGTTCTACCATGGTTCTGGGGGCTTGGGAGGATTGTCACCATGACTCAGCCAAATTTGGAATGGAATGTGAACCACTGTGTGTCATCATAGCATCAGCAAACAAATCAATCAGCTCCATATATGGGCACAAAAGGGGCATACCCATATATGGGCATATAGTGATGACATCAGGGATTCCATGTATGGGCATAAAAGGGACACGGACTGACAAATATAGATCTCCATAAATGGGCATATCAGTCAGACTGGAGGTGCAACATAGCCGATTTAATGGACACAGTAATTGACATTCCCTCCCAAATATGTGCCGGAGCGCAGGGTGGTCAGCAACTCTGAGACAGGGGACAGTCCTCTTCTCACTTCCTCTTCACCATCTACACCAGTGGTTCTCAACCTTTTCAGGCCGCGACCCCCAAAATAATCATATTTTAACTGGGGACCCCCCACCCTGACGAGTACTAAGAGTTGAGGCAGCACATTTTCTTTAACACGGTTCTATTGTGAAAATAGCAGATCTACAAGCTCACAACGCCTCGCAATTTCTGCCTCTAATATTTGACAATTTGGCCAATGTTTAATTTGTCATTTTAGAGGCATTAAAGAGTCCTTAAATTGTCACTTTAGAAATGTGCATAAACCCTCTATACGCTTACACTTTATGTCGGTTTGTTCACTGTTGAGTGAGAAAACAATGTTGCACATTAAGTCAATCATCTGGGGACCCCCCAAAATAATTTGGGGGACCCCCTGGGGGTCCCGACCCACAGGTTGAGAACCACTGATCTACACAACAGACTCCAACTAGACGAGTGTGCCAACTAGCGTCTTGTGCACTCATATAGTTACTTTCTGAAGAAAACGACAAGTGCGACCAGCAGAGCACGCAAATAGGGTGATGAGTGCTGTCTGTATGTATGTGGGTGGGCAGGTTGGCACTTTGTCGAGGTGGGTAGACAGTACTGAACACAGTATTTGCGTGCTCTGCTTTCAGAGGACTCTGGTAACCTAGTTGGATGTACCAGGTGTTGAAGCTGAGTATCGGGCACTGCCTGTGGGTGACTTTATCACTCGCATGGTGGGAGCAAAACCACCGGCCAGCAGCTCAACGTGACAAGGAGCTGGTTGGTTGTGGGTCGGAGGAGGACAGTGGGGGCATCGTGGGTTATATATTGTCGAAATAATTGATGCAAGGGGGGTAGAGCCTCTACCTTCTCCCAGTAGAGGCCAGTCCTATGTGCTGTGGGTACCAACAGACTCAAAAAAGTCTATTAGGAAGGCGAGTGATGTTGTGGGGGTGGATTTGGAAGAGGGAAGTCTGTTCAAGATCTGTGCCATCATGGCATTTCATGTTGTTTTTGGGCCAGTGGTCCAATCTCTGTTCTCATTTTGTTGGTCAAAGCCCAAAAGTCTGACTGGTCTCCAACAATCTCTGACTGGACATCTTTTTGTGCCAGTTTTGGTGACTGGACCTTTTGTTCCGCCAGATGTCTGATCTCTGATGGGAACAAGCTTCTTTTCGTGGTTGGATCTCTTGATAGATTGGATCTTTTCAGGTTCCGGGATTGAACCTATTGTTCTGCCAGGAGTCCAGTCCCTGATTGGACACCTTTTCCTGACAGGTTCTGGGATTGGATCTCCTGTTCCGCAAGATGTAGGCCTAATCCCATGATCTCTTATTGGACTTTTCACTGGATCTCTGCCAGAAGTCTGGTCTTTGATTGGACATCTTTTCATGCCAGGTTCCAGGATTGGAGCTCTTGTTCTGCCGCTGGTAGGCCTAATCCCATCTCTTATTGGGCGTCTCATGCCAGGCTCTGGGGTTGGAGCTCTTATGGTGTGAGCAGTCCGATATCTGATTCGACCCATTGTCCAATCTCTGTTCATCAGACAAGACCTGGTGCTCCAGTTTTGTCCAAATAATCTTTGAGACCTCTCCTGAAATAATGATGGTGCCTCCCCACTCTGGCTGGCCTCATGGCTCAGATTACTGTCAGGCTGTTTAGCAGTCACCACATTAAGGCGTTTAAAAGAAGCAATGAGATGCTCCACTGCGACCATGTTGCTTGCAGGACCCTCCAAAGAGCAAACTGTTGCCACCACAACTCGGATCAGAATCCAACGAAGGTCCACGGAGCTTCGTGCTTATATAGTAGCATGACATCATCACTGAAGCATAGTGATATATCTAACTATTAATTTACCGAATGTCCGTCCGCCCTCTGACCTTCTGTCTGCATGCTGACATCACTGATACTAAACAGTGTCGCCACCATGGTAACAATGCCCAACTGATATCAACAAAGCCCAACTGACATCACTGAGTGCCCACATTTGGAGATGACATCACAGACTGGCCTGGACACGGAACACCATATATGGGCATAAAAGAGTGCCAGCCAGACAGACTGATACAACGGGTGTTGCACAACTGGACATCGATGGTGATGCCCAACGGGCACCAGTCTGGGTTCTCCAACATTACTTCTGAGACTCCTACATTCAATCCCTTATCGCACACCCCCGGGCACAGGACTAGTTTTGGTTAAAACAAAGGTTTTGTTAATAAGTTATTGCGACTGTGACCGTCAGGTCGCAAGATACTATGAAAAGCTCCACCGGCTGTCTGTCTGTCTCTGTCTGTCCGTCACATCACACTTTTGCCCTGCTCTTATCTCCGGCACCGCTGCCCCTAACCATGCCAAACTTTGCACACACACTCCTTGGATGGCAACTCACAACCTCCACCCCTCATTTCTCACATGGCCCTCTTCTAGCGCCACCATTAGGCTGATTTTTAGCAAAACACATTTTTGGACACAGCTGCTACAGATTTTGGCCTAAAATCACGCAAAGCGGTACACAGTATCTCTAAAGTCATGTCATCAACATGGATCTGTCCCATTTCCCATATTCCCTCCTGATTGGCTACGATTGCCTTCTAAAGTTTGTGTATCTCCCAATTAGGGATTCTTTACTGTATATTATATAGCTTTTCTAAATTCCTAGTTGCTGTATTCGTTCAGTAACAGTAGGTCTCCCCATCCCTCCAGCTGTTAAGTTAAACACCAATTTCATTCAATGTGGGAAGTGGGAATCCAATTATGAGCTTCTTTCTTAAAAATCTTATTCTATAGCGTTCAACTTCCAGGTCCATTGTTGTCCATCACTTGTTTATCTTGTATCCTCCTGTATGAGTTCTTTCTCCTGATTGGATTAAATTGGTATCCCAACTTGAAAATGAACCTGTTTACTAAAGAGCTGGGAGGCAACTGTTATGAACAAGCACTATGCAATGTTTAGGAATGGGGTTATGACGCTATTTAACACTTATTGTAACATGAAAATATCCCTTGTAGCACTTTTTA
>NC_137830.1:47077585-47345085 GCF_963921795.1 Nannobrachium achirus
AGGTAAGGTTCACTGTCTTCATAATACAGTAGAGGTGTGTGTGTGTAGAGTGTGTGCTTTAAACCACACTCACTTTGAGTACTCAGAAAACTGTACAATCAAGACATTCCCCCCCCCCCCCCCCCCCCCACATATTACATTTTCCAGAAAACAAAACCAAAAAGTATTACAAAAATACAAATACAAAAATATACAAATACTCAAGTAAAGTACAGATACTTTTAAATGTACCTTATTAGCTCCCAACCAGAGCCTGTGGTTTGTACCATGCAGTCATTCTGTCTGTCTGTCTGTCTGTCTGTCTGTCTGTCTGTCTGTCTGTCTGTCTGTCTGTGTGTGTTTCTCTCTCTTTAAGATTTGTGGAGGAGTGGAGCTCACTGAGCTTACTGAGGAGGAACTGAACCTGCTGATAGCTATGCCGGATAATTTCTTAGAAGGTGTGTGTGTGAGTGTGTGCGTGCGTGCGTGCGTGCGTGCGTGCGTGCGTGCGTGCGCGCGTGCGTGCGCGCGCGAGAGAGAGAGAGAGAGAGAGAGAGAGAGAGAGAGAGAGAGAGAGAGAGAGAGAGAGAGAGAGAGAGAGACAGAATGTACAACTCCTGTGTCATTCCATCCATGTTCATCTTTGACAGCTAATACACCATATGTTGTTGAAACCCAGCAAGCACGGTCAGGACTTGGACCAATCAGTGACGTCTCGATTGGGGCCAGATCAAGTCAAACCATGACTAGTCAGATCTGGCCTAGAATATCACCTTATTTCAACCAACATAAATCCTGCCCACGAAAACGGACGTCCTGGATTAATCAGAGAGGGTCCGATCGAGGCCAGATAAATATCTTAACTAGTCAGATATGTCCCAGAATATAACCCTACATGCTCATATTTCAACTAACATTACAAACAATAACAATAATCCTATAGTCCATATGACGTCCTGGTAATGACGTCAAGATCATCCCCATATGGGCTGTGATCTGGCCTAGTTCTGAACGTCACCGGAGTCACCGGAGGACGTTATCATAACGTCATCAAGACGTCATTTGGCTTGCAGGGAAGCTTGTATGACCATTGAAGGTCATTAAATACCAACCACTTCTTCACATATCATCTCAGAACAGGGCTAAAGGTGCAGCCTATTTGTTTTTAGCCTAGCACATACCCGCAGCCAAAAAAGCCCAAAAAGGAGGCAAAAACGCTGGCAAAGTATTGTGCTCTCTCTGCTACGATTGGCAGCCACCACTGTTACAGTGCATGTATACCCATAGAGTACTGAGTGATGTTATTGTATCATGAAGATGTATGTTATGATTTTGTGAATATAACCTTAACTGTACCTTTAATACATTGTGTTCTTGTATTCTCTCCTTCATGTGGACTGTGTTTGACAGTCATGGCTGAACAGGAGAAAAAAGACATACCGGCTGAGCAGGAGAGAGACACAAGGGACAACAACACACCCGTACCAGGATCCATGAACTCTGTTGACCAGTAAGTCATGATCTCATAAACTACCATATACTCAACTCCTCACATGGAGGAGAGACCAGAATTTATCTGGTTGGCTTCTTAACCCATTAAGACCTGAAGCCGATTAAAAACATGTCTTCTAAACAGTTTTCTGTTTCAGTGGTTCTTTACGTGGTTCTCTCTCAAACCTTTTCATGTCAAGGACCCCCAGAATGATATGTATTTTTGTTCCTGGGACCCCCCTAAGATTTGAGTTCAAATGTTAACTTAAAGAAATATACTTACTGTATTCAAAGATCAGCACACATTTTCAAGATAAAAAAAAAATAGCAGATCTAAAAGCCCATAGGACGGCACGAAGCTATGGGCTTGTATATTCTGATTTTATGCAACATCATGAGCCATCCATTGTGGACAGGTCTGCTTTTCTTAACCCAGTGTTCACTTTTTATGCACCACATGTGAAGCACTTTGAATTCCTTGCTGTTGAAATGTGCTAAACTTAACTAGCCTTATATTTACCATCTTATATATACAATTGAGCAAAAGCCGCATCCCACTTCCAAGCCCATTCACGCCCACTTTGCATCCACTTCAATTCAACTTCAACTCAACGGTAGGGAGTTGGGACGTTGGCCCCCCGTTGCCATGGTGACCGCCGTCCATTGGCTCGTATTCCCAGCTATGGGACCGGCGGATCCAATTTCAACCGAGGGGGGCGTAGCCAGAACACACACACACACACACACACACACACACACACACACACACACACACACACACACACACACACACAAAAATAGCTAATAGTTAGCTCACAACTTTCCACTTTTCTCTTTCACCTCAATCGCAGTAACATCCGTATACACCACTTGGCTAGGACTGATCACGTGGCACACAGAGTTCTTAACCGGAAGTGCGTCCGGCGGTCAAATATGTCCGACCGGAAACGTGCGCTGCGCCACAATAGTTCCGCCACAATAGTTCCGCCACAATAGTTCCCCCCCAAAAAAAATTTTTTTTATTTTTTTATTTTTTTTAACTTTTTTTTTTTAACTTCTTTTTTTTTTTTTTTTTTTTTACTTTTTTTTTTTCAATAAACTTTTTTTTTTTGAAAAAAATAGTTTTTTAGTAAAGAAGCGGGCGTGGGGCCGCAAACCTCTAGTTGCATTACAACATTCTCTCTCTTTCTCTCTCTATTGCTTAGAAGATCAGCCAATCAGATGAGTCCGGCCTCCAGCCTGCAGAACACTCCAGCCAATCAGATGAGTCCGGCCTCCAGCCTGCAGAACCCTCCAGCAGATGTATGATCTTTTAAACCTCTTTTAACCTGTGAATACTAACTGTGTTATTATAAAGAGTTTGGCTGCAGTATAAAAAAAAAAAAAAAAGT
Source organism: Nannobrachium achirus (assembly GCF_963921795.1). Classification (NCBI taxonomy): domain Eukaryota; kingdom Metazoa; phylum Chordata; class Actinopteri; order Myctophiformes; family Myctophidae; genus Nannobrachium; species Nannobrachium achirus. The sequence continues at coordinate 47,080,447 of NC_137830.1, forward strand.
ATTTACTGTATCTTATAGCATTTGATAGTACTTATTATACTTATTATAAATGGCCCACTGGCCCAGACCTGTTATTGAAAGTCTCTGGACAAGCTCTGTGCCTCTTGCCCACTTGGTCCAGTTTAAGATTATGTTTAACAGTAACAATATAACTGTGCCAAGCAACTACTAATGACATTTGTCAAATAGAGTAAAATGTATCACCATTTTAAGTATAAAGTAGGCTATTGATGTATGAATGAATGGAACATTGTAAGCGCTTTGAGTTCGCATTATTGAAAATGTAAATACTCAAGATTGTAGTTGTTCAGTACTTATTTACTTTCCACCACCATACATGCAGGGAAATGTGTGTGCGTAGGTGTGGGTGTATGTCACACTCATAGATCTTTTTTCTTTGGGGGAGGGGGAGGGGGGCACCGTATTAGCCGACCCAGCATTAGCACACTGTCCTTATACACATATGCCCCCCCCCCCCCCTCTCAGCCCCCCCAGGTGGTGGTACGTCCCAAGAAGAGGCCTGCTGGCGGTCAGAAACGCAAGAGAATCCTCATAGACAAAGTGACACAGAATTCAGCTGCTGTAATGAAGAGGCACATTGACAATCCTCTGATTAAGACACGCAGCCTGGTATATCACACACGCACACGCACGCACGCACGCACGCACGCACGCACGCACACACACACACACGCACACACGCACACACGCACACACGCACACACACACTCTCCCTCAAACCCTGTCTCTATCTCCACTCTCTCCTGCCTGTCTCTCTCTCCTGTACAGAAAAGCTTAATGAATCATATTAGTTAAATGTCATATAATAAACCAAATAATAATAATAATAATAATAAGGGTAATAATAATAATAATAATAATTGTGTTCTTCTCAGTCAGAGGTGGTGAGTCTGACCTCCATCATGAAGCAGAAGACCTCTCCAGCTCTGCTCTTCAGCACCCCCTGTAGCTGTCAGTACATTACTACACCTTCCCTTTGTCTTATTAATACTGTTGACCATTGACTGTGGATATATTACAGGTCACCCCGTATTATCAGGGAATCGTTTAGACCTGAGAAACCAGGTTAATATGGTTAAAGGCCTTTAAAAAAAAAAAACATAATGAACGACTAAATATCATCAAAACTTTAACTACTTGTAGCTTCTGGAATGAAGAACCAGCAATGATCTGCCACATGAACCCTAGCCTGTTCTGTGGGAACATTAGACAAAAGAAATGGTGGAACTAAAGGCTAGGCTATTTTTTGCCAAAAGAGATTTACTGCAGATGGAGGGAAAAAATAACATACTACTGTATGTAGTCAGTGACTTGCTTTGGAACACAGAGACTTTTTGACATCTGTTTTCTCCTTTGACCTCTGCAGTGATGATCCACTCTGACATGCTGGCAGTATGGACAAAGTGTGTCCAAATCACCGTTCCAAAGAAAGGGACAAGGAAGAGACCCTCTAGTGAGGTGGGTAAAAGCTCTCTCTCTCTGCCTGTTTCAGTTTTCAATGACATTTCAAATCTATGCAGGTACTGTATGTTTTATTCACACGAAGGGAAAAGGGTTGAGGTCAGTGCCTGTAATTGCACTGAACAAATCAACAATTAGATGTGCCAGAATGTTCTTCAGTTAAACTAATATATTGAAGTAATTGTTTGTGCAGCCATCAGGAAGAACGATGTAAAACACTTTGAATTGCGCTGTTGTTGAAATATGCTAACTAGACAAATATACCTGACTTCCCTTACCGTTTCTAGAGAAGTTACTTTCTCTCTCTTTATCTATCTCACAGATGACGTCCACGGATTCAGATGAGAGAAGCTTCCAGCCTGCAGAACCCTCATGTATGTTCTTCTAAACCTCTTTTAACTGTTGCTATTAAGCTGTGTTAATTACTGTTAACTGTGTGTTAAAAAATTAATACAAATGAATACTGCAGTGTTTCAAAACTCAAATTGATTGATCTGAGAAACGGTTTTGTGTGTGTGTGTGTGTGTGTGTGTGTGTGTGTGTGTGTGTGTGTGTGTGTGTGTGTGTGTGTGTGTGTGTGTGTGTGTGTGTGTGTGTGTGTGTGTGTGTGTGTGTGTGTGTGTACAGCTGCCCCAGACCTTCAATCCCACAGTGAGGGCAACACTCCCACTAAAAGGTGAGAGAGATTAATAAATAGACAGATGGATAGACTGGTAGCTGAATGTACTGTAGCAAATACATGTATTCCTGTGTATGTGTGTGTGTGTGTGTGTGTGTGTGTGTGTGTGTGTGTGTGTGTGTGTGTGTGTGTGTGTGTGTGTGTGTGTGTGTGTGTGTGTGTGTGTAGGCGTCCTCGGGGAGAAGTGCAGGTAGCCATGCAGGCCATAGCAGAGGAAAATGATCAGAAGCCTGACGCACAGAGCCTTCTCAGGTAGCATGAATATGATTGCAACGCACGCACACACACGCGCATACACACACACACACACACACACACACACACACACACACACACACACACACACACACACACACACACACACACAAATATCTCTCTCATTCTCTTGTGTGTCTCTCTGTGTGTTTGTGTGTGTGTGTGTGTGTGTGTGTGTGTGTGTGTGTGTGTGTGTGTGTGTGTGTGTGTGTGTGTGTGTGTCTCTCTCTCACTGCAGACTGGTGTCCTTGAACCACAAGCGATCGCTTCGGGTCACCTTTGTCACCCTGCTGCCCCTGAGGGCCAACCGCCTCAGAGCAGCTCAGACAATGTTCAAACTACTGGGTGAGAGAATCATGAATAATGTACTTTGATGTGCTGTAAATGACAGACAAGGAACAGTTGCCACTGCCGGTGCTAATGGACAGTGTGTTCCACAACTGTAAATAGTGCCCGTGATTTATACTTAGTTGGGTGCCGTTGTCGAGCCTCTAACATAGGACATCCACAAGTTTGTAGATCTCTCATTTTGGATGTACGACACGCTGTGGAACTGAGTGCTCGTGAAACACCCCGGATGAACATATGAAAATGAAATGTGTCCCACATCTTCCGTACACAGCACGCAGTACTTGTCATGAAGTTAGCACAACATGCATTGTTTTATTACGGCATCCCTTATATATATCCCAATAATCAGAACCAGGACAGGAAACACAAGCTCAGACCTAGTTTCATCACTCAACAGTGACGTTTGCTGAAAATGACTGATTTACAAGCAAAACAGCAAAACAGCACTATGCGATTTCGTGTTAACTTGTGCTGTCTTTCCCTCTACAGAACTGGTGGAGGCCAAAGAGCTGGTTGTGTTGCAGACTGAGGCCTTCTCTCCCATGATGATCACCCCTGTACAGTAGATTGAAGACAATTCCACAGCCTGGAGTGGAGACCTTACTGATGAAATGTGGGCGCACACATGCGCACGCACACACACACACACACACACACACACACACACACACACACACACACACACACACACACACACACACACACACACACACACACACACACACACACCCACACACACACACACACACACCACACACACACACACACAACGTTTCAGCAGTTAGTTCCAGTTTTACACTAGTTTTTAAAGCTATCACTTGAACCCAGAAGTAGAATTCATTTTGGTTTTGGTTTTAAATCAACATTTATCTTTAAACTGCTAAACTGTTAAAATATTTGATATTAATTGTGACATAGGAAGGATTTTGGACTACTGTGCACTAATTCAGTGTTGTGAAGATTGTTTTAAGATGTTTTATTTATTTATACATATTTGTTGTTTAGTAATTTATTATACCTTTTTAAGCAAATAGTTGAGATTATCATATGATGTTTTCATAAATTTGATGCTTAAAATAACAGTATTTACTTGTTTTTATTTGAATTGTGGCAGAGGAAGTATGTTAGACTACTGTTCATTGATTCAGTATTGTGAAGATGTTCTTTTTTTACTTCACTTCAGCCTGTATTTCCAATCAAATATTTAAATACATATTTATGTTGTTCAAGAATTTATTACATCGTTTCAACTGTTGCTATTGATTTATTGGGTATTTTATTTATGGTGAGGGGTTCATACATTTTATTACATTTTGTTATGCATTTTCAAATGATTTATAATTTGAATTTGATTTGTTTTCCACTTTACCCATCAGAGGGACATATTTATACATATTTATGGTTCAATAATATATTTCATTAATTACAATTAAAAAAATGAATGTATGTTTATAAATGATACATGTATAAAGTATTATTGTTTTCCTGTTGGAAGTGTTTTAAAAAATGTATAACTGTTTAAAACCAATTAAACATTTGTATAAGGTTATAAATTATGTCATTGTCCTTGTTATTGTTCTTGTGGTTGTTATTATGTGGGCCTATGTTTTTATTATTGTAGCCTACTACTGTTTAAATAGAGAAATGCGCCTGTTGTTTGGACAGTGATCTATTTGTACACTGAGCCATAGTGTTTTAGGGGACTTTGTCAGAGTAGCGTTGTACCCTAGCCGCAAATTGCAACGCTAGATTTTTTATAATCGGACGAATCTAGGGTTGCAATACCTCCCATAGGCAGCCAATGCATCAAAACAGTTTTTTGCTATCTGATTGTATTAAACGACTTCAAACTCACCAATATTGTGGCTCTATGGAAAGCTTGGAATTTACTCTTTCTATCTGCAAAGTGTTTGTTTCAGAAAAATCCACAGTAGACATGTTAGGAGCAACTTTCTATCCAAGAAATTTGCTTCAGGTGATAATTTTTTCTAAGTCCTGGAGTTTGGAAGCGCTCGTGGAAAATCCTGTGACCACCTGGTTCTAAATGTCACATTATGCAGGAGGCAGCGGGACATGGGTTATAGAAGACGAGCGCTTCCGAAGTTCAACACTTAGAAAATAAACCATGTCTGCTCGGATTTCTTGACAGAAAATAAATCATAACAATTATACGGTGGACTTTTCAGAAACAAACACTTTGCAGATAGCAAGAGTAAATTCCAAGCTTTCCATAGAGCCGCAATATTGCTGAGTTCGAAGTCATTTAATACAATCAGATAGCAAAAAACTGTTTTGATGCATTGGCTGCCTATGGGAGGTATTGCAACCCTAGATTCATGCGATTATAAAAAATCTAGTGTTGCAATTTGCGGCTAGTTGTACCCATCTGTCTGTGTCCCTTTTATGCCAATATAATATATATATCAATATTATTGATATCTCAGACAGTATCTTTGTCAGTCCTCCCTTTTAAGTGATGACTTTTTTTCTTTAGTTCTCATGCCATGGAGACTTGAGTTCAAAAATATTTTTTGTTTTAGTCGCATTCCTAAGACAAAAGTTAGATTTTAGTAAATTTACACCCAATGCATTTGGGTCCCCATCCGGAATCAATGGGGGTAAATTGACTAAAATCGAACTTTTGTCTTAGGAATGCAAAAAAATACACAAACATGACATTACTGAAGTCAAGTCTCCATGGCATGAGTAATCAATAGAAAAAAGTTCGTTTTGGGGGTGAACTACTCCTTTAACTCCTCCTTGGGAGATCACCCGACCCTGTCATAGAGTATGGACCCTGTCAGAGCATATACTCTATGTGTCAGAGTCGTCTAATCAGAGAGTCCTGCCACTGCGGGGTCAGAAACAGCGCTGGTCACGTGGTTCATTGTCACTTTACACAGACTTCAATGCATTTTGTAAACTTCCGGTTCGCCGTTTGTCACTAAACGCCAATAGATGTGTGCGTAGAAGACCTGGCCCCATGAAGTGAACGGGAGTGACGCAACTCTCCGAAGGTAGAAGGCTCTGGACCACAGTTGTGATTGGCTAGGGGCTCTGGGATACGCCCACTGCTCCAGGAAGGTGGTAATATTTAAACTGCCAGCAGCAGCAGCACTGCAGCAGACTGAGCAGACTCTAGAGTGAAGACTAGAAGTTAGGTGACTCAGGTCAGGTGAGTTTGTAAACTGTAACGTTACTGAATAGTTCAGGTAATTTCTAGTTGTTTTGAAATGTTTTGACCCGAGTCCAAAAGTTGTATCATATCCAGTGTTTATTTTTACATATGTAAAAGTATCAATACTAAATGTAGAAGTACTCTGGTTGTTTTAAAACGTTAAAACGTATCGTTATCGCAGCAGTAGCCTGAAACATGAGTCATGACGGACGGTCGTTGATAATCTGCAACGACCGTCATGTTTCGGGACTATCGCAGCAGGTGTGGAACCTCACTGTCTGGAGTTAACGGTTAACGTTGTTGTTCGCTAAACAGACTTTTGGGGCAGAGGCCTTGGCCACTAGCTTGGTAATTTTAGCTTACATTGTTGTTCGTTTGTTTACTAAACTGTTTTTCGATGTATTCATTTTTTTGTTATTTTGTCCTTCTAGCGTTTTTTCACAACCGGCGACAATGAGTTCCAAGACGGTGAAAGCCTGTGTTGTGGTCGCCGCTCAAGTCAAGAAGAAAGCATTAAGTAAGTGCGTCATTGGTCAAGTATGAAAATTAAAAGGCTACTCGCATGTTTGCTTTGCATTGTGAGCTAGAACGGCTATTTTCCAATGGACAAAATGTATGTAGGCCTATGGCTGAAGTGTTATTGTAATGATAACCAAAATCTACAAAGTATAGGCCTACTAAAGTTTTCAAATAAATGTGAAGTAAAGGTAGGACCACAATATTTGAACCCGAGATCTAGAGGAGTAGAACTTTTGGAAATTGGAAATACTAAAGTACAAATATCTAAAGTACAAATATCTAAACTGGACTTAAAGTACAGTAATTAAGTAAATGTACTTAGTTACTTTACACCACTGAAAAATGTGTCCAGAGAGAGTGCAATAATTCATCTGCTGCTCTTGTTTTTCTGTGCCTGCTACACCAGACAACTCCAGCTTCTTCAAGGCTACACTGAAGACGAACAACAACGCTCTGGCCCTGGAAGTGAATGTCTTAAAGAAGAAAAATAAAAAGCTGCAGATGATCAACATGCTCCTTCAGAAAGAGAACCAGGCACTGCAGTTTACTCTGGCCACCAGCAGGCACAAGGAAAAGAAGTTGGTTAGTGTTTTATCACAAATAATCAGTCATCAGTGGTGGAAGAAGTATTCTTCACATGTTTTACTCAAGTAAATGTATCAATATGGCTGAAGTGTTTTGAATGATGATTAAAATCTACAAAGTAACTAAAGTGTTCAAATACATTTAGTGGAGTAAAAGTACAATATTTGAATCTGAGATGTAGTGAAGTAAATGTACTTAGTTACTTTAGACCACTGTCAGTCATAATAGTGCTAGTATGTTCTCAACCTGTGGTGTTGGGACCCCACATCTGGGGACATGAGGGTCCCCTGATGACGTGAAGTGACTTTCTAAAGACTTAAAGCCGTTTTAATACCTAAAAAGACCATTGCTGCATCATAAATAATGAACAAACTATTCACCTTATCCCTGGTCCCGCCCACTGCTTCCTGTTCATGTCCTGAAAGTTCCTAGAAAACATCATTTTGTTTTCTGTTGTCTTTGCATCAAAAATCAAAATGTCAGTAGATGGCGTTCAGGTCTGTGTGTGTGTGGTGATATTTGTTAAACCAGTGGTTCCCAAATATTTTCATATCAAGGACCCCAGATTAATATATTTGTCCAGTTGCAGACCCCATCTGAAAATGTGTTGCCAGGGACCTCCACACAAGATTTGTGGTGTTAAAATGTTTCAGAAACATGTTTGTCTTCAATTGTACTTGCAGTACTTGTAGGCTACTTGGTTACTTAACGCTACTACAAAATACAAGCTGCATTGTGAGCTTGTAGATTGGATTGTTGATTTATTATTGCGTTCAGTTGGACATCAGTGAGTATACATGTGTGCCACCGCTGATGGGCCGTGTTTGATTTATTATAATTTGTGAATCAGTGCATGGGAAATCAGCATGTAGCTTAGCCTTAGAATGGCTGTGATATTTTATACATTTAATATATTCCATACAAAGCCATAGGTCGCTCCTTTGCCCGCCCGGGTAGCAGACTGATCTTCGCAGCATAAAATGATGCCGCACTGCGACTTCCTGTGACTTGGAGTCGGATGTTGTCCTCTAGTTTCATATCCATTTGAAAGTTCTGGCAGAAAACGTGTCTTTAGTAAAATATGTTTGGAATACATGAAATGTAATACATCACAGCCATGGGTCTTGTTCTATTATTTTGACTGACAGGTGAAAATAAAAGGTGCACAGGTGAACTGGTATGTGAGCACTGTTAACTAATATTCACCTCTACAAACCCTAGTTGTCGGCTTATTAGTCTGCTTACCTACATATCACCTACCTTCCTTGACACTCTAGTTCAGTGTTTCTCAAAGTGGGATCTGGGTACCCCCAAGGGGTCCTTGGAGGAATTCCAGGGGGCCCCATCAAAATGTGGCTGTTTGAAAATGGCAGATATACAAGCTCAGTGTGTAGCTTTGTGCCATGCTGCCAGTTTGAGCATAATCTTGATTATTGAATTTGAACATTTTAGGATTGGGGTCCACGGCCCAAATATATCAATTTGGGCGTCCTTGGCACGAATATGTTTGAGAATTACTGCATGGCTACACTAATTGTAGCCTTCCATGACGATTTCTTGTGATGGGCACACAGTTGAACAAAAGGTGAGATCTTTTTCATGCTGTTTTGTTCTTTCCACAGATGGTCATCCTTAAAGATCTTCAAAGCCTGTATTCTCCTGATGATGTAAGGACATTTCTCAGACATGTTATTTTATTTATAAAACATGCAGACACACTCAACCACCAACCAAAAGTCAAAACATTTGATCGGTGACTAAGTGGGGGCATTCTTTTTCAATTAAAGTTAAAATATGGCGATCAGACACCAACAATGTATCAGAATCAGTTGTTACATTACAGGTGTACGAGTCAATCAGTGAGTGAACTTGTTTTCGTGCAAGCTCCCTTATTTTGTCATTTTCCATTGGCAGAGAGGGATAGCAAGGAGAAAAATATAATTGTGGTTGTGGCAGTTTATCCCCTTTTGCAACCTAGTTTCCCCAGTTCTAAAATATTTTAAAATAAACATAATAGCAGATCTACCCCATCGTATTGTGAGCTTGACTAGATTGTCAATTTTTGCTTTTTTATTTTTATTTTTTCATTTTGCAATCACCTGGAAAAGCTCTACACTGTCCTGTAAATGTAATTTGGGGAGAAGACTTCATACGCCCAATATTATTACTATAATGTGGTTGTGTTTGATTTTCAGGACCCTCCAGCATCTGACGAGTACAGGCAACCTTTTAACACAGACAATATTCAGATGCAGAGGTGAGAACATTTAGAAAGCTATGGGGTACATAATATGATGTCATTACATAGGCGCTCTGATATCGGTTCATTTATGGTCAGAATAAATGCTCATTAACTAACATTGCCCTTTTTTAATAATCCATATTAATTTGAATTCATCCCATGTTTTTAGTAGATGCGTGTTGATTACAGTGTGAAGTAGTTCCTTTGCCTTGGTCAGATGCTTGGATAACCCAACACTTCATTTTGAGTTGTCAGCGTGTGCTCCAGTGTTCCCCTGAATTTGCCTATATTTTCGAAACGCAACCCATGACATGTTCTTATCAGCATTCACTTAATATAACCTGTTAAGACCTGAGGCGATTCTACACATGCCTTCTAAATCAGTAGTTCTCAAACCTTTTTTGTGACAAGGACCCCCAAAATATATATTTGAGCACTTGGCAGCACAAAGAGACATGCTGTGAGCAGTGTATCTGCTATTTTTGAGAACCACTGTTATAAATCCTGTGTGCATTTGCCCCCCCTTTCTCTCCCCCCCCACTCAGAGGTAAACGAACAGGTCAGTCAGCTCCCAAGCCAAGTCTCCCAAAGAATGACTCTCAACACAGCACCTCAAAGTCCGTTGAATGCCATGGCGGCCCCACCAACTCTATTGGTATAGGTACTGGTATTTTTATGTACATTTCATTTTACAGTTAACAATGGAATATAATATGTATGTATTCTATTAAACTACAATCATGGCACATTCCCTGTGTAATTTTATCTTGGTGAATATAAAATGCATGTTGAGAGGATTTTGTATGTATTTGAAAGTGTCGTTGACCGTGAAAACATTAGCAAAAAAGAACTTGACATTCTTTATTTGCGCCACTGTACATCTAATTTAGTACTGGCTTTTTTTTGTAGTTGCTTGTGTATATATTGGTGGGTTTTGGGGGCTTGTTTCTGAAGTGTAGTTGCTTATTTGGTTTAAAGTGGCCTTTTTTGGGCTTGTTTTCAAACCACCTTGCTTATTTCTCTCGCAGAATCTAACACTGGTGAGTCACCATCAGAGATGGAGATGACTGCATCTGAACAAAGTGCTGTCAAGAAAAAGAGACGCTACATCCTACTAATAAAGGAGCAAACTCACGCTCTAACGCTCACGCTCTAACGCTCTAACGCTCACGCTTATCTACGTTTATCTATTCACTCGCTTCAGCAACTGATCCCAAAGTTCACATGGTATTGGCCATTAGCATTATACCAACACTGACGGAGCCCGAATTTCATTTCTCCCAAATTAAAGCAGTTTTTTTAGCGTTTCCTTAACCACTTCTGTTGAACTCTGCTGTCTGTTGCCAGGGTTACGGTCGGTTCCTCCAGGCCATGGGATCTGTAGCCCCACACACACACCCCTTTCTCTCACAGTTAGGAATGTTTCTCTCTCTCTCTCTCTCTCTCTCTCTCTCTCTCTCTCTCTCACACACACTTTCATCGGGTGCGTTTGACATATTTTGGAGCACATATCTTCGAACGGATAAGGTCTAGTTATCCAGAAGACTCAAGTGGGGGAAAAAGCGGTGCCTGTTCATGTTGCAGTTCAGCCTGAAGCATGTCCAGGTGTGGTATACTGTTTCATTCATATTGTATTGATCAACACATTCCCTATTATGTATGTGGTTACAAGTAGTATGTATTTGTTCATGGACCACCCCATCTAAAATATATTGTGCCAGGGACCCCCATACCAGATTGCGGTGTTAAAAAAAACTCTTCTGTGTGGTTGTGTACTTTATTTTTATGGTGAGCTTGTAGACCGGATATTTTCAAATGGCTAATGGATGGTTTAAAGTATTCGTGGCCTTTTTTGTGCTTGTTTTCATACCTACTTGCTTATTTCTTGCAGAATCTGACAACACTGGTGAGTCGCCATCTCTTGACCATCCAATTAGGATGGCCAAGGCAGCTGCTGAACAAGAGAACACTGTACTTCTGGACACAGAGATGGAGCTGACTGCATCTGAACAAAGTGCTGTCAAGAAAAAGAGACGCTACATTATCCAGAAGACTCAAGTGGGGGAAAAAGCAGTGCCTGTTGTTGCAGTTCAGCCCGAAGCATGTCCAGGTGTGGTATACTGTTTCATACATACTGTATTGATCAACACATTCCCTATTATGTATGTGGTTAGACCATCAGTAATAAGAAAAGTCTTGGTTATTTTTTTGTGGTTTTACAGTGGTGGTCAAAGTTAAAGTACTCAACTACAAGTAGTATGCATTTGTCCATGGCAAATATATTGTGCCAGGGACCCCCATACCAGATTGTGGTGTTAAAACTATTCCAAATATATATACTTTATCTTTATGGTGCGCTTGTAGACCGGGTATTTTCAAATGGCCGATGGATGGTTTAACTTTAAAGTGTTCATTGGCCTTTTTTTATTTCTCTCACAGAATCCTGCAGCACTGGTGATAAGTCTCCATCACTCTCCTCTGCTCATGCTCTTGACCATCCAAGTAGCATGGCCATGGCAGCAGAGAACGCTGTGCTTCCAGACACAGAGATGACTGCATCTGATACCCAAATAGTTGTAGTCACTGGAGAAAGCGCTCTCAAGAAGGGACGCACCATGAAGGAGAAGACTACTATGGGGAATAAAGGTGTGGTATACTGTATGCTACATGTCGATCAACACCCCCCCCCCCCCAATCTGTATGTGGTTTGACAATTAGTAATAAGAAAGGTCTTGGTTATTTTTGTGGTTTTACAGTGGTGGACAAAGTACTCAACCCCAATACTTCACCACAGTATAGATGCTTTTGACTCGACTACAAGTGAAGTCAGTCAAAACTTAACTCAAGTTAAAATTTATAACAGTATATCACCACCTTGCTGTATTAAAATAGCTGTTACCTCCTAAGCAAAGTCTCCCAAAGAAAGACTCACATGACAAACCACCTCAAAGTCCACATGCGAAAAGTTGCGCTGTATGTTGTAGAAATGCTACAGCCAGGACTTTTTGATGTCCGGAGCTACGGCCAGGTTTCGTAAACCACAGCGCTGGCTAAACTTGTTTATGTGAATTTCATTTGTTTTCTGCAACAGGGAGGGTGCCCTTGGGGAGAGAGGATAACATGGCCTCGGATAAGGGAGCCTTGAGGCCTCGGAGGACATGCAGTGCCATCGTTGATTATAAGGATCCACGAATAAATCTGTAAGTTGATTACAGGTAGTCATCAAAAAGGAACGTTCCGTTATTGGTATCGCCCTGACTCTATCGAGATTGTCACAGCAGCTTACCCTACTGCATGCAGTACAGTAGGGCAGCTTACCCTTCTGCAGTACAAGGGTCATGCTCTGCATATGTCTTTGAGGAGGACTTTCAGGTGTTTTAGGAAACCCTTTGTCCACTCTTTTATCCTTATGTTCTCATTTGCTTTGACTGTATTTCCAACTGCATGTTGAGAGCTGGTGACATTATGATTTTCCTCTTTGGGGCTCAAAGTATATCTAAAATAGGGTCCCCAATAAAGTATACCTAAGGTGAGGACCTAAGCTAGAAAACGGTGTAGCTGTAGTGTGTATATTTATCACACACGTATTAATGAATTATTTGGTGCTTTTCACTGGAAGTGAGTGCTTCCCAGGAAATATGAGGTGCTAAGTTGAGATGTCTCTTTTTGATTAGCAAAATGCGGCGTGGCGACAGAGGGAGCGACATGGAGTTCCTGAGCTCTCCCATATTTAAATCCTTGAAGAAGAAGAGACCGAAGTCTTCACATCGCAAGACTGAAGTCCAGCTGGCTACACCGGAGATGTCTGGCCTGGAAGACGCAAGCCTCCTTCACCTCCGCACTTAGCCTTTCAGCCATGTTCATCTTGGATGCCTGGGATGATACTTGGAGTCTGGACGGCAGCCACTGCCAGAGCTTCAGCCCACCAACTCAATTCCATTAACAAATGTACATACGTTTAAGAATTACATTATTAGATGCATGCTAAATGCACCTCCCGTGGCACATAGTGAAACCTGTAGGTCTACTATGAATTGGGGATGAACTTCACAGTAGTGTTCCAATACTGTTTTAAATTGTCTTGTTTTATTAGGGTTTAGGTGAATTTGTGGTGAGAAAAATAAATCTTTATGATTTTATTTCCATGTTTTAATGTTTGTCTGTTACAGACCACTTAATAAAAATAAGTGCTGTCCTCAATATTGTCTGTTTGAATCCTTAACCTCAACAAATCAATTCTGACTAGGATGCAGAAAGGCTTTGTTGGCTTATTGTACAGTATTGTGAGCTTTAAACCCTCAGGTATTAAACGACCTATGCTTGTTGGCATTCAATTTGAAATCCTTTGGGGCAATTACTCTACTCAGTTCCTTTGAAAACTTAGAGCCAGTTTCCAACAAGATGGAACAACACTTCCCTCTAATGGTTACTCGGCATATTGACAGATTTACTCACTGCTAGCCTGCATTTCAGATGTCTACAATAAATAGTAATACTGCACAATGCAATACTATCAAACATATAATTTTCCGAATGTCTGTCTGTCCGTCCGTCTGTCTGAGTGTCCGTCTGTAACAGTGTTTCTCCTCAGTGGCTGGAGCAATTGATCTGAAATCGCATCACCATTAGCATATGAACACACCTGACATAACTGTGAAGCCCGTTTGTCACTTTCACAAATCGTATGCTGTATATTAGCATTTTTATGGTGTATCTCTATACTTATTCTGCATCTAGCTTGAGGCATATCTATTCTGCATCTAGCATGAGGCAACATGTTTAACCAGCTCTGTGTGTGTGTGTGTGTGTGTGTGTGGGGGGGGGGGGGGTCTGTTGTTTGGCCCTGTTACAGATTTTGTCCAAAAATCATGCAGATCGGTACACAGTATCTCTGTAGCCATTAAACGAAACGGGTATTTCTTACATTGATGCTCCTACATATTATCATGCAAGCACCAGTTAAAGTTACTTTCCATCCCTCATATACTGTGTGCACAGTGCACATCCCATAACCCACACACTGCACATCATTTCGGAGCTCATATCTTTGAACGGGTAAGGCCTAGTTTATTTAAACAGGCAGAACAAATTGTGTAATAAAATGTAGCAAAGCGATATGTGTATATGAGAGTTCATTCCCCCACCCCTCATTGTCACTGTTCAAAGGTCTGTCTGCCCTGAAACTGTAGGTCAGGGGTCTCAACGTTTTCAGGCCAAGGACCCCTTAGTAGAGAGACAGATGAAGCAGGGACCCCCACAACATTTTCAGAGATTCCATATAGTTTCATCGTTTGACAGCACAATCCTCAGTGTATTTTGGATTCATGTCAATTTGTGTTTTCACATATTTAACCACTTGAACCATCAACACTTAAGAAACTTGACCTTTCACTCTGTATTAAGTCTGCTTTTTTTTCCCCTCTACACCAGAGCTTTTTGCCGAAAATAGCCGATCTACAAGCTCACAAAGCCTCGCAGCGCGAGGCCTTGTGAGCGTGTAGATCTGCTATTTTTGGCTAAAGTTCTCAGAATATGGATGTTAGGGTTCAAGTGGTTAATATAAAAAAGGAGAAAAAAGCTTTCTACCACACAAAGATTTGGAGGACCCCCTGTAGTAACTCTGAGGACCCCCTTGGGGTCCAGGATCCCCTGTTGAAGACCCCTGCTGTAGGTAGTCCGTAGGCTAAAATAGCCTTGCTTGGCAATCAGCATCTTGGACTGGCATCATGTCCTGAGGGTGTACTTGAACATGGGCTCCTGACTTGGCCACAGCCCGGAACCCACCCAAGGGTACATATTTCGTTTTATTAGTTTATTGCTGCTAACATTAGGCTGTGGACAGTTCAGAAACCTGCCTACCAGTACTTTACTTAAAGGGGAGAACCACCCATTTTCAACATTGAACTATGTCATTAATATAGGCCTACCTTCAGTGGTGTGGAAATAAAAGTCTTCCCCCCCTCCCCTCCTTTTGTGTTGCCTAGAACTGGAGGATTGGGGGTTTGGCTTGCAAAGTACACTGATGATTTTGAGTATTTTTTTTACTTTACTGGAGTAGGCCTATTTCCTATTTTCATTACTTCTACTCCACTACATACATCTTAGGGGCACATATTGTAGTGACAGTCTATTCACTGTAAAATAAAGGCAGAAAAGTGCTATATGCTGTATATATATTCATATATTCAAAGTAATTTGTAGGCAGGTTTCTGACCTGTCCTTAGCCCACCAACAGGACAGTGTTGGAAATTGGACCTAGTGCTCCTTAATATACAGTATCATGAAACAACATATGAGATAACTAAAGCCTCTTACTTCATATATGTTTTCATACACCCTTCCTCCTCATAGGAGACTACAATGAACCACATCAAAATTGTGCCTATAGAACAGTGGTTCACTACCTTTAAGAGGATTAGGTCTGTCATTCAATGTTATATGAGATACTTCAATGGTTTCCTATGGAATTAAGCTTAGTCTTTTCTAGGATCTCCTTTAGTTGACCTTGTACCAGTGAACTGTACTGTCATGAAACTGAACCTTTTTCTATGCAAACGTCTAATAAAGTCTTCAATCAATCAACTGGGGACCATCCTGACAACAAGCACTTGGAAGAAGACTCCTTCCAAGAACACTTGGTAAAAGTTGAGGCTGAAGTTGAGTTGATTCTGTTTGACTCAATTCCCACAGATACATTTTGTGCCCCAGTAGTTTGTTGACCTTTATTGCATTAATGGTCTTTTTCATGTATTACATTACACCACTAAGCAATACAATCCACAATATAGCCTACATTTACTCAAGTAAAAAAGACCTGGACATGGATTCAAAATTGGGACCCCACTTTGAGAACCACTGCCCCATTACGAAGCAGTTGCAATACGCAGCCTGGTCCAGTAGAGGGGGGTAACGGTGCAGTGCAGTACATTTACTTAAGTACCGTTGTAGCCTACTTTACTTGAGTATTAATACTTACACGGCCACTACTTCTCGGATTCAAAGTTCAAACATTGTACTTTACTCCATCCACTACATTAATTTAAACACATACTAATTTTGCCATTTGCAAATAGCCGACCTACAAGCTTCACAATGCGTCGCAATTCCGGACTTTTACTTGTAAGTATTGATACTTTTACTTATGTAAAAGATGTGAGTGCTTTTATCGCCACTGGGGGCGGGGCAATGGGTAGGTGGATACCGAGTGTTTCACATTTCACTACAATAAAGTGTTTCCAGTGTGCGAGCCGAGGAGGCGCGTCTCTCTCAGTCAGCGGTCTGCAACTTTTTTTTTAATTTTAAATTCTGTTAACGTGCTTTGTTTCTCTGCGACAGAGCAAACAGACAGTGTACCTGGCTGGCTGTGAGAGGGGGAATAAATAAGCGACAATTTGTGCCATGCTCTACTAGGTGTGTGCGCGTTTTTTTTTAATGAAGCCGTCAATTGCAGCCAGGTAAGACTTACTAATTCCAAGATGTTTTCATCACAAACTGCTGATAACGTTAGATAATGTTGTGCAACACACACGTCTCTTTCTGTTCTGCCTGTCGTTCATTAACGTTTACACGGTATAACTGGTGGTGTGGAGATGCGGGCGCTTGTATTACGCTCCATAGCGTTAGAAGGAGTTCTCCTTAACGCTATGCCACCGACGAGACCTTGCGCTCGTCTGTAGTATAAATACAAAATATAGTTTCGCTGCTCACCAAAACAAAGACTGTTTTAGGGAGTTGAAAGCCTACTCTCCTTAGTGGCAACACTCGGAGCCCCTCACCTCACGTCTAAAATGCACTTTTTAGCCAGAAAAGAAAAGTATTTCACCGGAAGGCAAAATCTGGTCAATGAAATATTCTATTGACAAGATCTGTAGAGGGCGCTGTGGAGTAGCTAAAGCTTCCGGTGAAATATTTTCTTTTCTGTCCGAAAAGTGTATTTTAGACGTGAGATGGGGGGCTCCGAGTGTTCCCACTAAGGAAAGTAGGATTTCAACATCTTAGAAAAGTATTTGTTGTGGTGTGTATCGAAAATGTATTTTAAAAATGTCAATACAGGCGAGAGGCTGAGCAGCCTGGGCTATCGCGGCTGTGAGCGCAAGGGCTCATCGGTGACATAGCGTTAAGGAGAACTCCTTATAACGCTGTGGACCAGAGCTGGGTTGGATATTTTGTAATAATACAGCCTATATTGTTCCTATTCGTTTGAATGGCAGCCAGTGGCACGTGCTTAATGTGCAACAACAATAAGGCAAGAATATTATATTGAATAATAGACATGATGCAACTTGATCTAATGGCTTGTGAAGGAGAGGTCACGTAGAGAAGCGCCACACCTGCGCGTTTTGGGAAACCTATACGTTATATGGCAGTGCAGCTGCATGCTTGAATAGTAGTAGGCGATATTATTTAAATATAAAACGTTTGTTTGCTTCTTGTGCAGTTTGATATTGGTCTTGGTCCATTGTTTTTCTTTGTATTTTATTGTTGTTGTTATAATAATTATTGTTATTACGTTCCCAACTTAAATCGAGCTTGATCGTGGCATGGCAGTCGCCGAAAGGTAGCAAAAAAAATGGAATATAATGGAATAGCAGCACTGTCAACACAACAGTCTCTGTACACAATAGGCATCCAGCTTACTGAAAGGTGGATGGAAATATATTATGGTCTCTTTGTCTGTCTGGGGGTTTGCCTTGCTTTATGAATGAATGGCTCATTGGTCTGGTCTCTCTAGTCTTGTCGCTTGTCAGTGATGGAGGGGAGGGGAGTCTGTCTCTGTTGTTGTGACTGTCTGGGGACAGTGGGGGTCAAATGGAAGGTACTTCTCCAAGATAGGCCTATGGGGTTGTCGGCTTGTGGTGTACATTTTTGTCAAAATTCTATGTTTTGCCATGGATATACTATTGCCAGAAATCAGGGGTCTTCAACGTTTTCAGGCCAAGGACACCTTAGTTGAGAGAGAGATGAAGCAGGGACCTCCCACAACCTTTTCATAGATTCCATATAGTTTAATCGTTTGACAGCACAATCATCAGTGTATTTTGGATTCATGTCGATGTGTGTTTTCAGATATTTAACCACTTGAACCGTCAATACTTAATAAACTTGACCTTTCACTCTATACTTAGTCTGCTCTTTTTCCCCTCTACACCAAAGCTCTTTGCCAAAGATTGCCGATCTACAAGCTCACAACGCCTCGCTATTTTTGGCTAAAGTTCTCTGAATATTGACACTAGGGTTCAAGTGGTTAATATAAAAAAGGAGAGAAAACTTTGTATCACTCAAAGATTTGGAGGACCCCCTGTAGTAACTCTGATGACCCCCTAGGGGTCCCGGACCCCCTGTTGAAGACCCCTGCCCTAAATGTATAACACAACTAGTGCTGTGGTCCTCAAGGTGGGTTGAGGGACCTTTGGGGTTTCCTCCAGTCCAAATGGACCATTATAGCCTACAGGTCTGTAACTCTGAGAGTGTAGGGTCCATTTGGTTCCATGTGGACGCTCTCAGAGTAATGGTGGTGGTGTGGTCCGTTTTTACCACTGACTGTACTGGTGGATTCATAATGTGCCATATAGTGTGATAATAAATCAGCATCATACATATTCTGAAGAAAACCTGGAGACTAACATTAAGTGATTGGGTCTTATGATCAAAATAAGAACATTGTTTTCATGGTAAAACTAAATCTAAATCCTTGCGTTGTGAGTTTGTAGAGGAAATTGTGTGTGTGTGTGTGTGTGGGGGGGTGGGGGGGGGGGGGGGGGGGGGGGGGGGGGATGACCACTGCACTCACCTTTACGTATAGTTATTGTAAGGATGGCAAAGGCATTAGCGTCTCTGTCGGGGTGGCCCCTGTGGGTCTGTAACTCTTGATTGAACCGTTTCCCCTACCCTATGTGTATCAATCTACACTGTACAATCCTCACTGCATTTAACTCTTATTTAGACAGATGTCAGGTTCATTGTTTGCATGTCTATCTTATCGTTTCAATGTGCAGATTGGTATTTACGTAGATAATAGTCCTCCTCTGCATTCTATGTTTGTAATTATTTACGCATCACAATTGCTTCTTGTAAGTCGCTCAGGATAAGAGTGTCTGCTAAATGCCTACAATGTATATATATGTATGAGTGTGTACAGCACAAAGGGACCCCCCCCCCCCCCCCCCCCCCCCCCCCCACACACACACACACACACACACACACACACACACACACACACACACACACACACACACACACACACACGGACCCCACCTTGTGAACCGGTGAAGTGTGGGCTGATATAATTCTGTGTTTCAACTCTTTTATCTCGGTTGTCTTTCTTGATGCGGCAGTGTGACACACCACATTAATCATTTAGTGCGAGAGAGAAATGGACTGTGACCGACTGACATGATGCGAAGGTGAAAACGGTTAACAGTTTTTTTTTTCTTGTTTTTTTTTTAATTGGCGAGCTAGCTCATTAAGTTCACGTCCCCTGCGAGCTCAGCCCCGGTAATTGGTGTTATGAGCTGGCGCAGGTCTCTTGATAATGAGAACACACAGGGTGCCATGTTATGTAAGGACTGGAGTTTAAAACTCTATCTCTCTCTGCGTAATCGTTTGGGTATTGACCTCTCATTTGGATGAGGTTGCTTGCTTTGGATTGTAGGAGCTGGAAAAACCTGACATGGCTTGTTGTTGAGGTGAAGGGTCCATCTGCCTCCCTGCTGGAAAAAACAACACTTGTTTGTGGACCTTTGATCCGTACATGGTGTAATCGTTTTTTTTTTTCCCAAGGCTTTTTTAAGCAGGGACTGTTGTTGAAAGTCTGCCACGTTTTCCTCCCGTTTATCTTTAGATTCCAATCTGCCCCAGCATGTATTGTACACAGCTGTGACTGCAGCGTGTTTATTTATCTGCTGGGACCGTCCCTCTTTCTTGAGAAAAAGATCCCTCTCTGGCCACCGGCCCTGAGATGAGCGCGGGTATTTTGGATGTTCCCAGACCTTCTCGATAACTGTTGTTTTCAGTCATTCTCTGACTGCGTTCATTAACTCTGTGGACACATTGAGTGAACGGACATGCAGTGATGTTACTAGGTTTTCAATGTAATGGGTCCCGGGACCCACAGGTGGTCATTCAAATGGGTCCCAGAAAAGTTTTATGAGTCCTCAATACAATGTTTTTCGAGCGCTGTGAGCTTGTAGATCGTCTATTTTCAAAATGTTTGCCTAATTTCTTATATTTATTTTACAATTTGGCTAATGTTTGAACTTAGAACTAGGATTTCTAATACACTAGGCTAGAGACACCCATTTAATTATATTTATATCACTGGACCCCAATTTATATTAAATGTTAAAATACTAGAGTACAAATGGAACAGGTCCATTTGGTTCCATTTGTTCACCGAGTTACAGACCCATAAAGTTCTATTTGGTTCCTAACTATCATTTATCTGGGGACCCCCTGGAACTCCCTCAAGGACCCAGGACCCCACTTTGAGAACCACCAGTGAAAATAGTTTTTAGCTGTTCCAGGTTTAACTGATAATAAATCTTTACAGTGTTTATCTTACACAATACATTAAAAAACGAATTAAACTATCTAAACTAATATAGCAACTTAAGTAGAAGAAGTAAATTATTTTAACATGGACTCCAACGGAGGCGCATCCCCGGGACCCCAAGACCATGACATGAATGAGTCCCTGGGCGACTTGAATGAGTTTTTGATGCGGGATGCGCACGTAATGACATCACTGGATATGCAGGATTTTGAACTGTCTGTCTGTCTGGGGTTGTGTATTTATTGTATTCCTTAAAGCAGTGGTTCTCAAACAGTTTTGTCCCTGGTCACCCCTCTAAATAACCTTTTCGTCCAAGGCACCCCTGAATGCCATTGCTACTTTAAGGGGGTTAAACTGAAGTTGATAAATTCCAAACCCAAATACTATCAAAGTATGCTGTGGCACCCCTGGACTTGTGTCATGGCACCCTAACCATGCAGTAAGCACTGCCTAAGGCATAACGTTGCCCTGTGTTTGCATAACAAAGCAATAAAATACATGTTTTACCCATCATTCCTCGCTTCTATACCAGCAGTTATCAGTGTGGTGGCGTTTACTTACGGGAGAGTGTTTTCTGCAGTGGTGATTCAGTCCGAGTGTATCAAAGGGTGCGTTCGTAAATGCGCACCGGGTGTGGTTAGGGTTAGGGGTTATGGTTAGGTTTAGGCATAGTTTTACTGAGGTTAAGATTAGGGTTAGGGTTAGGTTTAGGCACTCACTACACTGAGCACACACCCGGTACGCATTTCCGAACGCACCCTTTGATACACTCGGACTGAAACACCAGCAGAAAACATCATCCCGTTTACTTACTGCCCCCCTTGCTGTGTTTTGACGTTTTCACTGTTGGTTTTGGTTGCAAAAACATCCCGTCTACCAAAACAAACAGTGAAAGCACCAAGACACAGTGGGAGCAATGTGTTTCTTCAAGTAAACACCCACCACACTACTCCTGTGGCTGATAAGTGCTGATATAGAGGGAAATGACTGGTACAAAACCATAATGCATTATTTACTGGATTTCCCCCACTGTATCTATCAATAAAGGACAAAGTCTATCTACTGTATCTAACCACTTGAATCCTAGTACAGTAGCACCCCTATTCTGGGCCAAACTTTCAGCACATCTATAAGCTCACAATGTGTTTCTGTTGTGAGCTTGTAGATTGTCTATTTTTAGTGAAGAGATTTGGCATAGACTCTAGGGAAGGGAGTGGAACAAGTATTGACCCCTGGGGGCTCCGGTCAACCTATAGGGTTTACTGTAAGTAACATATTGGTTCTTAACTTCATGGTTAACACAAGATTCAGATCCTAGTGTGAAAGCAGTATTGCTGGTTCAGTGCATTTGACTGCTGGCCTATTAGTGCAGTGGTACTGTAGATACAGGAGTGCATATTGCTTGCTCTTTACTGTCTAAAATGTGTATTTGATTTTATGTCCGTCTTATTTGGACATCCGTTATTATGACCTTGATGACGACGTTGACTAGGTGCTCTAGCACAGTGGTTCCCAAACCTTTTAGCTCGGACCCAAACTAGTGAAAATAGCAGATCTACAAGCTCCCAACGCATCGCTTCGTGCCGCATTGGAGCTTGTAGATTTCACTACTTCTTAAACATTTGTTTTCAAATTATGGAATTTCTTCGATTTTTTTTAATACGCTTTACTTTTTAATTAGCAAATTGTCTATTACGCAAAAATGTTTTTGTCTCTTCTGTCACTTTACATAAACTAATCTATTGAAACTAGAGGTTTTGTTGATATGGAACGGTGTGTACGTTACGTTGGCTGTCACCAGGGGCGTCACACCAAATTCTGGGCCCTGGGTACAAGGATTCACTGCGGGCCCCCCATGAACGTTAACTATTGAAAAATAGCAGATATACAAGCTCACAGCGCGGCACCGAGTGCCGCGCTGTGAGCTTGTAGATCTGCTATTTTTGAAAAATCGTGAAAATGTGTGCAAGAAACCTATGTCAAGGACCCCCAAGATGATATGTATTTGGTCACGGACCCCGATCTCAAAATATTTAGTTCCAGGGACCCCCAGAAGCAAAATTTGAGTTAGAAATGTTCGCTTAAAAAATACATATATTCAAAGATTTTCACACATTTTCACAACTTTTCAAAAATAGCAGATCTACAAGCTCGCAGCGCGGCACTCGGTGCCGCGCTGTGAGCTTGTATATCTGCTATTTTTCAATAGATAAAGTTATTAGGGCCCCTCCACCTTGGGCCCCAGTAACTCAGTCCCACTTTCCTACCCCTTGTGACGCCCCTGGCTGTCACAGTTGGGTTTTGAGCCTGCCTGGCGGCTGCTGGTTGGCTCGGGTTCAAAGAGAGCTGCGCTGGGTGCTGGTGCTGCTGGGTGACCTTTTTGAGGAATCAATTAAACACGGGGCACAATTAACTGCATGGCACAGAGGAGCCAGAGTATTAGTGGTGGGAATAGCAGAGCTTATAGTGGGAGTTTACACAGCGAACAGATGGTGCCACCACCAAGAGATGATGTGTGCAAAGCACGGACCTCCAACACACCCAGGCTTTGTGGAAGAGTTTCTCTGGCTGAGAACGGTAACGGGTCAGGTGGGCACCAAAACCATCTGGGCACCTTGATGTAAAATTGGCAACTTGTCCAAAATGTAAAAAAATACATAATATAAATTTGAAAAATGGAAGTAAAAGAAAGTATTCATGATCATTACATGTTTAAGCATTCGACAATTACGGTCTATTTACGATTGCTACAAAACCTGTATATCCAGTCATTTTGGGTCATAAACAAGAAGTTGAAGGGTAAAATAATGTCTGATAATGATGTACCATCAGGTACATGTTCACATCATGTGTATATACCAGGGGTGCCCAAAAGGTAGATCTACCAGTAGATCACCAAGGGTGTGCAGGTAGACCACATGACATGCCTCTAAAACAATATAATTAAAATATGAAAAGAATATGCCAATATGACATCAAGAAGGACCTGTCAGCTCCCTTCATGGCTTCTAAAGTAGGCAAACATCCAATGCAATACTTTGTTCAAGAGTCAGTAGCATTACAAAGAACCCCAAAACCTACCACTTCCATACAGAATGGGATGAAGACATTCCCCCCAGTATTTCCCATTTATTTCCCCCTTACAGTAAGTGTGTTTGTCTAAAATATAATGCCAGTGCTGCTATTCCAAAGCCCCCCTCAGGCCCTCGGCTAAAACATTTTGGATGGGTAGATCATGTTGAGCTAGTCATTTTAAAAGTAGATCTCACGTCAAAAATGTGTGGGCACCCCTGGTATATACTGACCTGTATCCCTGAGAACAGTGCTTGATGAATGCATGGAGCCAACCTACCTGGTGGCCTAAATAAATATCACTGCATGGTATTAGGAAAACATGCCATATGCGATAACATTGTTGAATTTTGCAATGACGATATAACTCATGATAAGTTAACAAATACTGAAGTAGTGGGGGGCGCTCTCCATTCCGACATGTCGCCACTCCGACAGTGACTTCTTATTGTTCGGAGCGGCAACACTTCCATAGAGGTTAAGGTTAGGGTTAGGGTAAGAGATAGGGTTAGACATGTCGGAAAGGAGACATGTCGGAATGGAGAGATGCACTCTGAAGTAGTGTATACAGTTTTATTGAAGTAGTGTATACAGTTTTATTGAAGTAGTGTATACAGTTTTATGCTTTCAGACTGAGGGTTTGCTGCTGATGAACCCAGACATTGAGTAGCCTGCTGTAATATATGCACACACTGAAAAAGAAAGAAATGGATTGTATTTCCATTCCAAGAAAACATTGCACCTGCTGCTGCTATTGACAACAATGGATAGGCCTACCACATATTAGACATGTTGATATTGCGATGGCGATACATTCATGATGCCGGCAGTGTGATATTATTCTGGCACTTCTGAAAAACAAAACTACCAAAGCTGTGGTATCATTTCTAGCCACACAATACACTAATGAGTCCAATTAAGCATGAAACATGTTCGTTTTCAAGTATTAATTGCACATTCTTGCCACCAAGGCTCATCCACGGAGACCTTCAGGTCTGGCATTACTGAGTAATTGCACTTTCTTTTAATCCTACCTGACACTAGGTATGATTTTCCCACCACTGCTTGCACTGGTGTGACTGAACCATGTGCTGCCGGCAGCAGGTAGGCTACAGTGTGTAGGCACCTTGATCTCATAGGTTAGGCTACCCCGTCTCTGGAGTCATGGGATTGTAACTGGAGCCTTAAGAAGATCAGTGGAGTCGCATTACTCCAACCGCAACGGCACGGTGTACGCACACCACAAAGGGTTAACGACGACATGCACAAGTAAAGAATGTAGGCTACAGCATTGGGTCTCAAAGCGGGGTCCGGTGACCCCCAGGGTAGGGTCCTTTGGGGGTGGTCCCCAGCAAGATGTGTTAATATAGCATCACTATCATCTTTATCCATTTATATGTTGGATATTCAAAAATAGCAGATCTACAATATCACTTATATCAGCTTATAAATCTGCTATACATATTTTTTTGATAAATCTCTTCTGGGGGTCCCTGGTACAAAACTTTTTCAGATGGGGGTTCGCAACCAAATACATATCAGTTTGGGGGTCCTTGACATGAAAAGGTTGAGAACCACTGTGCTACGTAGATTACATCCTGCCCACTGGCCTACCGGTCAAGGCGCATACCACATAGGCTCAGTGTAGCCTGGCAGCGTGTCGCTGGTTCGAGTCCTCAGCCTTTCCTGCGTGTCACTCCACATCTCTCTCCCCGTTTCCTCTCAGTCTACTGTCCAATCCAATCCAAGGCATAAAAGCCCCAAAACATATCTAAAAGAAATCAAAAAGAATGCACATCCACTAAGTAAGTAACCAAATGGAACGGGCCCATTTGGTTACATAATCTGATTCTTAAATTAGTTTTCTTCCGAGCACAATGTCTAGAATGTGGTTTAGATGGCACGTCTGGTTGCTGTCAGGTTCATTGTTGGTATTCTAGTTTCTGTCTATGAGACCCTACACGGTGCTCTCTGCAGTCTATTTATGTGATTGTTTTATTGTTTATTGACTAGAGATCAATAAACACTTGTAAGTCACTCTGGATAAGAGCATCTGCTAAATGCTCAATTGTAAATTGAAATGTGTACATTACACACCACACTCAGCAGGTTATTGTCTGCATGGTGTTCTTTCTATTATCTCTTTGTGCCCTGAAAGTATATAATATTTACAGTATATATTTATTTTTATTATTATTACTTTTTCCCCCTTTTTTTAATTTTAAAATACAGGACATACATGGGCACAGACAAAACAATACAAACTAGAAGCAGTGCTCTTCCAAGCACAGGTCTCCACCAGGCCGTGCGTCCTGGTGGTGCTACTGTATAATAGGCCAATGTAAAAAGGGTGGCATATGTTCTTCACCTTAGATCTTTCATGGCAATCGGATGCTGCATGCATGATTTCAAGCATTGTGTTCCAAAAATGTGTTTTGCTAAAGTCTACCTGCTGGTGGCGCTATAACAGGACAATGTTAAAAAGGTAGCATTTGTTCCTTGACCTAGTGGGAATATGTGTGGCAAATGTCACAGTAATCGCAAGCTGCGTTGATGATTTGAGGCATTTTGTTCAAAAACGGAGCAATCCTGCAAACTTTGGAAGCTAATATTAGCCAATCAGGATGGAATGTGAAATATCAGACGGATCGGACTTGATCACATGACTATAGAGGTACTGTAAACCGATTTGCATGATTTTTGGATAAAATCTCAAGGAGTAATATCCAAAAATGTGTTTTACATAAGTCGGCCCAAAGGTGGCGCTATAAAAGGCTGATGTGAAAAATGCAGGGCAAAGGTTTATCCTTAGCCTCTAGGGAGTGTGCTTTAAGTTTGAAACTGATCGGTGGAGTTATAGGTAAAACCACAAATCGGGCTGTTATAGCGCCACCATGAGGCTGATTAAAAAAGAATTAAGTGGCATTTCTTCCTCGGCCTAGTGGGAACGTGTGTGCGCGATTTCATGATAATTGCACTTTGCGTTTGTGATCTGAGGCATTTTGTTCAAAACGGCTCAATCCCACAAACTTTGGAAGCCAATCTTAGCCAATCAGGAGGGAATATGCAAAATCGGACAGATCCGTGTCGATCACATGACTGTCGAGATATTGCCTACCGATATGTAGGATTTTTGGACAAAATCTGTAAGAGTAGTGCACAGAAATGTGTTTAGCAAACATCGGCCACTAGTTGGCGCTAGAAAAGGCCCATTTGAAAAATTGAGGGCAGAGGTTCTAGATTGGCATCCAGGGAATGTGTGTGCTCACTTTGGCAGCGACCGGGCCAACGGCGACTGAGATTTGGCGCTCACAAACTGCGAGGACGCACGGACGCACGCACGCACGGACGGACGGACGGACACACGGACGGAGGGGAAAACATACTCTCCCTCAGCCTTCGGCTGGTGGAGACAATAATTATGCAACATACTAAAACAGACCATAACATCTACCTTGGGTGGTAATAATATAAGAAATAGTAAGAAATAGAAAATAAAAAAATAATCAATCAATATTCTGCATGATATTCTGTTATTGTCTGCATGAGTCTTGTGTGATGTAAGAATGAATGTGACTGTTAGATATGGTGGCCGGGTTGTGGTGGATCTTAAGACCTGTGCAGTCCTGCTGTTTCCCTTGGTCACATGCTGCTGCTGCAGGGCAAAAGGTCAAAAGGCTTAGCGTTCATTCTAATACGCTTGACTCCTGGAAACCAAACTCTCAATCCCGGGCGGTGTTGAAAGGCAAAGAAAAAACAAGAACTTTCCTAGACAATAATGTGTGTATGGGATGATCTTTTATTTATTTGCTTTCTTTTGCCTGATGTGTTATCATGTCAGTGTGTTTAAGTGTGCTTTTGGCCCTGTGCATTAGTTGCACAAGATAGTTTTATCTTGTGCAGTTCTGTGGGTGAAGACTAAGTTAATGTCTGTCCTTATCTGTTCGGCTCTGAGGAGGGCCTGTGTGTTTTCTGGGCTTGGCTCAGTAGCGTCCTGATTCCTGAATAAGGAATTTGACTGGGAGGATCTTGCATTGAATCTGGGAACCACTATGTAAATAAAAATCAAACCAAGTTTGAAGTGAGCGTGTGTGTGTGTGTGTGTGTGTGTGTGTGTGTGTGTGTGTGTGTGTGTGTGTGTGTGTGTGTGTGTGTGTGTGTGTGTGTGTGTGTGTGTGTGTGTGTGTGTGTGTGTGTGTGTGTGTGTGTGTGTGTGTGTGTGTGTGTGTGTGTGTGTGTGTGTCAGTTCATTTCAGGTTGTGTGTGTGTGTAGCAGTTCATTTCAGGGTTGTGAGAGTGCGTGTGTGTGATGCAACAGCGCCACTTGGTCACCAGCGGTATTGCAGTTCATGCTCAGGCTACATGCATAGATACACACACACACACACACACACACACACACACACACACACACACACACACACACACACACGCATAGATGATAACAAACCTACACATACACTCAAGCTTAGGAGCTCAAAAAGATGAGTCTGTCTTGAGAGATGTATGGACTAGGTGGAACAATTAAGTGAAACAGTTGATTTAATCAATTATTAAAACTAGTCCTTGCCCGTTCGAAGATATGTGCTACAAATTACAGTATGTGGGGTTTGGGGTGTGCACAGTGTATGAGGGATTGAATGTAGGAGTCTCAGAAGTAATGTTGGAGAACCCAGACAGTGATGTTAGTCATCTCCAAATGTGGGCACTGTTTAGTATCAGTGATGTCAGCATGCGCGTATATCAGACAGACATCGGACAGACAGTCGTTTATTAGTAGTATAATATTGATTAATAAAGTTAATAATATAATAATTGATTATTAATCTATCCCTATGTTGGGCATCTCATTATAGACCAAAAAATAAAATAAAAATAGTGAGGATAGCATAGCCAATCTACAGGTAATCGTACAAGCTCACAAGTCACAACGTGTCATCGCGATGCATTGTGGAGCTTGTAGATCTGCTATTTTCATTATTGTTTTATAAAATAATGTGTGCTTAATCAAATTATTTGATTAATTAAAAAAATGAAACGATAGTTCACCCCTTCATTGGACCCCTGGTGCAAAGTGTTCTTAGTGTTCTGTAAAAACTGTTGATTTAATGATGTCTTTGATTAAATGCCTAAATGTGACTCCCCATGGGGTAGAACATAGCCTACTTATTATGCTTAGCTACATTTAACTGAACCTTAGAAACTAATCAACACGAGTTGCATTCTTCCGTTGCATTTCTATGTTGAAATAGTTAATGACCATGGCAACTTGTATGCAGAAATCACGTGAGCTAATGTTGTTAGAAGTAGTCCGAAATTGAGTTAGAATAGAGAGTCAGAGTTTGAGATGTTGGTTTTTCCTTCCCCCCATCTGACTTGTGTGTTTGCAGCTGTCTGAGTGGTTAAAGGTGTTTTAACTTTTTGTCTGTCATGATATTGTCAGATGGAATTAGAAATCGTGTTGGTTCAATTGATAACAAGCATTTTGCTGTTCGATCCAATGCAGCATTTGGTCGAATAATCGAATATTTGTTATTAATTGTAGAATAGTAGAATAAAGGCCACTTTTAACCAAACAGATTCGTGGCCGAATCGGCGGCGGATAGCGGCGGAAAGCGTCTGTTGCCGAACGGGAGCTCATCGGTAGGTTTTCGCCAGCGGGTCGGGAACGCTATCGACGGAAAACTGGAAGACTGGACTTGCTCAGTTTTGTTGAGTCGCCCCTTGACGTCGGTGAATTGTAGCGAGTTGTAAATTGACCATTAGTTTGCTACTGCTGCAGCAAAACCAAGCCTAAATAAGCCAGAGACATTTTCCCGTTGCACATTTTAACTAAATAGCATATTCACAATCTCAACTCTCAATTTCCTATACTAATCAACTCCAAGGCAACGCTAGTAATAGTGATGTGATGTGTGTTGTTTTGGTGTGAGGAGAAAAAAACACCGGACAGGAAGCATCTCCGCTTCTGCTACGCCTCCCCGGTTGCCAGATTCTGTGAGTTAAACAAGCGACCAGGTCTATGAAAACAAAGCCTAAAGAAGCGTCCAGTTTCACCTATTGAGCTCTATTACATTCGCTATTTTCGAAAAGAATGTTGAAAGCAAGGCCAAATAAGCAACTACAATTCAGAAACATGCCCAAACAAAAGTAACCCACAACTAGAAACATTATAGGAAAACAGGATCAAAGTCGCTTGTAACGAGCCGATATGGCAACACAGTGCGCATGCGCAAAACTGTACAGTAATTACAGTCGGCATATAGTCGGCTGGAAAATTCAATGTGCTTAGTTTTTTGCAGTTCTTTGCAGTCTGTGAACTGTTTGAACAAGTCTCCTGTAGTATTTTCGGTGTGGAGGCACCTTAATCTACTTTGATTTTGGTCAGTCATGCCCAATTGCACCCTATACCATAATTCACAACTAATGTACTTATTTTTGTGCAGAGAGTGGCTTTGTCCTGACACACAGGGAGAGTTAAGGGCCGTCCTACTCCATGCACTGTAACTTCATTTATCACCATGTTCTTACAGTTGTGATTCCGCTGTTCCCTTGAGTTGCAACAATTTTTAAATTACATCTTTCAGTTTCTTTATAGTTATAGCGCTGGGTGTGGACGGGCCCATTAGGCTTAATTTATACTTCATTGCACTACGCGTTGGGGCTGAGCCTTGGCTCTTATGGACGTTCTATATTTCCTTTTTGCATTTCTGCAATATTTTTGATAGAGCCGTGAAGAGGCAGGAAAGGTGGGAATGACATGCTTTAAATTGTCTTGGGTTGGAGTCGAACCGGGTCAGCTGCCAGAAGGACTTTAGTATAGCCTTAAGTTATTTACTGTATGTGGGGCTTGTCCCTGCCCTCACCAGGTGAGCCACCTGCACGCCCCAACCTTAATATCTTTTAAATGCGGTGCTGCTGTTACAGTCAGCACAAGTAAAAATAGAGAGGGGTGGAACATCACTGACCTTTTATTAAAGACAGCAGGCAGACTATTCACCTTGTCTTTTTGAGTCTTTTTTTTGTTTTTGTTGGCTTGAATCAGTTCTCGTTGCAAGCGACACTAAAGTACTACTAAAGAGAGGTATGAATTAGGCTTTAGACGCTTATGTTTCGGTTTGCTTAATGACTTTTAATTTCCCTTCAACACTGCACTGAGAAATGCAGCACATATTTATATTTTTCTGGAGTCTGAAAACTTGAACTCCACCTGTCAACTAGGGTTGGCACGATCATTAATTGTCTTATAATTGTGATTTTACATTTCTGTTTGGCTTTTAGGCTTGGTAAACAAAAATTGCACAGGGCATGTAATGACTTAACTTAAATATACAAAGAAAAGACAAAGACATATCTAATAACTATACTTTCAAAATAAAATATAAATAGCCAAAATGTCCAATCTACAAGTTTGTGAATAGATTGAGTATAGATCTGCAATTCGTTGGAAAATGCGATTATCTCAAATGGTTAGGTGATTATGTAATAATTGTGACAGCCTTAACTGGCAACGTTGAGTATGGGAAGGAGCCTTATGAATCCTGTGTCATAGCAGGGCGTTGTGTGACTGACTGTCCCTATTCTGTATTATAATCGACCGTGGCGATCAAAGCTTAAACGATGGCTCTAATGAAGAAACTGTACCCTGGCCACTGCAGCTCTAATAGGGATGGAAAGTTGAATGTCATCTGAGATCAAGGAGGAGAATTAAGGGTTGAGTTGGGATTAGAGATTAGGGGAAATGTATGAAAAGGATTGTCAGATTATTTGAACCAGGTGAAATGAGGCTGTGGTGTTACTAAAGGACATTGTCTAAATTGTCATTGAGAAGAGATGGGTAAATCTCCTTAGCAAAACCCAGAATATCCCAAAGGCCTAACAGGGGGCATTTGGATCTTTAATATAGCATCTAATGAAATCTTTATATAGATTGGGCCAGAAAGTAAGTAACAGGGATATTTGTTCAAATGTCATAAGAATCTGGAATGTAGCAAAGTGAAGGCAATTTCGTCTGCTGCCTTTGGGAAAGTTTCCAGCACTGAAACAAAAGTTGCAAGCAGTAAAAGTTGTCTCTATTGTTATCCTTTCCCTACGCTGTTGACTCATGACGGTTATTCAGAGTGGCTGAGGGCCACGCCGAGGGCAGAACAGTCAAAGGCTTTCATCTTATTGGATGATACCTACTTAAGCCCGTATCAGAGTGTACAGTGGAGACCTATCCACCGCAAATTTGAGGTGGAAAGCTTTCCACCTCAAGTCAGAAAATAAGTGCAGGCCATCATAGTCACGGCCCACGGTGAAGTCCTTTACCCCGTCTAGACCGGTTCAGGTCGACCAATCAGTGAACGGGGTGTAGAGCCTGTCTGTCTGATAGTAAAAACAGAGAGATGTGTTGGGACTCACGGTGGAAAGCTCTCCACCGTGAGGAGTGATGTAACGTTGTAGTTTCATGACTCAAAAAGACTCGAAAAGATTACACCGCGGTGTAAAGCCTTCCACCGCGGACCCGACTATGATACGGGCTTTAAACTCTGTCTGCACTGTAGATTTATACGGTTATTTTCGTCGTCGTCAGGCAGAAACCTATTATATTTCCATATATCACTTTTTCCCCCCTGTAAATGCCTGCCCTGGTTTGTCATCATACTACAGAAGTAGCGAGTGAGATGGGTGTCCTGCGTCCGCTGCCAAATGCACATCAATTTGGGGGTCCTTGACTGTTGAGAACCACTTCTGCTGTACCTTAATCTCTCCTGTCCCGTGTTGTTGTGTTCAGGCAGGCCCTCCCATCCATCATGCATGTACTTGTTCACTGAGCTTTAATCTATACTATAATTTTGCGAATGTCTGAGTGAGTGAGTGTCTGTCTGTCTGTCTGTCTGTCTGTCTGTCTCAGCGTTTCTCCTCGGTGGCTGGAGCAATTGATCTGAAATCGCATCACCATCTGTCAGCATATGAACACACCTGACATAACTGTGAAGCCCGTTTGTCACTTTCACAAATCGTATGCTGTATATTAGCATTAGCATTTTTATGGTGTATCTATATCTATTTAGCCTACAGTACCTTTTGTGACCACACATGTTAAGGGAGGGGCGCTGTTGTTCAGGCCATGCACAATCACACACAAACACACACACACACACACACACACACACACACGGGGGGCGGGGGGGGGGGGGGAGTGTGTGTGTGTGTGCATGCGGGCGGGCGGGCGGGGGGGGGGGGGGGGGTGGGGGTTCTGGCCCTGTTACAGATGTTGTCCAAAAATCATGCAGATCGGTACACAGTATCTCTGTAGCCGTTAAATGGAACTGGTATTTCTTACATTGATGCTCCTACATATTAGCATGCAAGCACCAGTTAAAGTTACTTTCCATCCCTCATATACTGTGTGCACACTGCACAGTGCACATCCCATAACCCACACACTGCACATCATTTCAGAGCTCATATCTTTGAACGGGTAAGGGCTAGTTTAAGTAATAGACTTCACTCAGCCTGTCAGGGGGACTGTATTGTGTCGTATATACGGTATATTGCAGTTAAACAGCTCTCTGAGCTTCTGTGGTACATACATTCAGTAAAAAAGGAGCATAACAAGTCTAGACTGGAGCCAAGTACATTAGATCAGTCTGAAACTAGATGTAATCATACATCTGATAGATAGAAGTACAGTTTTGATTGAGAACAAAACTTGCTGTTTTACTGACTAGGGCTGGGAAATTAACCGAAAATCTAAATCGATATTTAGATTTAGAACCAATAACCCGCTTAATCTAGCTCATTAAATAGAAGATCTACAATTGCTAACATCAGATCTGGCAACGTTGAGATAACATAAGATCTTCTAATTCTCCTTCGAAAAAAGATTTGTTCATTAATCGTAATCGAGGCAAAGGTTATAATAATAATGGCGATATATTGATTTAAATTCTTATCTCAAAGTCCTACTGGCAGTCCTTTAGACCATAACTGTCTAATCGTGTCTAATTTTGTGTTGCCTGAGGTTAATTAATATAAAAACTCTTGGTTTACAAACTATGGCAGATGAATTTCCAGACCGTTATTAATTGCAATTCTGCTAAGCAGATGATTTGTGTGTTCTTATTCAGTATGGTGGGAGATAAACAGGAAGTGGAAGAATGACATGGTGCATCATCAGGCCGTTAGGCAGACTTGAACCCATGACCTCTGTGTTTATATTAGGTCTGTCCTTACCAGGCCTGGAATTTCATCGTTTTAGGGCAGTGGTCTTCAACGTTTTCAGGCCAAGGACCCCTTAGTTGAGAGAGAGATGAAGCAGGGACCCCCACAACCTTTTCAGAGATTCCATATAGTTTCATTGTTTGACAGCACAATCGTCAGTGTATTTTGGATTCATGTCAATGTGTGTTTTCAGATATTTAACCACTTGAACCGTCAATACTTAATAAGCTTGACCTTTCAATCTGTACTTAGTCTGCTCTTTTTCCCTTTTTAGCCGAAAATACAAGCACAATACAATACAAATACAATACTAGCTCACAACGAGGCGTTGTGAGCTTGTAGATCTTTGGCTAAAGTTCTCAGAATATGGACACTAGGGTTCAAGTGGTTAATATAAAAGAGGAGAAAGGAGTTAAAATTGTGTTTTTATGTGGTCACACCCACCAGTTCATTAGGCATGCCTGGTTGTCAGGTGGGTGGTGGTGACCCAGCTGACACCCACAGTGTTGGGTGAATGGTAAAAGGGGAGGGATGAGTGTATGATGTCATTTAATCTGTGTTTTTCGATTGGGCCTTTGACTAAGAGGCTTTCAGGAAGTACATTTTTGCATGGGCGAAACATTGTTTTTGTTTGTTAACTAAACATGGAAGAGCAGTCTACTCTTATCGTGGACATTCCCTTCCTTTCACTATACAGTTTATATCAACCAGACCAATATATTGGACGGGCTCAAGCTTACACAGTAAGCTCCTCACTGTTAATTTAACCCACACACCAAGATCAGTTAGTCTTTGCAATATGTCACAAGTTGTTTGTTGTTTAATGTTTAATCTAGCATGCACCATGACGGAGCTAGTGTCCAGGAGACTTCAGCTCAGAAACCTCAACCTTATAGACAATACTGCATATCATTTAAGTTGTTAAGTCTGTTGCAGGCCTATATACTGTAGTTAAGTCTGTTGTAAAGCTAAATACTGTAGGTTTAAAGTGGTCAAATTTATTTTGATGCTCTATGAACAAATTATTTTGTTCCAGGACCCCCTGGAACCCCCTCAAGCACCCCACTTTGAGAACCACTCACTGCTACATTTAACACAATCTGGTAAATTATTTTGTGGCAAATTAAAACATGCACCATTTGCCATAACGTTCATATTAGCAAATGGCATCGCTTGTATCTCTTATCTTCAGTTGGTGTCCGTCCTCTCTGGGAGTGCACTCAGCAAAAGTTTCATGGCAATCTGCCCATTAAACTTTAAGATATATCCTGTGTGCAAGTGGAAATGTTAGTCTGGAAGCCTTAAGGGAAGTGCAGAGAGGAAAGGAAATTGGGTCACCAAAATCAGTAGGGTTCTCACTCTGGGGAATGTATACAGCACATTGCACATTCCATGGCAATGCAACCCTAGTTTTTATTTTTATTCTTTAGATCAAATTGACCAAACAAGAGACCAAAGAAGTAGGGCTAGGCGATGAGGACAACATCAAATATAAATGTATTTTAGTATCAGCATCACTGCCTACAAAAATACATTTTAGTCGACTAAATCAATTGTATGTGGCCAACTAAAACTAGACTAAAACTAAAACCTTTCAGGTGACTAAAACTAAATGGGATTTTACTCAAAAGACTATGACTAAAACAAAATCAAACTCGGAACACTGCACACTGCTCCG
Organism: Nannobrachium achirus; assembly: GCF_963921795.1. NCBI lineage: Eukaryota > Metazoa > Chordata > Actinopteri > Myctophiformes > Myctophidae > Nannobrachium > Nannobrachium achirus. Next base: position 47,116,248 of record NC_137830.1, read on the forward strand.
CACCTTGCGAAGAGCTCCTCAGTTCAGTAGAATGATTTTATTCACTTCAACGATGGCTGAAGTGTTTTCCAGGGCCAAACGTTGACATTTTGGAGGTTTGGAATGTGAAGAAAGAGGGTAAAAGATCCACTTCTAAATCATTCTCTCCTCTTGCCCTGGTTTCAATTGTTCTCTGTGATACATTCTCTTGCCGGGAAAACATACGCATAAGGCTGCGGGAATGAACATTAATTTCACTACTAAGCTGGGAAATATTCAGGCAGTCAATCTTTCTTTCTGAACCCGAAACTTAAAAGGAAAACAGCCCAGGGATGTTGTGACGGCTAAGACCAGTGGTGCATAGTAACATGACAAAGTACTCAAGAACTGTACTTTATAGGCTACTTCTACTCTGCTAGATCTCAGAGGCTAATCTTGTATGTTTTACTCCACCCCGGTTATCTGACAGCTTTTGTTACTTCACTTGTACTTTGGAGATTTAGATCATTAACAAAAAATGAAAAACATTATATATTGACCACTCAAGCACCATTTTATTTTTTTGAAAATAGCTGCTCTACTTGTTTTTATTTTTCATATTTCTAAATGTTGGGCTACTTAGATTTTTAAATACTGGCCTTTTACTTGTAACTGAGTAATTATTCTTTGTGATATTGCTACTTTTACTTGTGTAAAACCTTTTCCAGCACTGGTTAAGACCCGCCTCTCTCTCTTTCTCTGGAATCGCACAAGACAAGATGAGTACCCCCCTCTTTGGCCTCAAATCCCACCAGAGCCTCTTCTTTCCTGTATACCTCCGCTGCGCTGACTCCCCTCTCATCTTTTCCCACTGTCTGTCCTAATAATAAAGACAAAGAAAAATAATACCAAGGTGAACGGTCCGCCGGTTGTCTTTAATAACAGTTGTGGACACTGTAGAGGTCAGTTGTCCCTATTTTTACTTCTGCTGACTGCACCAGTACCGCTCCCTTTTTAAACGATATCACGTCCATAAAGGCAGAGAGGCTCACTCAGCCCCCATCTCTCCTTGTACCTGTGTACTGTACTGTACTGTGCTGTACCATACACCCTCTCTAATGAGTCATTAACAGGCTTAAGCTTGTCTGTCCCGTAGAGCAAACCTCCCACTGATGACTGCATGGGTGGAGTTTAGAGCTATCAGTGAGCCAGGCAGACATGTGCTGCTGGACCCTGGAAGAGGGAGGCTTCCTCCAGCTCAGATAGGCAGAGCTGAACTCTACTCTGATGGGACTACGGTACAATGTTCACCTGAGGACCTTTTTTTTCCCCTTCGGTTTTGGTTGGTGGCATCCTCTCTTTGTTTCTCCTTCGTAACCTCAAGGAACGCTCTCCCCTTTTTCTTTTTGACTGTTCTTTTGCAGAACAAAGGTAGGAATGTTTTGTTTACTGCTGTGGTTGTCAAACCTTTTCATGTCAAGGACCCCCCCCCCCCCCCCCCCCCATCTAAAACATATTTTGTGCCAGGCACCCATACAAGATTTGTGTTGTTAAAATTGTTCACAATTTTTCAAAATTTGTCACATTTCTTTTCAAGATTGTTTTTGAAAATAGCATATCTACATGCCCGCAATGGTTTGCATTGCAACACGTTGTAGAATATATAGGGTGTTGAGGGTTAAAGTGGTTAAACTGAGTGTGATGCTACAGTATATTAAAGATATTTCAAAACATAGCAGATGTGCAAGCTCGCAGCACGGGCACGGCACTAAGTGGTGCGCTGTGAGCTCGTATATCCAAGTACAGGGCAGAACTCACAGACCAGTTTACTAAGTCTAGACTGAACAGGTCGACAATGGACAGTGGTGACGGGCACACTTGAGTAAAGAATTGTCTTTACACTTTTGAGGGTATTATTACAGGCGTGCGTCGGTAGAGAGATCTCTTCAAAGTCAAAGTAAAAAACTAGACCGCTTCACTTCCTTGAAAGAAAGTCATCCGCTTGAGTAATTTCCTAGGAGAGCAGCGGTTCCTTGTGTGATGATTAATCCATTGGTGTTAGAAGAAGCTGGCAGATAGCTGAACAAACCAGGTGTCCAGGCTTGTTGGGGGAAACGGGCCCAGACAGAAAGTCAAGAAAGCTCCTGTGGGAAAGTTGTGTCGTCAGGCTGTGTTTCAGCCATTCAACAGATGGCTATAATAACCTGCCCCTTAATGCACTGGGATGTGGATGGGATTATCAAGTGTCTCTCGGGAGATATGCTCTCGTCAAAGTTTGCATGTGTTTTGGTTTTGGGGGGAGGGGGGTCTTCAAGGGCAGGGGTCTTCAATGTTTTTCTGGCCAAGAGAGAGAGGGATGATGCAGGGACCCCCCCCCCCCCACTACATATTGTTTTGTTTGTTGCAGATTAAACTTTTTCAAAGATTCATAGATGGCTTCATGTACTTGTTTAACCGCATTATCAATGTGTAGCGTTGTCTTGGATTCATGTTAATGTGTATTTTCAGACAGTTTACCACTTAAATCCTCAATACCTTTTTTCCCCCCGACACCAAAGCTCCTTGCCGAAAATAGCCGATCTACAAGCTTTAGAATTAGACCTGCTATTTTCGGGTATTGTTCCCCCAGAAAAGGGATGCTTATTAGGTTCAAGTGGTTCATATAAAAAAGGTTCCTATCGCACAAGCACAACAATTAGGCAGCCCTTCTGTGGTAACTCTGAGGACTGTAGGGGTCCCAGACACCCTGTTGAAGACCCCTGTTTTAGAGAATCAGAGTTCTTCTGAGTTTCACTCTTGCTGTCCTCTTGCACCATTTGGCTACCGGTCCGGGACTAGTGGGAGAGCATCAACTAAAGATGGGTCAGTGCTTTAGCAGTGTTAACACTTATGTTGCAATGATTTTTTCTCTTCAATGTCTCGCGTTGCCATGGTTACCATAGACTTCCATGTAATTGTGCAATTGTGTAAAAAGTGCACGCCCATGCCTAGATGATGCACCACGTGTGTAGATGCTGTTCACAGCTTTCAAACAAAAAAATCCGCTTGGAAATCCGTTCAGGCATTCATGATTTATGGGCCATTATGTTTTCTTCAGATGTAAACAAACATGGCTGCCATGTTTGAAAGAATGGGTTGGTATGGGGGTTAAACATGCAATTTCGCGATCGCGATCATGCCTAATACATTTCTGGAGGTCCCAAAAAAAATGTTGAAAAAAAATAAAATGATTTTTTTCTTTTTTTTTTTTTTTTTTTCAAAAACGGCCCAAACTCGGGAAACTCGGGGTTGGCACAGCGTTGGTATCAATACAAACTCGGGAAACTCGGGGTTGGCACCAGATGTGTTAATATCTGGGATGCCGTGACAGCAGTCCAGGGGTGCCGCGATATCATTTGATAATATTTGGAATTTATTTGGACACTTGAAAAAATATTTAGCAACATAATCACTAAAATATCGTCATTGTCGGGCAGAAACCTTGTATCTCCAAGTTTCAAATGTGTACGTTTGCCCTGCTTCATCATACTAGACCATCACACAAAACTAGTGAAAACAGCTGATCTACAAGCACACAACGCCTCACGATGCGAGGCGTTGTGTGCTTGTAGATCTGCTGTTTTCACTAGTTTAGTATATTTTATAGATGATAAATACAAAACGAACGGTTTTGGACATACAAGGTTTCCACCCGACAACAACGATTAGGTGCTGGGAGTGAAAGTTATAATAATATATATTTTGATTTAAAAAGAAAAAATCCTCTCTCATACTTATGCCACAATATGCCAGTGATCACCTTCCTCCCCTGTACCATTTATACTGTCCTATTTCTTTAGAAATTGCCAGTTAAAACCACCAAAGGTCACTGTTTGTCATGAAGTCCTAAAGACGGAAACAGCTGAAACGGCATTTCACTGTGATGGTACGCGTCAATGTGAAACGGTTTCATCACTTTCATGTTGAGTCATTCCATTATGTGAACGCTCCGCAAGTGTGATCATAACATTTCAGCTTTGCACGGGCATGTCCATGCGGAGATTTCGTAGGCCTAGTTATTTGCATTATTTTATTCCACAGGGTCCCCAGCAGTGTGGTCTGTATGTCATGTAGTTGGACTATGACTTGGCTTTAACTGTGCTGACATTAATGGAGCCTGCCTGCTTGCTCAGGGGAGAGACAGTGAATGCTGAGATTGCTGACCTTCACTTTTATGCTCATATATGGACTTCCGTATCAGGCTTGTCCTATAGTGTCATATTGATGACATCAGCCTACCCGGGGTATGGGGATTTGGGCTTGTATTGATATTCAACTTCCCTCTTGGTGCATCGCCTCACACCCTCAGTTCCTGTGATATGCACAGCGAGTTTAAAGTCGTTTAGGTCCCATACTGTATATGGGCATGCCCTTCATACATGCCCGAGTATGAAGTGTGCATGGAAATACTGAAGTAAAATACTTAGTAGTAAAGGTACATACTTTAGTTACTTTCCACCTCTGTAAATCCCCCCATGCAAATGTTACATGTTAACCCTTGGAGTGTGGACAGAGTGTGTGATCTTGATAGCTACGTATATTACTTTTCTATCGGGGCAGAAACCTTGTATCTCCTCCATGTTTAAATTTTTATGTTTTCTTTTTTAATAATGAATGCCCTACTTCATCAAGAGTGCCACACAGAAGTAGTGACAATAAAAGATCTAAAAGTTCACGTTTTTTAAAATGTTTTTAAATGATGATGATATAAGATTTTGGACATGCAAGGTTTCCACCCGACAGCGACAATAACGACTCCATAATGTCAGCCTTGCCTCTGCTCCTAGCTGACAGTAGATCAGACTTTTATCAGTATAGTGTTTATGATACTTCCTGTTTCCATCAACTGGTTATCACTGGCACATTAAAATTAGCCTCTTTTATCAACTCCTGCTTTGGTATGGTATTTTAATTGGTCCGGTCTTATTTAATGGTGCATTTTATAGTGATAAATGGTGCATTTTTATAGCGCCTTTATCCAAAGCTCTTTACAATGTGCATTAAGGTGACTTCACACCAAACAGCCTACTTCCAACGGCTCCAAACTTGGCATTTTTAAGTCAGGCAACGGAGCATTGCATTGAGAAGAGCTTGCAGCGCTGCTTTGGTGTGTTGCCAGGTCTGCTCGTTATAAGCAACTTTGGTCTTGATGTCCTGTAAAGTCTCTAGTTGTGGGTTGCTTTTATTTGGGTTTGTTTCTGAAGTGTAGTTGCTTATTTGGCCTTGCTTTCAACATTCTTTTAGAAAATAGCTAAAGTAATTGTGCTCAAGTGGTGATTGTTTTCATAGACCTGGTCGCTTGTTTCACTCACAGAATTTGGCAACCAGAGTTTTACAGCACTATTACTAACTTTGTTTTGGACTCGATTGGAATAGGAATTGAGAGTTGAGATGAGAATATGGTATTTAGTTAGGTTTGCTTCTGGAAGTTCTGCACTGTAGCAGACTAGACTAGAGGTCCATTCTACCATAGAGGATTTACCACCGACCGCTAGGGCTGTCACAATTATTACATAATAGTCTAATCGCAATTATTTTGTGATAATCGGCATAATCCTTTACATGTTGAAAGATGTTTATATATGTTCAAACATTTAAAATCGCTACGCATTGTGAGCTTGTAGATCGGCTATTAATTGTCAACGGCAAAAACACAATTAAATCGTCAATCACAATTATTTGAGAGACAATTAATCGTCAGTCTTTCATCGACGGGTTCCGCCAGCCCTATCGACGTTAGGAGTTTTCCTTAGCGCTGTGTCAGCTACGAGCCCTAGTACTCACACCCCAGGCTGCGCAGCCTATCGTCTGTGGTAAAAAAATATATATATACACTTTCACTACTCACCAAAACAAAGACGGTTTTAGGGAGTTTTCCCTAGTGGGAACACTAGTCTGAGCTCACGTCTAAAATACAACTTTTGGACAGAAAAGACAATATTTCACCGGAAGGCAAAATCTGTTTCTATTGACAAGATCTGTAGAGGGCTCAGTGGAGTAACTAAAACGTGTTTTTCTTCCGGTGAAATATTTTCTTTTCTGGCCAAAAAGTGTATTTCAGACGTGAGGTGGGCGGCTCTGAGTGTTCCACTATGGAAAGTAGGCTTTCAACTTCTTAAAACCGTCTTTGTTTTGGTGAGTAGCGAAAGTGTATTTATACTAAAGACGAGTGGCTCAGCAGCCTGGGCTGCCGCCGGGTGTGAGCACAACGGCTCATCGGTGACATAGCGGTAAGGAGAACTCTTTCTAACGCTATGGACCAGAGCTGCATATCACACAAAACGACACACACACATTCTCCCAATCTCACACTCCTAAATCTCCTAAATCAGGCTGCTGAAGCTGCAGAGAAGTGGGTGAAAGTGAGTGGTGGTGTGGTGGTGTTGATTCCCTGTAGCAAAGGCGGTGGCCTGGATTTTGTCCACGCGGACAATGGCTTCAGGTCTATATTTAACACCATGTAAAACAATCATCTGAAAACAAAAGTTTACCTGGCAGCTCCTCCATGGGTTCAGGGAAACAATGACATGCTTCCTTCCCTGGCTGCTACTACTGGCAATAGACACTGCTATTAGTGGAAAGCAGTGGTTCTCAAACGTTTCAGGCCATGACCCCTGAAAAGAATCATATTTGAACTGGAGACCCCCCACCCTGACGAGCATGTGAGGCATTACATTTTGTTTGACTTGGTTCCACAGAAAATATTGTGAAAATAGCTGATTGTGAAGACGGCTACTAGCCACACCGCTTTATCGTTTGATCATTTTCAGAGCTTCTGTGCTCCAGACTGTATGACGGAAGCATTTGAAAATGCTACCATACCATATCTGGTGGTGTTGTGGCTGTTATGGGTCCATTTGGACAGTTGTGGGGGTCTTTGTAATTAAAAGGTTTCAGAACCAGTGGTGTAAAAGATGGTATTCAATTAGCCTTAATATCAACAACATGTTTCATAGTCTGCCCTGCAAACGTGGGTACGGTGGATCATAGCTGTTGTGATTTGATTTGATTGAATACTTGCATAAAAACTACAGAGGCACACTAATGCTAAAAGGATAACACAAAATGTTTCCATTGTGGTCCTACTGTATGTATTCAATTCATCAAGACATATAGACTATACAAGAAATCGTCAATACGAGGAGACATGATGTCCTCCGACGTAGCAGCCTGCCTCTGTCTAAGTGGTGTTCTGTTGGGAATTCCTCTTCCCTTTGATTCACTCTATCACTCACCTTGGAGGCACAGAAGCCAACGTAGTACTCTCTAAAGAAATCTCTAAATCACTGGTTCTCAAACCTTTTCATGCCAAATTGACACTTATTAGCCTGCAGACCCCCATTTGAAAAGATATGCCAGGGACCCGATAAGAGTTTTACGGCTCTAGCAGTGATTCTCATCCATTTTAATTTCAAGGACCCCCAGTTTGACATGCATTTTAAGCTACGGACCCCCATTTAATGGCATTTCTAGCTCTGAGAACCCACTTTGAGTACCAATGCTCTAAATCATCGTTAGACTGCCTGCAACTGACTCCAGAATGCTGTTATTGAGATTTGAGAGATCCTGTCACATAACACCCGTCCTGGTCTCCTTGCACCGTTTTACTTACTGCAGAGCACTTGTTCCCAGCCTTTCTTCCTTGGAGCCCCCCCTTCTTACATATGACAAAAGCTGGACAAAGCGGGATGTCTGGTCAGCCTAGCTTTGAAAACCAAGCAGAATCTACATCAATTTTTTTTGCGCTGCGGACGGTTTTCCCAGGGCTACTATGATCGTCTGCAGAGTCTCTCTCTGCAGTCTCTCTGTGCTGCAGAGACCTAAATGTGACCTTACATTCAGTTATGTAGGTTATCAGCAGTACATTGGCCACCAGAAATAACACGAGCAGCCTCTCCAAGCAGTGTTCCATTGGCCTACTTCTGTTGGGGTTCGGGGGAAGGATGGGCTAGTTCTAGGTAGGAACCACTGTATCGGCAGATTATGTCGATGCAGAGGCTCCATTGTTGCAGGTCCACACACCCTCCATAGACAGTTTGATTGATTCTAAATGTGAATGAAGTAAAGTACAATAAACACATGTGTAGTGGAGTGGGGAAACTGGGAAAGAGTTAATCGAGCTAATCAGTTTGATCTATTAAAAAAGAATATCTGCTAAATGCCTAAACTGTAAACTGTAAACTGTATTAAAAAATAATATCGTTAATAATCGATTAATGATCGATCACTGCTAGGCAAGTCATCATCATTATAGGCGAAAAGCTTCAAAAGATTTAAACATTTTCCAAAAACAGTTAAAATAGCCTAAGTTCACAATGCGTCGCGATTCCTTGTAGATCTGCTATTTGAACAATTTTTGCATGTCACTTTTGCATGACAAAGTATGAAATAACACTTGATTGGTCAGTCGATTCATCCCCTTCGGGGGTCACCACAGTTGAACTTTCCATCTGATTCTGTTCTCTGCGTCTTCCTCGGCCACTCCAGCCACTTGCATGTCCTCTCTCACCACATCCATAAACCTCCTTTTTGGCATTCCTCTTCTCCTTTTACCTGGCAGCTACATCTTAAACATCCTTCTCCCAATGTACAGTAGCCCTCATCCCTCCTCTGCACATGTAACCATCTCAACCTCGCCTCTTATTCTTCCTAACCTGCTTCTTTAACTTCAGGTTGTACACAGTAGCCCCCCCGTATTCACGTTATGCAAGTTTCTAATAACATGAAAATATCTAGAAAACATGTTAGACAAATACTGTATAAAATTGCATGTCTGTGATGCATTGCAAATGCAAAAAGCAATAGAAAGCCAGTTCAAATCGGTTTGGAATGATGTTGAGTTAGTGAGCATGCATGTATGTAGCATTTCTCTCTTCATGAATTTATGACGATAGAGTTTATGTTCAGTCACCTCTCTTTCAGAAAGCTCAGAGCCATCCCTATTCTTTGGCGAAAATAGCCGATCTACAAGCTTTTTAGTGGGACATGTTGTCTCTCCCTCTGCCGCATCCTGGGGATTAGGTTGTGTGTGTGTGTGCACACGCGCGCACATGTGTGTGTCTGTGTGTTTGTGTGTGTGTATATCTACAGTAAATCTTCTTGCAAATCCTCTTTACTTATCCATGGTGAGATAGCATTGGCAGAGAGAGAGAGAGATGTGAACAGAGTTCAAACAGAGAAAGGAATGTATCTGCATCATTGCTGAATTGGAGCTAATTACGTTCCAAACTGGCGGGTGGGCAGACAAATCTATGAACCTCTATGATGTGAGACCTCATACAGGTATGACTTCAACAGGGCTTTATTGGCATGAAAAAACATACCCTTTTGTGGAACAAAAAGTTCAAAACAAAATAATGTATGTGCAATAAAAAGGGAATAAAGAAATGTGTAAACAAAGCTGTGTTACATTGCAACTAGCTTACAAAACCTGAAGAATTGTTAATTTGCTGTCAAAATGGTTATATAGGAAGGCTATGAAGGAAAGGTGACTCTCCTAAATGTTACCGTATGTCTCAAATGTTTAGAGGTTTGTCTTGTAACTTATTATTGAGCTTGAATATTTGGTGTCCTCTGTTTAGGGGAAGTTTGCAACTGCAAAATGGCCTTTGATCCTCCTGTTGATGAGTACACAGACAGACAACAGGAGGCTATTTTCACATACTGCCATGCAAATTGCGTTAATCTTGTGGCTTTTCTAAATTCTATTTCAATAGACTTGTCAGAGGAATTGAAGTTGGCTATGGAACGGCTTGGGTTCAAGTTTATTTACTTTGATTTACAACCATTCACAAAACTATACAAAAATATACGGTGTTTGTCATATCTGTCCTGTGCGTGCGTGCGTGCGTGCGTGCGCATGATGAACTAAAGTTGCCGGATGTGTTGTGCTGACATGTAGGCTAGCCTCTGTTAATAAATCCTATTAGCACGGTACTTCTGACAGTCACAGAGGTGTCTGCAACCACATGAACCCTAGCATCCCTATGCTGGCCATGTCGTAAAGACTCGTAAATAGGGATGCCCCGATCACGTTTTTTTGCTCCCGATTCGATCCCAATCAAATATTATTGCTTCCGATTCGATCCCGATCTTTCCCGATCCGATCTTTTGGCAAGGCATTAAGGAAAAAAAAATTCTATTCATTCTATCACTTAGTGCAGCACTGAATCAACAAATTAAAAACAACGTTTATGAGTAGTGTACCACAAAATAACCATGCAAACTAAATCAAATTAAGTGCAGAATAGTGCAATAAGTGCTATTACTTTTTTTTACAAAACGAAAACAAAACAAAATATTACATTTAAATATCCTGTGTTGAACAAACTAAAATATGTCTAAAACCTCAGTAAACGTCTTCATAATCACATATAGGCCTATAACTGTCTCCAGCCACAAGTCACACACAAACTATATAAAAACTGGTTAAACATTGGCCATTTTTAAAGTTGAAACAAAATAAGTTAAGAACCAATTAACCAGGCTGCTTGAAAAGTATGCATCTGTAGCAGCTAGTTGACAGTGCAGAGAGACATAATTGCCTTCCTGTGATCCATTAACAAGGGGCCTGTTACTACTTATTGGCATCAGCTGCCAGCTGGACACAGTCTGACACAATCACCTCCCCTTTGCAAGGCTCTGTGTCTGTCTCATTTCTCCAAAAGCCCTTTAATGATTGAAAATGGAGGATTACTGTGATTATGGTAAGCTTACGTTTCATATCGCATTCACCTTACCTGTAACTTTCACTACTCCCAGAAAATATTTATTTTGTTAAAAAAAAAAAAAAAAAACTTTTTTTCCCGATCTCCGATCTTATAAAAATGACCATATCAGCGGCCGATCCGATCACGTGATCGGGATTGGGCAACACTACTCGTAAATAGGCACAACATTTCTAACACGTTGTGAGCTTTTGCCAGCTCAGTGGCCTTGTGGTTAAAGTGTCCGCCCTGAGATTCTGAGTCCCTGCGACACACTAACATCATGTCCAGGCGGTGTACATGTACATCATGTTCACGCTAAAGAAACGGGAGATGGGGGGCTCCTGCCGTGGGAACCGTGGGTTTGTGAGCTTGTAGATCATGTTTGATGAAGAGATGGGGGGGGGGGGGGGGGACCAGTTCACCCCAGTCAAAGACGTACTGTATACTCTGTATATGGGTTGAAGTCGTTAAAAGCGTCATGAAACACAGGCAGTTTTTGTACTTTGTTTTTCAGTTCAGTTTAAGAACTCCAGCAGATTAAAAACATGGCAGCCTTGTAAGCAAAGCAGGCTAAGCACTAAGCAGCCACAGCTAATAAAATTAATTATGGGTGTGTTAGATTTACCGTAGGTGTGCCTGGAGAGCCATGGGTTAGGGTTAAATCTAACCACTCTTTATACATTTTATTAGCTGCAGCCATGTTGCTTACATCATCTTGCACTATATAAGGTCACGCATCATATGCAGCCTGCTAGGTCTGTCACAATTATTACATAATCGAATCGCCTAATCGTCATTATTTGACATAATTGTGATTATTTGACATAATCGCAATTATTTTTCATAATCGTCATAATCGTTGAGAAATGTTAATATAGTTACAAACACTTTCAAAAAGTAGTGGAAATAGCCGATCTACAAGCTCACAACGCGTCGCAACGTGTTGTGAGCTTGTGTTCTTTGTAAGTATAAAGTTGTCAAATATGTCAGTAATTTCTTTGTATATTTAAGTTATGTGTCATGATTGCCATATGCAACTTCAAAGCTTACAAGCCAAACAGCAATGTAATTGTCAACGACAGATACACAATTAAATCGTTAATCGCAATTATTTGAGTGACAATTAATCGTCATGTGAAATGTCATAATCGTGACAGCCCTACAGCCTGCCATGTTTTTTATTCTGCTGTAGTTTTTAACCAGAAAAGCAAACCAAATCAGACTAGGATTTCATTCCCCTCCTTAAGAAGTTGTGTTGAACATTGGTCCTCAAAACTTTTAATTTCAATGATGACCCTCATAACTCTGAGAGGAACCATTTGATTCCATTCTCATACTCTCAGAGTTGCAGGCCTGGAAGGGTCCTTTTGGAACCCCCTCAAGGAAGCCACAGGGTCCCTGGACCACACTTTGAGAACCTCTGGTGCGGAAGATGAAGAACGTGTCGCCACCCCTCCCACCCCTGCATGCGCTGACCAAAAAGCCGAGCTCTTCCCCAACTGGAGATAATGATGTGTTACATCATTCCAAGCTCAAATTAGAAGAGCTGTATTTGGTGCTTCGTGGCTCAGCCAGTTAGCGCACATACTGTACTGTACTGTACTGTACTGTACTGTACTGTACTGTACTGTACTGTACCATAATGCTACTTGTGAGGGCAGGGATCTGGTTCCCGGGTTCAATTCCGACTCCCGTCTTGTCTTGCACGTCTCTCTGCTAACTCTCTCTGCCCTTGGTATCCTGTCTCTCTACTATGCTGACCTATCTAAAATAAACTAAATAAATGTACCGTATCTTAGAAATAAATAAAAAAGCTCTCTAAAGTGCCATTCTCGCTGAGCACTATACTTCTATAACTATAAAAGTATAATTTTAAAAAGTCAAGTGGATGGCAGTGTTCACACTGACTATAAAAAAATGCAATGTTGAACGATATAGTTATAGTTATCTTTATAGTTATCGTGCCTGGTGGGAATGGTGCTTTAAAGGACAACTTTGTTTTTTTACAACAAGGGTTCATATTTAGGGCCCGAGCACACACAGTGTGTGAGGACCCTATTGTATTTGCAAAGATTATTATTCTTCCGCCGAATGAATCGTGTTTTTGAGCCGCAAAACGTACTCCAAAAGTTGCGCAACTTTGCACACACATCACAAGTGGCGAAAAATTTCGTATTTAAAAAAAATCAAAAGGGGGCGTGGCCTAATAGCTCAATAGCGCCCCCTACAAAACTTCGTGCCTCAAGCCCCACCATACGGTTTCACCTACACGTACGAAAATCACTACACACCTATATCATGTCCGGACTCACAAAAAAGTCTCTTGGTGCCACTTCCGAAACCAAACAGGAAGTCAGCCATTTTGACTAATTAGTGGCGTTTTGGTGTATTTTTGGCCGTTTTCACGTGTCGCACTTTAACGAACTCCTCCTAGGGGGTTAATCGGATCAACTTCAAGTTCGCTCGGCATACTCAAGACACCTTAACGATGAAAAGTTGTGCGAATCGTGAGTTTTCGTAAAACGGCGTGCCCGTGGCGAAGGGTCAAACTTCCTTCACCAAACAGGAAGTGCCCCCTCTTCTGATTGGTCCATACTTGATTGTTCCTTTTTTTTGGCTGTTACTCATCAACCGTTTATCGTACAGAGTTGTGGCTGGTATCATATGACTTGACTAAGTGTCCTTCACCTTAATTGGTTTAACTAAGCCCCGCCCCCTCTTCTGATTGGCCGAAACTTGATTGTTCCTTTTTTGGCTGTTACTCATCAACCGTTTATCGTACAGAGTTGTGGCTGGTATCATATGACTTGACTAAGAGTCCTTAACCTTAATTGACGCTTCCTTCGCCAAACAGGAAGTGCCCTTCACCAAACAGGAAGTGCCTCTATAACTCATGAACCGTTTGTCGTACAGACTCGCGGCTGGTGTCATAATTTTTTTTTTCTCAACATTTTTTTTTTCTCAAACATTTTTTTTTCTCAAAAATTTTTTTTTCTCAAATTTTTTTTTCTCAATTTTTTTTCTCAAATTTTTTTTTCTCAATTTTTTTTCTCAAATTTTTTTTTCTCAAAAAATTTTATTTTCTCAAATTTTTTTTTTCTCAAATCTTTTTTTTTTCTCAAATTTTTTTTTCTCAATTTTTTTTTCTCAATTTTTTTTTCTCAATTTTTTTTTCTCAAATTTTTTTTTCTCAATTTTTTTTTTTCACAATTTTTTTTTCTCAATTTTTTTTTTTTGAGAACAACTTTAAACTATCGTTAGAGTACGACCCGTGATAACGGCCAAAAATGCGCCAAAACGCCACTAATTAGTCGAAATGGCTGACTTCCTGTTTGGTTTCTGATTGGCTGCTGGCCTTGTGACGTGGGTAGAGCTGCGAGGGCCCGGTCATCGCTGCTTGCAGCTTTAATTTAGATTGTAATTAGAGGAAAGAAAATTTGAGTGTTAAAATGTTTTCATTCACTGCTTTCTATCTGGATTGGATTTGAACCCACAACAGAGGATGTGTCTCTTATGTGAGAGTTTAAGTTAACTTCCTGCTTCAGTAAGTCATTAACTACTTGTTTGGAGAATGATTTGGTGCCTTTAGCTTTTTGACAGACTAATTTGATGAAGCATTGATTCCTGTGATAAATCACCCACCACAAATGGTCATTTGACATTGACATGCACAGCACATGCAGTTGATAAGAAACATTTTATTACCTTCACTTGACTTTATCGCCCCTGTCAGTCAGCTGTACCATAATGAACCGGTTAAACTTCAGCTTTGTGTTTGCATTGCACTTTAAATGACATCATTTTCCAGTCATATTACTTTCCTTTATCTTGGTTAGATATAGACTTCTACCAAGCCGTTGGGAGGTGGCTTGGGGCTTTGAGAAAATTCCCACATTCATTAATTCCCGCACGTATTCCATTTATTCCTAATTTTATAAATTTGTATCCATAATTACATTTTTGTTTTGACGAATATCAGTCAATACAGTCCCAGGTAGTTCTCATGTTAACTCATTGCATGCCAGGCCCGATAGTCCCGAGATTATTTCAATGTCTTTCCCTGCCAGGCCCGATAGTCCCGAGAATTTCCGACATTTTGAAAAAAAAAAAAAAAGAAAAAAAAATTCAAAAGAAAAAAAAAATTTAAAATTTTTTTTTGGACCCCAAAAAATGTAGTAGGCATGATAGAAATCGCGAAATTGCATGTTTAACCCCCATAGCAACCCCATCTATCAAACATGGCAGCCATCTTTGTTTACATTTTAGGAAAACATAATGGCTTGTATCTCATGAATGCCTGAACGGATTTCCATTCGGATCTTTTTGTTTGAAAGCTGTGAGCAATGTGGACACACGTGGTGCATTATCTAGGCATGGGTGTGCATGATCCGTGCACTATGAATTACATGGAAGTCTATGGAGACCAGAGGCACCATAGAGTACGAAGGTATTGTTAAATGGCGGGGAATGTGTTAATGGCAGTCTGTCCTGTCTATTATTTTATTGATACCCTAAATTTAATTAAAAAAATTGCATTGACTAATAAAGAGCTATTGCACTGTATTGGATCTACAAGCAGGTATATTTGTTCCAGGTGGTCCACAGCGATATTAGTTAATATAGTACTATAGTTAAAATAGCCGACGCGTTGTGAGCTTGCTGACTGGCTATTTTCAAGACAATCTAGACAAATTGTGAAAGATTTGACTCAAAACTTGTCTTATGGGGTATCCCTGACACAAGCTCTTTCCAGATGGGGGATCCGTCATCTGTGTGCCCAAATACCGGTATATATTTGAGAGAACCTACGATTTGTCCAGTGGTGTCCTTTTTTTCTTCTTTCTATTTTGCATTTAACATAAAAATACATTTCTGTTTTGCTTTTGGGCTTCCACAGGGCAGATACCATAAGTCACCATATGACTTAAACATACATATTTAATATCTTTATACTTAAAAAATAAAAACAATAGTGGAAATAGCCAGTCGCAAGCTCTAGATCTGCTATTTCCGCTGTAGTATTTGTGGATTTACATACAGCAGGAACATACAGTAACGGTATCCAGGCAGTGTGGATGGGTGGGGGGGGGTGGTCTTTCTGCTGCTGCAGATGGTGGGGTGGTCTGTGTTGCCATGGCAATGCGTCCCAATGCATCTCCACACAGTATCAGCGGTCATCACCTGTCTCTTTTTGTTTCCACAGACAGTACATACACATAAAGTACTTATGGACAGACAGACTATGTACATACATACTGTACATAACAGTACATACTAGCACATTCCCCGCCATTTTAACATACCTTCGTACTCAATGTTGCATCTGGTCTCCATAGACTTCCATGTAATTGGGTGTGCACGGATCATGCACACCCATGCCTAGATAATGCACCACGTGTGTTCACATTGCTCACAGCTTTCAAACAAAAAAATCCGAATGAAAATCCGTTCAGGCATTCATGAGATACAAGCCATTATGTTTTACTAAAATGTAAACAAAGATGGCTGCCATGTTTGATAGATGGGGTTGCTATGGGGGTTAAACATGCAATTTCGCGATTTCTATCATGCCTACTACATTTTTTGGGGTCCAAAAAAATTTTTGAAAACAAATTTTTTTTGACATTTTTTTTTTTTTTTTTTTTTTCAAAATGGCGGAAATTCTCGGGACTATCGGGCCTGGCAGGGAAAGACATTAAAATAATCTCGGGACTATCGGGCCTGGCAGGGAATGAGCTAGGCTGGACAATAACCAAAAATATATTGAAACTCTAAACATTTTGATCCAGTAGACTTGAAGTATAATCGATTAAATTGTTTAGTCTGATTAAGGATCCTGTATTATACCTGGTTTCACAATGGTGGTTTTCAGAAATAGCTAAAATAGCCGATCCACAAGTTCAAAACGCGTCACTCACCCACCCCATGAATCATTCATTAATCGTAAATGAGGGGAAAGTATGACCCGTCGCATCGTCACTTGTTGTGAACTTGTAGATCAGCTATTTAAACCATGGAATAAAACAATGATTCAATGTCTGTACAATTGTGTATCTGTGCGTATTCATGGGTTGCATTTGTAGTCCTACACCAGCCATGGTGAGGACCAATACAGGTGTTCTGATTTGCATAGAACATTAGTTCTGTGCCAATCAAACAAATAGAAACAACTGTGTTGGTCCTCAACATGGGCGTTTAGGACTACAAATGCAACCCATGAATATATCACACACAGACACACGTTCGTATAGACACAAATATCCACTCAACACTCGCTCCCCGGCCTCCCACACACACACACAGACACAAATATCCACTCAACACTCGCTCCCCGGCCTCCCACACACACACACACAGACACAAATATCCACTCAACACTCGCTCCCCGGCCTCCCACACACACACACACAGACACAAATATCCACTCAACACTCGCTCCCCGGCCTCCCACACACACACACACAGACACAAATATCCACTCAACACTCGCTCCCCGGCCCTACCACTCATTTGCACAGTCGACACCACAATTTCAAGCGTTCCTTTATTGTGCTCAGATAAGAGGACAATAACTGCTTGTCAACAATGCAACAGGCAGCATGTACGGTCCATCCATTCTCTTCCAGGTTGTCGTAAAAGACTCAGAGTTGCAACAGGCAGCATGTACGGTCCATCCATTCTCTTCCAGGTTGTCGTAAAAGACTCAGAGTTGCAACAGGCAGCATGTACGGTCCATCCATTCTCTTCCAGGTTGTCGTAAAAGACTCAGAGTTGGGTGGAAAAGCCACTGTGTACTCAGGGGCGTCACACCAAATTCTGGGCCCTGGGTACAAGGATTCACTCACATTTTGTGCTTTAACTATTGAAAAATAGCAGATATACAAGCTCACTTCACAAGTCTTTGAATATTCTAAATCCTTCTAAGTTTTTTTTTCTTTTCTTTTTTTTAACCTATGTTTCTATGTCCGTGGTTCTCAAACATTTCATGTGAAGGACCCCCAAAATGATACGTATTTGGCCACGGACCCCATCTCAAAATATTTAGTCCCAGGGACCCCCTAGAAGCAAAATTTGAGTTGCAAATGTTCACTTAAAAAATACATATATTCAAAGATTTGCACACATTTTCACGACTTTTTTGAGCTTGAATATCTGCCATTTTTCAATAGCTAAAGTATAAAATAATTAAGGCCCCTCCACCTTGGGCCCTAGTAACTCGGTCCCACTCCCCCCCCCCCCCCCCTTGTGACGCCCCTAGGTGGAAAAGCCACTGTGTACTTTGTGGGGATGGCTGGCCCCGCCCACCATCCTCCCGACCCAGTGCAAACACCAGATTAAAGGCCTGTGTGCCGTTCATTACACAGCCAAACCCTCAGTGTTCCTTTAACTCTGACAGTAATACAAATGTAACCACTTTTTGCCCTGTGTGATCCCATAGTCTCTGTAGTGCTTTATTCTCGGATCTTGACCTGTCTTTAAAGGTGATACACCATGCATTTAAAAAGTATTTATGTCATATTGTTTATGTCCCAAAAACGTTTTTCAAAAGGTTTGAGGCTAAATTACCACTCCTGAATAGAGAGCCTCTCTCATTTTTGAATGGCTCTCAGAGCATTTCAGCTGCAGTACCACCTTTGGCCTGAACTGCGCCACCCCCCCCAAAATGTTTTTGAAAAAAAAAAAATGTTTTTGAAGACGTCACAATCGGCAGATGACGTCACAATCGGCATCAAATCTGGATAGCCTGTTTTGAGAACCCGTGGGATACTTTTAACCTTCGCCTTCTCAAAACCAGAGAAAGACACAACGGTCAGAAATGGGACTTTGTGAGGATAGAAGGTGCTAGTGGGACCCCAAAAAAAGGTTTTAAAATAGGAAAAGTGAAATTTCATGGTGTATCACCTTTAAACTATGTAGCCTATACCTCCCGTTATTGAGAGCAGGGATCTTCATATATGGGCATAAAAGGAATTATGTTAGGGATCTCCATATATGGGCATAAAAGGGATTGTATCCCAGATGATGCCCTAGTTAGGAGAACCACACTAACAGAATCCATATATGGCCAAGACAGATGGCGTGACCTCGCCCTTTAGGACGAGGTCGCTTTTCGCCCTTAGGCATCTTACTGGTGATTATTATTTACTACTGCTGCTATGACACCGCAATCTCCGCATTGGGGATTCAATTATACTTGTTAAACCACTTCAGGGCTTGTTGATATTCTAACGCCACGGCATTGAGACTTATTTTGAATCAGGAGGGAGGGAGATCTAAAACGTGTAGGATAAATCCTAATCCTGTTAACATTATTTAATCTGCTGCATGAGCACTGGCACTGCATGACTACACGTAGTACAGGAGCATCCTGATGATCCGGCAGTGACAGCTGCTATTGTTGATAGAACCCTTGTCTGTCTGATAAAGCGGACACTTTTGAACATCACCTTCACAACAGACGCAGCATCACCTTCACAGCATACACAACATCATGTGTGTGTGTGTGTGTGTGTGTGTGTGTGTGTGTGTGTGTGTGTGTGTGTGTGTGTGTGTGTGTGTGTGTGTGTGTGTGTGTGTGTGTGTGTGTGTGTGTGTGTGTGTGTGTGTGTGTGGTCTGTTTGTAAAATATATTTAACGTTAATTCTATAATTGTAGCAAATGCGGTAAATTGATATACATTATAGCCTATTAAAATCTAGATGCTTTATTGGCATGACCCAAAATAAATGTGCTCTCAAAGTGTAGATATGCTTCGTAAATTGTGCAATATAGTGGTAGAGGAAATGTTTATCAAATATATTCAGTGGCGGCCATGTGAGAAATGAGGGGTTGAGGTTGTGGTTTGGCAGCGAATGACTGTGTGTGCAAAGTTTGGCATGGATGGGGCAACAGTGGCGGAGATATGAGTAGGGAAAGAGTGACGTGACGTGTGACTGACAGACAGCCAGTGGAGGTTTTGATAGTAACTGCGACCTGACGGTCACAATTAAATCAACTGTATATTTAGACAACTAACATGTTATGATATTTAGTCAACTAAAACTAGACTAAACCTAAATCATTTCAGATGAATAAAATATGGCTAAAACCAAAAGGAATTTTATTCAGAAGACTAAATCTAAATTTGCCAGCATATGTAATTACCAACTGCCTAATGCTACAGTACACTATGTGTAAGCCTGTGTATTTAGATGGCATTGCAGTGGTTCAGTGCTACAGGCATGGCTGCACCCATGGGCACACATCAGCTGTCATTCATCTCCATAGCAACGGCAGGCTGACCGCTACATCTCATCAGTGCTGGCAACATAGCGTGTTTATAGGCAGTGGTGGAAAAGTACTCAAATGTTTTACTTAAGTAAAAGTATCAATACTATCTGCAATATAGAATTACTCTGTTACAAGTAGAAGTCTGAAATTCAAAATGTACTTGGGTAAAATTATGAAAGTGTTGGCATCAACATGTACATGTACTTAAAGTACCAAAAGTAAAACAATGTTTGAAAATAGCAGATCTACAAGCTCACAACGCTTTGTGAGCTTGTAGATCGGCTATAAAATAGGACTAAAGTGATACATGTATGTTTTATAATTTTATAATTTATATCAGCAAAGTAACTAAGTAACTAAAGGTTTCAAATGTAGTGGAGTGGAGTAAAAGTACAATATTTGGATCCGAGATGTAGTGGAGTAGAAGTAAAAGTATTGAAAATTGGAAATATTATACTCAAGTACAATACTTAAGTAAATGTACTTACTTTACACCACTGCGTCGGGTGGAAACCTTGTATGTCCAGAGCTGTTAACTTTTCAGTGAATGGAAGGAGAAGCAAAATAATAACTTGTTTACCAATGGATCTAATTGTACTTTTAATTGGCTCAATATTTATATAACCCTCAGACAGACTTCCACTTTAGAAACAAAAACTAAAATCTATAAAAAATTCTGAGCTTGTAGATATGCTATTTTCACTACCCTTGCATGGCACTAGCATACAAAAATAAATTAATTTATGGAGATAAAAAATAAACAAATATTTGTTTGATTATAAGTTAAATGTTTTGGAATCGGAAACTTTAATCAAATCTACCTTTTTTTTAAAGGGATCAGAATTGATTTGACACTTGCTGACAAAAATATCAGTCAAACATTGGCAATCATTGGCTCTTTTTCTTTGACATTAGACTGGGCATCAGATCCAAACTCGGGTTGGTTGAGCCCTTGTGCCGATGGAATGGATAATAATAATAATATGATAAAATGCTACACAGAAGTTCAAGGACTCTGCATGGTGTGTATCTATGCAGAGCAAAACGGTGTGAGCCAGGAGAATTTGCATGTGATTTATAGGGCAGCGGTCAAGCGGTGGTGGGTAAAGATGAGGCTTGGCTGATAAGACACTGTGGTGATACCTGTGCTTCCTGATGATAGAGCAGCTGATAAGCCTTCATCTGCTAGCCTGGGTGCCAGCCTGCTGCTGCTACCTTCCTTCCGTGGATTCGTTTTGTCATTTCGCTTCTCAGTCTGGCAAGCCTCCATTTGACTCGTATTCCTGAACGTCACCGGTAGGCGACGTGCGTTGCTGATTGGATGTTGTTCCAACGAATCAGAGTAGGGTTAGGGTATAGCCATGTCTTGGCCGTCTGGCCAGTGATGTATATCGGACCAGTTCCCCATATATGGATATGAAGTCCTGTTAGATATGAGCTTAATATTGATGACATCAGGGATCTCCATATACAGTATGGGCATAGAGTGGTTCCCATGACATCACAACATACAATCCCTTTTATGCCCATACATGGAGATCCCTGTCTGAACCAGCCACACCACTATGATGTCAGCTGTTTATGTCACCTGAGCTTGTAGAGTATCTGCAATGGTCTAAAATGTCTCGGCTGCTTTTGTAGGCAGAATTTGGATATTCCAAACAGGCCCTCAAGTAATTTGCTAAATGATTGATTGATTAATGATTTTACTGACAATATAATGTAACCTATATCCACTAGACCACTAGTATTCAGGTGGTTAAAGCCGTAGTATTTCCCTGTGTTTACATAACAATACTATATCGTCACTGTCGGGCAGAAACCTCGTAACTCCAAGTTTCAAATGTGTACGTTTTTTTCGTAAAGTAAAGCTTCATCACACAAGACTGTCATAGGTTTTTTGAAAAACCTATGTTGCTATGTCAGCATTCAGCAATCTGGCCAGCCATCGTCAAAGAAAAGGTCCTTTTCACTTCAACTGGAGCTCAGTTAGTCTGTTCTTGAGAGACTACTGTGCCAGTGGTTCTCAAACCTTTTCATGTGAAGGACCCCCAAAATGATATTTATTTGGCCACGGACCCCCATCTAAAAATATCTAGTTCCAGGGACCCCCCCCCCAGAAGCAAAATTTACATTCGCTTTAAAAATACATGTATTCAAAGATTTGCACACATTTTCACAACATTTTTGCCACGCTGCGAGCTTGTAGATCTGCTATTTTTCAGTAGTTAAAGCATTCAATAATTCTAGGCCTAAAAGTAGTGAAAATGCTTGTAGATCTGCTATTTTCACTACTTTTATGCGTCACTTTTTTTTTTTTTTTTATAATTCAAATGTTTTTTATTTTTTCTTCTTAATACAAAAAGTGGTAATGGGTGGTACAGTGCAGCAAAACAACAGGTACAAACATATACAGTCAGTCCAAGATAATACAAAAATAAAAATACAAAGGAAATAATACAAAGGAAATAAAAGTAGGAACCTCTTCACATCTTCAAATAAGTGTCATATGTTAGAAAACTATCCCATATCTCTTTCATCTTTCCCATACCATTCACTCTTCCCAGCATGTACTCATACGATGTGATTTTGATCATCTCCTCGTTCCACTCTTTAAAAACAGGGGTTCTTGGGGTTTTCCAGTTCCGCAGCAGGATTCTGGCTGCTGTGACCAGTCCAACCTTTACTATTACAAAAGCTTTTTTATTTAACCCAGTGACCACTGTCCTGTCTCCTAAAAGACAGAGCAGTGGTAGTGGGGGTATGGTGAATCGCAACCATTTTGATAGGTAATCAAGAATTGTACACCAGAAAGGATACACCATGCGACATTCCCAAATCATATGGATATACGTGCCAACTTCTTCCTTGCTATGCGTCACTTTTGTAAGATGAATCATGTTCATATCCAGTATCCACTCTCTGTCAGGCTTCTTTGATACAAACAGTCCATTTACAGTCCCGTGGACACCAAGCGCAGTGAGGTCACTCATTATCTCATTTTATGATAAACTCGAGGAAAATCTGTGTCAGCTACAATTTATCTGTGAAACCATGCATGATGTAACCTTGTACTGTAGGTCACACTAGTTTACTATCTTGGTTACCATAGGAATGGACATCTGACTCAGCCGTAACGTGCAAGGACAAAACGTTTGCTTCGCTCTCTGTTTAGGCCTGTCACACAATACATAATAATAATAATCGCGTAATCACTATTTTGTGAGATAATTAGTGTGGTTGCTAATAGGCAACACACTATTGTTCTACTGTAGGTCCAATATTTGTTTTGCCAGCAAAGTAAACCTGCTTTTTGGAGCCGTGTGCAGAGCACATGAGCTCCCTCTGAGTGGCAATGTGTGTCCTGTCTCACCAGAGTCTGTGTCCAGTCGAGAATGAACAGGATCTGCCCATGCGCAATTCTTTGGATGGGATTTATGTCACTTTGAAGTGAGCCGATTTTTTGGATGGGATTTATGTCACTTTGAAGTGAGCCGATTTTTTGGATGGGATTTATGTCACTTTGAAGTGAGCCGATTTTTTGGATGGGATTTATGTCACTTTGAAGTGAGCCGATTTTTTGGATGGGATTTATGTCACTTTGAAGTGAGCCGAATCTCTGGGATCCGTTCTTTTCAAAGAGCCGTTCAAAAGTTATTTATTTTGTAAATACTTTGTAGATTTTGATTATAATTACAAATCACTTCAATCAAAAACATAGACCTGGAACTGCTCAAATTCACGGCTCCACTTCGAACCGAGGTTTGATTTTTGTTAAAGCCAAGAGAAAAGTGAAGCTTTTGGTCATGCTTCACTTGAAATCCCAATATATGATATAAATGGTAAGACATAATTCATTACCCGGTGGATTCCTTTCTGTAGATTAAATGTAATACCTACAATTCCAAGTGCTTGTCAGGGTGGGGGTCCCCAGTTCAAATATGTTTATTTTGGGGGTCACGGCCTTAAAAGTTTTGACAACTCATTCTTATGACTTCCTATCTAACCAAGCTTTATAAACTATATATATTTTAAAGAGAAAACAATAAAATAAAATAAAATAAAATAAGCGAATATTCGACTTCGGTGAACAAAGTCGAATAGTGACTTTGATATTCGAATACTTGAATATTTGAATAGTTGGTGAATGCCCTAGCATTAACAGGGGTTTAATAACCAGACAATACATTTTCAGGTGGGTTGTCAATTTCAGCTAATGAGAAGAGACTACCCATTTATATGCTTCAATTTGATGGTGTACCAGTTCCAGTTTTAACTTTCACTTGCATATAGTGTATCCTGTGTGATTTCTCTCTCCTGGTTGGATCAAATTGGTATACTAACATGAAAATGCATTTTCTGTTTACTAAAGAGCAGGAGAGATGGGGAGACTCCATGTTACTGAACAAACTATAGCAATGAGTACTATCGGAACATAGAGTTATTTAACACTTATTTTAACTAAATAATATCACTTGCTTGATCTTTAGTTATATTGGAATGCAATACAAGATTTCTTATTTTATTTTTCCCAGGAAGGACAAAGTAATCCAGATTGCATGCTCTCTGAAAAGAACCATTCCCTAAATGCTACTATTGTTTGATGTGATCATAATGGATGGTGTGATCTTGATTACCGGGGCCTCTCTCCATCGCTCTATGCAGCAATGTAAACTCATTCAATTTTAAACAGCGGCTTGCAACTTGATCCAGAATGTGGCTGTTTTAAGATGCAGCTGAGGCAGACCTTATAGACTTAATGAATACACTTATCCTCACACTAAGGACCTGTGTGTCTTATAATGGACCCATTCTGTGTTGCACAGCTTGCTTTAGGGCTAGGAAATGGACTTGGGCTTGAACCAAGCAATAGATATAATGACAACAGATGTAACAATCTCTCCTTTGATTGTGCCTAACTCGCTCTAATTCAAGCACCGACGTAGGCAGAATTAATATAGCTTTGTCACTTGCCACTTGCGTTTGCCAAACACCTAAATTTAAATGGCATAAATCTTGTTTTTAGTTTTCATTTGTCTCCTCACGGTTTGTTGAGCTATTTTGTTTACACATTATCTTTGCATGAATACATTGTCTTGTTTGATTCATGTTGATGTGTATTTTCACAAAAGTTCCTATCACACGTAACTTTGCCTGGCCTACTGTCTTCAGTGAATGAATTCTGCATTCAATTTCTGGCCCTATAATGGACATAAGCAGTCGTTAATCCAATCCCCTGTCTTCTGACATGCATGTATATCAATGTATGCAAATAACCACACTGATAATTCACAGTTAGTGCCCCTGCTGTGCAGCCTACGACCTCAGAATAACCAGTGGTGGGATTAAGTAACTAAGTATACTCATGTACTATACTTGGGTACAAGTTTGAGGTACTTTTACTTGACTGGAATATGTCAATTTTCTACTACTTAAAGGACCACTTCACCCAGTGTATAGTCATTTAATCAGACCTCAGTAATGCTCATTAGGCCAATAAGATGGCACCAGTTCTGTCTGTTCAGTCCGTGTCTCAGAGGAGGGCTGTGGACAGTTCAGAAACCTGCCTACAAGAGACAGGTTTGGACATTTCAAACAAGAATCATTTATTTATTTCTAAATATTTTGTAATTGACGCAAGAGCAAAGTCTTATGTTTCGGTGATTATCTTTTATCATAATAGACTACATTGATTAGTCTGTTAAATTGATAGTTGATAAGTGTGATTAACTGTTAACATGTTGCACTCCTAGTTAGGTTTGCCACCAGTACACAAGAGTGTTGAGGTGGACTTTCTCTGGACTTGATATAGACCAGGCCACAGAAAGGCCAGCCAAAGTGTGTGTGTGTGTGTGTGTGTGTGTGTGTGTGTGTGTGTGTGTGTGTGTGTGTGTGTGTGTGTGTGTGTGTGTGTGTGTGTGTGTGTGTGTGTGTGTGTGTGTGTGTGTGTGTGTGTGTGTGTGTGTGTGTGTGTGTGTGTGTGTGTGTGAGAGAGCGAGACTGAACCATAGTCAAGGCCTTAAGGTGGTTGCACACTGCTGCGTTTTTCGGGCCGAATATCGGAGTGAATTTCGGAGCACGCAAATAAAAAATCAACCTCACGTTATGTCAGTCACGTTTGCACAGTGCCGCCCGTTTCGCGCACCACTCGGTCCCTTGCTCTCTCTATCTCTCTCTCTCTCCTTGCCCTGAAAAACGCATTTCGCAACGAAAAACGCAGCAGTGTGCAACCACCTTTACTTTACCGTCTTTGAACTATAATATCGTCGATGTTGGGTGGAAACCTTGTATCCTTTATTTAAAAACGATTTAAAAGAGTGAAAATGGCCAATCTACAAGCTCACAAAACACCTCGCACCCAAGGCGTTGTGTGCTTGTAGATCTGCTATTTTCACTAATTATATGTGACACTTTTGTATGATGAAATAGGGCTTTCATTTACGAGAAAAGAAAAAAAAGAAATTTGGAGATACAAGGTTTCTGCCCGACAGTGACGATATGTACTGTGTGGGTGTCTGTTGGCTGTTCACTAGGGGACGTCATACATGGTCAACTGGCGGCCCGGGGGTCACATGCAGCTCCCACCTTCACTTAATGCGGCCCGCAGGTTACTATTGGAATACTGATATATTATTGATTTCAGCTGTTACAATTCCAAACATGGAAAAAAATGACCAGCTTTTATTACTTCAGTCTATATTGGTAGCTAAATGACTAGTATTAAAATGTTATTGTATTTTTTATGTCCAGTGTATTTGTATTTAAGTTCATAAAGTTAACATAAGAACATATAAATGTATTTGACATTTTAAAACGGAAGAAAAAAAAAGTTACTTTTCGGGATTCCAATAGCAGATCAATAGCAGATCTACAAGCTCAAAACGTGTCGCAGGGCGACGCGTTTTGAGCTTGTAGATCGGCTATTTCTGCTATGTATATGCATTGTGGCACTCTGGAGTGAGTGTGAAAATGTAGTGGCCCTCTCCATCATCAAAGTTGCCCACCCCTGGTGTACGTTAACATAACTATGTATAGTTGTGGTCATCGTGCTCAGTGTGGAATGGAGTATTTATATTTTCCCATTTTCAGACGACAGTGAAAAAATGCACTGTGGTCTCACCTGAATGAATGTAAGAAGCGAGCAGCGCTTTGCTTTGTGCCAAAACTCTGCTGGCAGACTTCCTGTGGGCTTTGATCGCCCCTCAATAAGCCTTTCATCCCTATGGAGATGAACCCACACACTCTGGAACTCTCTCTCTCTCTCTCTCAACAACACACACATGGACATGGACACCCACACACACTCACACACGTGGTATTTCTACCATACTTGTGGGGACATTTGGTTCTCACGAATACCGTAACACACAGTGGTGGGAAAAGTACTGATTTCTTAAGTAAAAGTATCAATATTGCAATGTGGAAATACTCTGTTACAAGTAAACATCCGGAATTCAAAACGTACTAAAAAGTACAAAAGTATTGGTATCAAAATGTACAGTACTTAAAGTACCAAAACTACAAAGTACTCAGTATGCACTATGCAGAATGTCCTGTTTCAGTTACAAAATGTATACAAATATTTAGAAAATAGCAGAGCTACAAGTCGCATTGTAGATCGGCTTTTTTCAAATGGCCAAAACATATGAGGCTGAAGTGGATAATGTATGTTTATTAATAAAAAGCTAAATCTACAAAGTAACTAGTAACTAAAGTTGTCAAATAAATGTACTGGAGTAAATGCACAATATTTGGATCCGAGATGTAGTGGAGTAGAAGTATAAATACTCCCGTAAAGTAAAAAAAAACCTTACTTAAGTACAGTACTTGAGTAAATGTACTTAGCTACTTTAACCCACTGGTAACACACACATGCACACACACACACACGCACGCACGCACGCACGCACGCACGCACGCACGCACGCACGCACGCACGCGCACACACACACACACACACACACACACACACACACACACACACACACACACACACACACACACAGAGTGAGGTCCACTAAGCCAGAGAGAAGGCAGCTAATGGTGTGTGACCACTTCTCATGAGCCCCCCCCCCCCCCCCTCTCTCTCTAGAACAAGAGATGCACTTCCAACACAAGCCAACTATAAAAGTTTGACTCTGTTGCACCTCTGACTGCGCTGTACTGCCATACTGTTTTCAAACTGATTGATTGATTGAAGACTTTATTAGAAGTTTGCATAGGAAAAGGTACAGTTTCATGACGGTACAGTTCACTGGTACAAGGTCTACTAAAAGGAGATCCATGAAAAGACTAAGCTTATTTCCACTGGAAACCATTAAAGTATCTCATATAACATTGAATGACAGACAAATAGAACACAGTACTATGCAGTAGATATGTAAAGAAAAACAAAAAAAACACACCCGTGTGAACTGAGCGGTGGTTTACCCCCCCCTTCCCCCCTCTGTGTGTGTGTGTGTGTGTGTGTGTGTGTGTGTGTGTGTGTGTGTGTGTGTGTGTGTGTGTGTGTGTGTGTGTGTGTGTGTGTGTGTGTGTGTGTGTGTGTGTGTGTGTGTGTGTGTGTGTGTGTGTGTGCCTGGTCTGGCCTGGCCTGAACAACAGCGCCCCTCCCTTAACATGTGTGGTCATAAAAGGTACTGCAGGCCTGCAGGCTACATACAGACACACACACACACGCACACGCATACACACACGGCCACGTATAGGAGACGGTGTAACCACCGCTCAAAAAGAGAACAGTAAGTCTAAACAAACAGTATATACAAAGAAGGGGCTGTCTGATAAAGTATCCAATCAATAAAAAAAGAAGTGAAAATAAAGAGCCGAGTTGATGCAGCGCCTTTTAACCCATTTAGTGAACCAGTATATAGCAGATATACAAGCTCACAGCCGCGCTGCGAGCTTGTAGATCTGCTATTTTTGAAAAAGTCCTGAAAATGTGTGCAAATCTTTGAATATATGTATTTTCAAAGCGAACGTTTGTTTGCTTCTGGGGGGTCCCTGGAACTAGATATGTTGAGATGGGGGTCAATGGCCAAGTACATCTCAGTTTGGGGGTCCTTCAAATGAAAACGTTTGAGAACCACTGACATAGTAGTCTCTCAAGAACAGACTAACTGAGCTCCAGTTAAGTGAAAAGGACCTTTTCATTGACGATGGCTGGCCAGATTGCTGACATAGAAACATGGATTTTTCAAAAAAAATCGTAAAAGGATTCAAAAGACACTTATAGAATCGGATCAAAATTCTAATTTTCACGGTTTTTCAAAAATAGCAGATCTACAAGCTCGCAGCGCGGCACTCGGTGCCGCGCTGTGAGCTTGTAGATCTGCTATTTTTCAATAGTTAAAGCATAAAATAATGATACACAATAATGTGTACCCGTTCCACTGTGGTCATGTGACGTGCCTCAGTAAGCTGATCAAATGGGCCGTTGCTGAGGAAGTCCACTGTGGAGAATCCCGTCTTGATTTGATGTGGAACAAAAAGTAACGACTGTCCAAAATCCTATGTTCATATCCGTGGTCTGGTTGTGCTGGCGGGTGTCAGGGTAAGATTAATTATTCACCAACAGACCTGACTTGACTGTCCGAGTCATTAATTATTATATACCGTATGGATGCTATGCGGTGGACTCCTTGGCGAGCAAACAAACGTGTGATGGATTATGGATATAAGAACCTCTGTCCTCCTCTTTCTTTGGAAATGGAGGACTGGAGGAGTTTGAGTTGGTGTTAATTTTCTTGTTTGTGAAGTTGGTGAATCTATCCACCGTGAAGCATCACAGGAACGGGGTGCACTGATCCTAGCGCAGGGCGATATGACTTCCAAATCATGATCACCGTTATTTCAGACTTTATCCTTGGTTACGTACTATTAATGAACGACCGCTTTACCCCCTCCCACCAAAAATCGTGAAAATAGCAGACCTACAAGCTCGAATCTAGTTCGGCTACTTTCTCTATTTTTGTACAACAAAGTGTATAATGCACTGTTAAGTAGTTAATTGGATTAATCAATAAAAGGCTTCAAATTTGTCCTTGACAAATTCATTGATATACAGGTATAAGAAGAAGAAAAGGATCTGCTTCTGGATTATTCCATGAATGTACCTGAGGTTAATTGTCCAGGCCTTTGCAATCCACCCACTAAGTCCAGCAGACTGACTCTGGGTTGGAGGCTAAATGACCTGGGCTGGCTGGCCCAGAGCCCCACTGCCACTGACACCAGAGAAGCCGATTGATTGTACCTGCTGGGTGGTAAACGGTGCCCTTTGTGCTCAACAGTATAGTGTCACAAACAGCTCTGCTGACCAACAAGCCATTAGAGGCCTTTTCAATGCTTAGTTTAGTTTTCTTTTTATTACGTAGTACACACATGTAGCAGAGGGACCCAGAGCCTCTGCCTGAAGCCCGGGTTCAAATCCCGGGCGTTACATTGGTGAGGGGAGGTCAAAAGGGGGGGGGGTGCCTAATGACCAAAAGCCTGAACTCTCCAACGGCTAAGGGGGATTCCAATTTGCCCAGCATCGCAGTTATTGCCGCTCTGTGGATTCATCTATACTTTTCGCAGGGGAGACCTCAGTTTGAATCCCGGGTGCTAACACGCAGAGACAGGACAAAGGGTCACTGATCCTATGTTTTGCTATTTGTCAAACAAAATATGTAGGGCTCAAGCGGTTAACCTCTCGACCATAAAACACCATAATGAAAGTGCATGTGTGATGACGAACAGACAAACACTCTTATTCTTAGTCAAACGGACCTGAGTTGCAACTGTATTTGGATCCCCCCCACCTACACCAAATCTCTTTGCCAAAAATAGCCGATTTACAAGCTGCCAAAAATAGCCGATTTACAAGCTCACAATGCTTGGCAAACGCAACGTGTTGAGAGCTTGTAGATCTTCAGTTTTTGGTGAACGGTTCCCCCACAGAATAGGGATGCTACTCTTCAAGGGGCTATAAAACACTGGCTCCCAACGAGGGATTTGTTCACGCACAGGGAAAGGATGCTATTGGCCATGTTCCATATGATTACACCAGCTTCGCTTTGTTGTCATAGCTACAAGTTCCTAAAGACTTTTGGGGCAGGAGGGGAGAGGATCCAAGCAGTAGCACCAAAATGGCTACAAGATCCCACATGATGTTGAACCTTCTCCTGTTTTAATTAAACTTGGAAGGGGAACAGAAAATGCCGGTCCTCCTGGGAAAAGTAATCATGTCAGTTGGCTGTACGTACACACAGCAGGACAGCCACTGTACATACATACTGTACTCACTGCTCCTATCGGCTCATAAATCCCCATGGAGACTCTTTTGTACAGTTTTGGACAGTTAATTCCAACATCTTCACTTAGGATGTGGCACTTTCCCCCCAGCAAGGTTTTAAAACATCTGCTAATGAGCTGAAGAGATGGCAATACCTTTTTGTTCTTTTAATTATCATATAAATAGTGTTATTTTGACAAAATAGCAGAGGTGTGATGCTTGCGACCGCGTATTTCCCGGTGAACCTAAGCGCAACGGTGGGGGCTTGGGAGTGTGGGGAACACGCACCACTGATTATTGCCATGTTTTAAGGCCGTATAGGCTTTTCAGAAGTTAATTTAATGTTTTGCATTTAATGATTTCCTTTATCGTCATCTTCCGCTAATGCACGCAACTGTTTTCGCCAGGTTTTAAGGTTGTTTCTCATAAGCCCGCGACCCTCCTTGCCCATCGGCCCCCACCTTTGCGCACAGGTTCACCGGGAAATATGCGGTCGCGTGATGCTTAGGATCAGCTGAATTTCATTTCTCATGTTCTAGGAACCTTGATAAGGTTAAATAAATAGTCAACAGTTCACATTTTATTCTGTGTAAGCGGTGCGTTCGTATCCATGGTGGTGTTTTGTGTCGCAACAGTCTGGCAATGTTTGGTTACCTGCTGTAACCTTCATGCTGACCCTGGCTGAGTCCACATCAGAACTATCCAAATGTATTCTTTAAAGGCATCTCCGCTTTCTTGTGACTCAATAAAAACTACATTGGATCCATTGGAACACTAGGTTCTTTTATTTTTTATTTTTTACATTTCCTGAAAAGTAACAGTTTTGGACACTCAAGGTTTACACCTGACAGTCTTTTAACTTGTTGGGTCACCGCCGGTGTCCAGGCACATCTTAGCTTGATTGGCGGATCCACATGTCGTAATGGAGAGTAAAAGTGTAAGCAAGTTGAATTAGCCTCTTGCTGATGTCTCCAAGTCATCACTTCTTTGAGCTCACTGATATTTTCACTCACCAGTCATGTGACCCCCCCCCCAACCACATGAGAGGAGGATTACATGCATGACAGGCTCTACCTGTGATTCTGAGGAAAGCTTACCGTATTCTCAGAAATAAACTCCAGTAACACACATTTTTGGAGTGCTGAATGTATTGACCCATTCAGAACGGGTACACATTATTGTGTATCATTATTTTGTGCTTTAACTATTGAGAAAAAGCAGATATACAAGCTCACAGCCGCGCTGCGAGCTTGTAGATCTGCTATTTTAGAAAAATCGTGAAAATTAGAATTTTGACCCGATTCTTCCGAGTCTTTTGAATCCTTCTAAGATTTTTTTGAAAAACCTGTTTCTATGTAAGCAATCTGGTTAGCCATCGTCAAAGAAAAGGTCCTTTTCACTTAAATGGAGCTCAGTCAGTCTGTTCTTGAGAGACTACTGTGTCAGTGGTTCTCAAACTTTTTTCATGTGAAGGACCCCCAAAATGATATGTATTTGGCCAGGGACCCCCATCTCAAAATATTTAGTTCCAGGGACCACCCAGAAGCAATATTTGAGTTACAAACGTTCGCTTTAAAAATACATAATATTCAAAGATTTGCACACATTTTCATGACTTTTTCAAAAATAGCAAATCTACAAGCTCACAGCGCGGCACGAGCTTGTAGGCCTAAATGGGTAAAGGTGCTCTAAGTGGGCCATGTGATTCATTGTTTTTTGTTATCTTGAGTATTGAATTAGCTACATGTGCTTTCTGTTGACATTCTGTGCACTGTTCAGTGGCGTAATGGGTTGCACACGAGGTCATCAACATGTCCATTCGCGGCCAAATGTGTCCATGGCAAAGACTTGGTCTTGTCCGTGGCAAATTCTGTTTCACACAACATTATGATATTCTTATTTTGATCATAAGACCCAATTAGTGAATTTCAAGTCTCCATGTGTTCCTCAGAATATGTATGACACTTATTTACTATGACGCTATGTAGGGCTGTCACGATTATGATATTTTACATGACGATTGACATTTCTGTTTGGCTTTTAGGCTTTGAAGTTGCACATGGCAATCATGACACATAACTTAAGTATACTAAGAAATGACTGACATATTTTACAACTTAATACTTTTGATAGTGGAAATAGCCGGTCTACAAGCTCACAACGCGTCGCATCGCGACGCGTTGTCAGCTTGGAGATCTGCTCTTTCCACTACTTTTTTAAAGTGTTTGCAACTATATTAACATTTATCAACATGGAAACGAGTGTGACAATTATGTAAAATAATTGCGATTACCTCAAATAATTGCGATTAGACGATTATGTAATAATTGTGACAGCCCTAACGCTATGCATATTAGGAGTCCAACTAGTACTAGTGGTTCTCAAATGTTTATTTTTTGAGCGGTGGTCACAACGCTCCTATACGTGGCCGTGTGTGTGGGTCTGTCTGTCTCCGTGTCTGTCTGTCTGTCTGTCTGTCTGTCTGTCTGTAGCCTGCAGTAACCTTTTCTGACCACACATGTTAAGGGAGGGGCGCTGTTGCACACACACACACACACACACACACACACACACACACACACACACACACACACACCACCGCTCAGTTCACACGAGTGTGATTTCTATTTATATTGCGACCGTCAGGTCGCAGTTACTATCAAAACCTCCACCGGGTTGTCTGTTAGTCTGTCAGTCAGTCAGTCTGTCCGTCACGTCACACTTTTCCCCTACTCATATCTCCGCCACCGTTGCCCCGATCCATGCCAAACTTTGCACACACACTCCTTGGCTGCCAAACCACAACCCCTCATTTCTCACATGGCCCTCTTCTAGCGACACCGATTAGGCCGATTCTTGCAAAACACATGCTCCTACAGATTTAGCCTTAAAATCACACAAAGCGGTACACAGTATCTCTACAGTCATGTCATCAACATGCATCTGTCCCATCTAGCGCCACCATCAGGCCGGACAGCAATATTGAGATGCAAGGTGTAATATCCGAGAGAGGTTCTGTGCATTGTGTGTGTTTTGGAGCCTGGGGAGGCTGAGAGCATTATTCTGGTGTGGCTGTGCATAGGCGGGTGGTTTCACCGTCTGACGTATGGTGCAGGGTCCCTGGGGCAGGGGGGTCCTTCGGCAGCAACCTGTCCTCTGTGGCTACGGATAGCTGGGGAGAGAGACTTGTCCTGGTATCATATTATTGTGTACAGTGCGTCTTAAGGCACATCTGATGTAGGGTTGTCACAATTATTACATAATCGTCTAATCGCAATTATTTTACATAATCGCGATTATTTTTCATAATCGTCATAATGGTGAATGTTGAAAATGTTTCATATATATTTGTTTTAAAGTAAAAAATCACACCCGTGTGAAGTGGAGCTGTGTGTGTGTGTGTGTGTGTGTGTGTGTGTGTGTGTGTGTGTGTGTGTGTGTGTGTGGATCATGTGTACCGATTTTTGTGACATTTGAAGAAAATATGTAGGAGAAGGAGCAAAAAGTGTGTTTTGGAGAAAATTCAAGATGGCGGAAAATCTATCATGGCGCAAATGGGCGTGGCCTATATGGGGAGATGCGTCATGACCCAAGGAATCCAGGGAAAAAATATTTTTAATTTTCCGACCTACGGTTCAAGAGTTACAGGCCAAAACGTAAAGTGGGGTGTTATGGCGCCACCATGCGGCCAAATGACACAATTATTTTTTATTTAATCCTTGAAATCATTATGAACCTCCTCTCCAAGTCTTGAAACTCTAGCCCCTATGGTTTGCGAGAGACAAATAATTGAATGTGAGTTTTTGCATTTCCCATTATAAGTCAATGGGGAAAATTAATTCACTAATAAATTAATATCAATTAAACTATAGAACCTTTCTCTTAGAAAAGTAATAGCCCACGATTCCCGAGTAAGCCGGTCGATTTGACATATGGCGCGAGTGTGTGGTGGCAAAACTGTGGGACTAGTGGCGTGCCGAAGTTTAGGAAGTTCAGGCTACATACACACACACAGACAGACAGACAGACACACACACACACACACACAGACCCACACAGCCACGTATAGGGAGCCTGTGCTTCACACAGCTCCAAAAATAGTGGAAATAGCAGATCTACAAGCTCACAACGCGTCGCATCGCGACGCGTTGTGAGCTTGTAGATCGGCTATTTCCACCATCAATGTTATTTTTTAAGTAGAAAGTTGTCAAATATGTCCATAATTTCTTTGTATATTTAGGTTCTTTGTCATATCTGCCATGTGCAACTTCAAAGCCTAAAAGCCAAACAGAAATGTAATTATCCACGACAAAAACACAATTAAATCGCTAATCGCAATTATTTGAGTGACAATTAATCGTCATGTAAAATGTCATATCGTGACAGCCCTAATCTGATGTGACCATTAATAAAATACATTTGTTTGTAAAAGCGGGTACACTTATGACACATACAGAGCGTGGGAACCTGTGGTCCAGGGGCCTATATTGGCAGGCCGGATATTGCAAGTGGGGCCCCAAATAATTGGAAAACAAAAATATGTGTTTGATTTGACATTAATATTTAAAAACAAATGATGTAAAAATAAACTCAAAGTATACTACGTTGGGGGCGCCCGCTGGCCTGGTGGTCAAGGCGCATACCACATACTAGGCTATGATGCCTGCTGGCGTCGCCGGTTCGATTCCCAATCCGGACGACCTTTGCCACATGTCTCTCCCCATTTCCTGTCAGTCTACTATCCTATCAAATAAAGGCATAAAAAAGCCCAAAAACAAATCTGAAAAAAAAGAAGAAAAAAAAAGTATGCTACTTAAGTTCCTTTGATCCAAGCCGGAACATAATCGATTGATCGATCATTAAAATAAACATGCCCTGATTCTGAAATTGCACACGGTCCACCCATCTGACCCATCAGAAAAGGTTTGGAACTTAGTTGAAGATTGGCGTCATGTCTGACGAGACCACTGGGGGGCGGTATTTTACGGAAAGCACCTTCATTCATGGACAGTAGTAATCAGCTAGTTGTAACTCCATCCGCGGCAGCGTTATCAGCTATTTCCGCCCTGTTGCATCATGTTAGATGTATGTGCTGTAGGAAGGGAATCGATAGCCGTTGAATGAGCGGGTGATGGATCACGCCATTCAGCTGTAAACAATGTAGAAGACCACTTCCCATTTGTTTGTTGTGTGCTTGCTACATTGATTGAATGGGTTTGGTTTGTTTATCTTATCCGCTCCCGTGGCCGCATGTTATCGCAAATCATTGTGTAAGAGATTTAGTGTGGCATTAACACCTATTGAATGGTTTCTATTTCGGGGTCTTTTCTGCCTTCTATTTGATAGTACATTGGTGATTAGCCTCGGCACCCAGGCTTCTATTTTCATTCGCGTTCGGCTAAAAAAGAAAATCCTGGGTTAAAGGAGTCGTTCAGACCAAAACACATATAGGGTTAAATCTGCCTTTTATCATACCCCTTCATACCTGCTTTAGTCGATTTTTTTCATAGCTGCCCCTGTTGCTAGATTTCGGCTGCCCCTGTTGCTAGATTTTGAGGGCCCTCTCATAACTAACAGAGTAGATAGACTTTATTCTAGTGCAGTTATTTCTTTAGCTTCAAAGTTAGTATTCTTTTATTGGATTGTGTTTACACAACGTCCTGAGACCAACCAAACCGCTGTTTTGACCTCACAGGCACCCTTACTTGTCAAACAGACGAGAAGATCCCCTGCCTTTCTAGACTCTACTCTCCCTGCTCTGGTGCAAAACAGAAGCCGTTTGACAAGTAAGGGTGCCTGTGAGGTCAAAACAGCGGTTTGGTTGATCTCAGGACATTGTGTAAACACAATCCAATAAAAAAATACTAACTTTGAAGCTAAAGAAATAACCGCACTAGAATAAAGTCTATCTACTTAGATTTAACCCTATATGTGTTTTGGTCTGAACGACTCCTTTAACCTGTTGAAATATCCGGCATAGGAAGTGGGATTCAACCTTCCATTTCCCCAACCAATCAGAGTGCAGGGGGCGTCGCTCCAAATGTTGTGACGTCAGGGCTCTAAGCGGTGTGCTCAGGGGAAGCGGGGGTGGGCCATGGGGCGGGTGCGCGTCAATCAAAACAGCATCCCGGTTCCAACAATGGACCAAGGGCGGAGCGCTTGTTTTCGGTGATAACGACGGAGGCGCGCCGTCTCAGGCGACCATGAGACGCCGCCGAGCGAGCGGTAGCGAGCGAGTCGCCTTGTCGAGAGTTGCGACGGTCGCATGAGCCGACTCAGCGCCGTTACCGACTTATGTGCCGTTATGGACAGAATAGTAAATCTTCAGCCCCTCGAATTTCGGCACCTCCGCGCGGTCCAGGGGAACACAACAGAGCGCTCCCTACCTCCGGTTCAGCCAATGACAAGCTTCCACTGCTGATACCGGGATGCAGTTTTGATACATGGCTAAAAAAAATGGCTAAAACGAAAGAAAGCAGTAAATGAAAACATTTTAAGACCATCCCCCGATACTTGTACGACAAGTACGTAAAAACAAACAAACATAAAAAGCTGAAATACTGAGATGCAAGGTTTAGTGCAGTGGTTCTCAACCTGTGGGTCGGACCCCCAGGGGGTCCCCAAATTATTTTGGGGGGTCCCCAGATGATTAACTTAATGTGCAACATTGTTTTCTCACTCAGCAGTAAACAAACCAATACGTTTATAGAGGGTATCTGCACATTTCTAAAGTGACAATTTATGGACTTTTTAATACCTCTAAAATGACAAATTGTCAAATATTAGAAGCAGAAATTGTGAAAATAGACGATCTACATGCTCACAACGCCTCGCAACGCGAGGCGTTGTGAGCATGTAGATCTGCTATTTTCACAATAGAACCGTGTTTTTACAAAATGTAACGCCTCAACTCTTAGTGCTCGTCAGAGTGGGGGGGGTCCCCAGTTAAAATATGATTATTTTGGGCGTCGCGGCCTGAAAATGTCGAGGACCACTGGTTTAGTGCACGTGTATATGACTCATTTATTCTCCCTCCAGGTGAGAGTGCTCTGTGAAGGCCAGGATGAACGGCTACACCAACCCCTCCGCTGTGTTCGCCTCCTACAACTCACAGCTCAAGTGAGTACACTTGTTCTCTTTTTCCAACTTATTAACGCTTTCAATGCCACCTTTTCACCACTAGAGGGCGCCCAATGGCCATAGAAAACACCATCCACAAGCGTTGTAACAGCACAAGCCGTGCGCAGCCATGACAAGCCTGAACACTTTCCTTTGTGTCATCAACAGGGACAGGATGAAGTTAGCTTGAAGTTAGCTATTGGCTACCAAGCATTTTAGAAGCCCTATTTTCGGCGATTTAGCCATGATTAAACCTTGCACACCTCATGGATATGCATGGAACAGAGAAAATGAGCTCTAAAGATCCTGGTTTGCATTGGAGTGGATGGTAAATATCGGCGGCGCGACGCTCTCGCGGGCCGTGTAAACAGATGACGGCCGGCGGCCCGGCTCGAAAAAATACTTATTTTTTTTTTTAAAGCCGAACTAGTTCGGGATAGGCACCCAGGACGGTCCAAATTATCCCGAACTAGTTCGGGATAGGCACTAAAGCAGTTAATTTCTTTCCACCGCAGTGTGTGTGTGTGTGTGGGGGGGGGGGGGGTCTGTGATATGAATACACACAACTGGACCATTTGTCCATGTGAATATTCCAAATATATCTGACATTGAGACAGAGACACGGAAAGGGAGAAGAAAAGAGAAAATGGATTAGCTCTATTCTCTCTCTCTTTCCATCAGTCCCTGGCCTCAAGTAGTCACCTGCCCTGCTTGAAACATGTGTAACACACCGCACGCACACACACACATGCAGTGCCCTATTTTCCCTCTCCACTGCCCTCCTAACCTGTCCCCAATGGGACAGCAGCCACCCAGCCTCACACCAGTGACAGTTTTCTGTGCGCCACGTGTGTCCTCAATACCCTGCTACTACTGTATCTGATCCACTGTCCATGCTTATTGTTGTACATCCCATAAGTCTGGTTTGTATAGTAACTAGAATATTGCCCGCCTTTGGCGGGCGAATCCTAGTGTTCGCACATAAATCCTTAGTCTAGTTGTGGGAAGAAAAGGATATCATCATCATCATGGCCCCAAATAACTTTTAAATATCTTGCAATTGGCGACGAGTCTCGACTCTTAATAAATCGGCAAGAGTGCCTCTCATTTTCAATACAAAGGCTAAGCTATATAAGCTCTCCATCATCAGCAATAGTAGTCAGTGGTGCGTGTTCCCCACACTCCCAAGCCCCCACCGTTGCGCTTAGGTTCACCGGGAAAAACTCGGTCGCGAGAGGCGACATGGGTTCTGAAGGCAAAGGTGGAGTCAGTGACGTAGCGGCGGCTCCGGCAGAGAAGTATAGGTTCCACTTGCGCAAAGGCACGTCGCATCCGCATACGTCAGGGACGTTTACTTGAGAGACACGGAAGAAGGAGAGACTGTAAAGGATAAGTGATTGTCGTCTCAGGAAGAAGGACAGACCTTTCAGGAAGAATGATATGTGACGTAGCACCGTTTGCGGCTGAGGCAGAAAAGCGGGGCAAAGAAGGTAAAAGAATGCATAAAGAGACAATAAATAGCGACGGTCCAAAAGCGAGAGGTATGATTGTGCTGTTGGTTAAATGGTTTTGGGAATTGGGCCGTGGGTCTGTGCTAACATAGCTGCAGTGTAGCAGCGGGATACAGTACAGGGGGCGTGATTAACTTCTCAGGGAGTGGCTAACTTCTAAATTGTATATAAGGATATAGCATGAATTATGTTCAACAGTAAATGGTGTGTGGCTCTTAAGAGATGTTTTGGGTGTTTTTGTTACCCCGAGAGGGCAGTCATGGCTGTCACGGCCTTGTGGGTCCATTTGGTTACACTCCCAGAGTTGCATTAAAGGACAACTTCATCCATTTGCAAACGTGTAACCTCACTAATGCTCATGATAAAATGGTACCATATTATAACTAGAAGCTGTGCTCTTACGAGCACAGGTCTCAGCCAGGTGAGGTATGTTATTGTGGCCTCCTGGTGGTGCTATAATAGGCCAATGTGAAAAGGGTGCCATGTCTTCTTCTGCCTTTAACGGCAGTCGGACACTGCACAGAACACTGTGTTCATGATTTGAGGCATTTTGTTCAAAACAGACCAATCCTGCATACTTTGGAAGCTAATCTTAGCCAATCGGGACGGAATAAGAGAAATTGGACAGATCCATGTTGATGATATGACTATAGAGAGATACTGACATACTGTATAGCAATTTGTGTGATCTTTGGACAAAATCTATAGGAGTACTGTCAAACAATGTGTTTTGCTAAAATCTGCCTCATGGTGGCGCTAGAACAGGCATATCAATGAAGATGGGTTGAATATGGGTGAAGTCGTCCTTTGACGCTGGAGGATTTTATTTTTATTTTTACAGTAGGCCCTATGTGACTGCAAACATATCAAACCCCCATCCCCCCAAATTTGTATTTGACTCCTCAAACTCTGTTGGATTTTTTTTTTACCTTTTTAACCAATGCTGACCAGCACAACCAAAGACAAAGTGAAGCAATTCAAGCAACTAGAAAGATAAAATATCTTTAGGTCTGAACACGCCTTTATAGGGACAGTGTCCACCAGGAATCTTTTTTCCTGAGCACAGCATTATGTTTTTAATTGTTTGCAAAGGGAGTGCCACATTTTTGGAAACCCCAGCAGCATGGGGGTGGCGTACAGTACACACAAACCTACTGTAAAGAGCATAGTTCTATTCTTCTCACCCAGTGTTCACCCCAGAATTGGAGACACTTGAGTTCAAGTGGTTAACACTTTATTATTTATTATTGTTAATGTTTACGGTGATAGTACTATAATATCAGTTGGACCGATAAGATATGGAGAGAGAGAGGCGTCTAGCAGATTACCAAGCGTGTTTAGGAAGGGAGCGCTCGTTTTATGGTTAGATGTCACAGTTATTGTCCACGACATTCAGTTATTGTCCACGACATTGCAAGCGGCGCGAAGGCCAGCGGACCTTGGTCCTGCTCTTCGTGCCTGCGGAGCCGTGGTGATTTTTTTCCCCGTGGTGAATGCAATCGTTATATTTATGCCCAGGCCGTAAGGCCTGGGCAAGCGCACGATAAACGCCATGATAATTGGGTTTTGGTGCACCTCGCGCGGTCCAAGTGACTATAACGGAGCGCTCCCTACGTCCGGTTCAGCCAATCACAGGGGGCTCGGCGGGGACAGGAACTTGTACAAGCTTGGGTATCCGCAAGACGCGAGAGAGAGAGGGGGGAAACGAAACTGTAAAGATGTGTTGATTAGCTGCCTTCCCATTTCCTGTTTGGAGGCGACAGCTAGACGTTGCTTCTAGCTCAGGCCTGTCTGCTGTGTGAATTGAATCCATCCATTATTAATTAATGGATCGGCCAATAGGAATCAGCTTTGGGGGAATGTGGGAAAATATCAAGTGTCTAGAAGCTCGTTAGCATGGGTGACACACGGGTGATACTATAGCACCAGCAGTGTGTCACCAGTCACCAGGCACTCCCACACAACACACCCACCAAGGTTATCATAGTAAGCTGAAACTAACTGAATTACATAAGCTAGGATAATTGACAAAGCATTTTTAGTTAAATCAAATAAAAATAAAACAATGACAAACGCAAAACTATAAATAGAAAGATGCAATTGGAAATTGAAAGTGTGGTTGCCGTGACGCGAGTCACACTTGCAAACATATCTGTATCTGTCAGTCCATGTCCTTATTTGAGCGTGTGTTCTAACCATTCTGTCCTTGTCCCCTTTATGCCCATATGTGGAGATCATCAATATCAAGCCCATATCTTGGAATGCCCATATATGGACATACTGGGTCAGTCTCATGTGGTCTATGATGTCAGACATCTAATGTATGATGTCAGTCATCTCCATATTTGGGAAAAGTTTAATTTTTAAGTCAATGGAGAAAATTAATTCACAAATACATTTATATAAATGAAACTATATAACGTATCTCTTATCAAAATGATTTCAACTAGTGAAAACAGCTGATCTACAAGCACACAACGCCTCGCACCGCAGATCTACAGGCGTTGTGTGTAGATCGGCTGTTTTGCGGCAGCCTTGTATGATGAAGCAGGGCTTTACTTTGCGAAGAAATGTACAAATTTGAAACTTGGAGATACGAGGTTTCACCCCGACAGCGACGATATTTCCACCCCCGTATTATGTTGGTGTGCCCATGGATTCTTGGGACATGAAAAGTGTGCCCATGCAGAAAAAAAGGTTGAGAACCACTGCACTAGTGTGTGTGTTCATACACACATTGCACACCATACACTAGTGCAGGGGTTTTCAAACTTTTTTTGTCTCAGGGCACCCCATGAATCTTTTTTTTAATCCGAGGCACCCCTACATTATAATTTCACTCCCAGCACCCTTATATTTATAGCATATCGTCGTTGTCGGGTGGAAACCTTGTATGTCCAAAACAGTTCGTTTTGAATTTATCATCTATAAAATGTACTAAACTGATCTACAAGCACACAACGACGTGCGTTGTGTGCTTGTAGATCTGCAGTTTTCACTAGGTTTGTGCGACAGTCTTGTATGATGAAGCAGGGCTACGAGATTTCTGCCCGACAGTGACGATATTTTAGTGATAGTTGCGAGGAAAACTTTGAGATAATTGCCATTTTGGTTAGAACTGACTGAAAATAACTTCAAGTTTAAAATTATACTAAATATTTTTTCAA
This sequence comes from Nannobrachium achirus, assembly GCF_963921795.1. Classification (NCBI taxonomy): domain Eukaryota; kingdom Metazoa; phylum Chordata; class Actinopteri; order Myctophiformes; family Myctophidae; genus Nannobrachium; species Nannobrachium achirus. The sequence continues at coordinate 47,159,293 of NC_137830.1, forward strand.
GTGTCCAAATAAATTCCAAATATTGTCAAATGCCCCGTCACGCACTTTGAAAACCCCTGCACTAGTGTGTCTATGTGCACACAAATGGTGTGCATGTGTGCACATAGACACACTATTGTATGGTGTGCATGTGTGCACACATGTACACCATACACTAGTAGTGTGTCTATCTACACACATGTACACCATACCAGTACAATAGCCTGTAATCACACTGTCATTGTGGAATCCCACCCTAAGCTGAAACAAATACTGTACGTAAGCAAAGATACTCGCAAGCAAATACACGCAATCAGACAGATCAGGCGCTACGACGTGTTCCAGTGTCGACTACAGTTTCTTCACTTATTCCCACGGTGTCTGACATTTTGGATTCACGTGAATGGAGGGAGCATAGTTTATAAGTGCATGAATACATCTTAGTTAACCCATTCAGAACAGGTACACTATATTGTGTATCATTGTTTTATGCTTTAACTATTGAAAAATAGCAGATATAGATATAGATATATAGATCTGGTATTTTTTTTAAATCGTAAAAATTAGAATTTTGACCCGATTCTATAGGCCTAAGTGTCTTTTGAATCCTTCTAAGGTTTTTTGAAAAACCCTATGTTTCTATGTCAGCAATCTGGCTAGCCATCGTCAAAGAAAAGGTCCTTTTCACTTAAATGGAGCTCAGTTAGTCTGTTCTCGAGCTTGTATATCTGCTATTTTTCACGGGTTAAAGCATTCAATAATTCTATTGAGTTGAGACACTTGAAGGTTTAACTTTGGTCAAGTCCAGTGGAGAACCACTGATACAAATGAATCATGATTAACTTGTGTTGATCAGCAAGGTGAATATATTATTTAACCTAATGATATTTTTGCAGTGAGCAAAAAGCAGTGGAAGCAAGCATCCACGTACACAGTGCACATCTTAGAGAAATCTGAAACTTTGTTTGTGTGATTCTTCATGTTGTTCTTTCTCTCTGTCTCCCTCCAGTGGCCATAGCTCACGGTCTCCAGAGCGCCAGCATAAAGCCAAGCCCAAATCCAGTGCTAAAGCTCTTTATGGTGAGTGTGTGTGTGTGTGTGTAAGGCAAGACACGTTTATTTCAGGGTTCCCACGGTCATGAAATTCCTGGAAATATTTTGAAATTATAAAAATATGTTTTCCAGTACTGTAAAAGTTTTGGAATTGATCAAGGGTCCTGGAAGGTCCTGGAAAGATTAGCTGTGCATTGTCTTTGGTTATTGATTTTGTTAATACCTCTGAAACGACAAATGAAACATTGGCCAAATTGTCAAATATTAGAGGCAGACATTTTTGCGAGGCGTTGTGAGCATGTAGATCTGCTATTTTCACCATGAAACCGTGTTAAACAAAATTCCTCAACTCTTAGTGCTCATCAGGGGGTTAAAATATGATTATTTCGGTGGTCACGACCTGAAAAGTTTGAGAACCACTGGCATACACTACCTGTCTTTGGGCATTGCGCATAGGAGTAAGCGACTCGTTATTGAGCTGAATTATTGTTCTATAGTCCTGGAAATCGGGTTAAATATTCTGGAAAAGTTTTGGAAAAGTTTTGGAAATTAATTCGTAAAAATGTGAGGGAAACCCTGTTATTTGTATGGCACATTTCAACAACAACAGTGCAATTCAACATGTTTTACATTTAGAAACAACAGTACAGATTACATTTTAGATTCAACTGTAAATGTCTGTACTTAAAAGAAAAAAACTACTTCTGGCATATCAATATATGGTATATACCAGCCTCTGGCATTGCAGAGCTTGCGATTATGATTGAGGTTGGAACCAACAGGAATTGTGGCAGCATTGGTATGTGCAGCATAATTCACAGATTGCTCATTGCTGGGGAGCTATTTGATGATTAGTTGAGTCGTTCAGTCGCCACAACCGATTTGAGTCATTTTACTCCGATTAAAGTAGTATTTTCAGAAGCGTGCCATCTTCCATGCAATCCCAATGGTCTTGGATATTTCGTGAATTAAGCAAAGGTTAAAGTCTCAATCTGCACTTTCATCAACTGGTTGGCTGTACTGTACGTATGTAGAACAGCATGCAGGAACTGAAATGATTAGAAAGATAACACCTAAACACAATTCTACATTGTTTTGGAAACACAAGCGCTAGCGTGGAGGAATTCTTTCACGCTGTTTCAACAAATCTCAGATTGGGACTTGGCCTTAACTTTAGTTTTAGTTTTTGCTGTAATCCCAGTGGTGAATTGAATTAGTTTTTCCAGGCCATGGAGCAGAATCTTTTATCACACCTTACACAGACAGCATGCAGGTATCTGCACGCCTGCTGCCATGGTGTTTCACCTCACAATGCATCTTATCTTCAGCGCGCAGCTCCACTCCCTCCCAGGCCATAAACCCCACTAAAACAATCACAATCTGTTATCATCTATCTACTGTACCTCGCCGGGCCTCTCTCCCCTTCCTTATATCGCGAAGGACTAGTGTTTGCTAGGGGGTCATTGTGTGTCTCATTACGGCAACACATGTGTTCCTTCTTTACTGTCGTGGTGAAGCCACCCTGGTATCCACAGTAACGCGGGCCGGTTGCTAGGCTCCGTCGGCCACGCCTCCCCTCCCCTCCCCTCCCTCCCACCCACCTAATCCTTATTGGCTCACACATTTCCACCCCCCCCCCCCCCCCTGGAAAGGAGGGAAGCCTGCAGTGGCGCTCCTCACACAGGCAGCAGGCAGTGTGAGATATTTATTTTCTTAATTAATATTTAAAAAAACGTCGAGTGAGAGCAAAGGGAAAGGGATAGAAAACAAGTTAAATGGAACAAAGAAAGATATTATGGGTACAGTATGTGTATAGTATAGCGTACTGTATGTGAAAGCAGATACTGTGTGTACAGTATGTACATGACATTTTGGATGAATACATACATTAATATTTGGACCATGTATTTGGACTTTTTGCAGGTGAAGAAAATGAGCTTCTCGTACAATGTTTCGTAAGCAGTTTGTGCAGCATGGAAACACATATTTCACATGGTTAAAAACCCACCTCAGGCAGGCAGTGTTCATGCCTTGTTCAACAGTCTCTTCATCATCACGGTTGCCGAGTTGAAACGGTTCAGAAATCAGGTGTTCAGGCCTTGGCCACAGGGTAGTGGTCCAGGCACCTAGGCTGGTAATCGAGCCCTTGCAGCGTCGCAGGTTCGAGTCCCGATCCTGACGACCTTTGCTGCGCGTCACTCACACGTCTCTCTCCCCGTTTCCTGTCAGCCTACTGTACATCTATCAATAAAGGCAGAAAAAAGCCCAAAAAATATAAAAAAAAAAAAAAAAAGAAAACAGAAATAAATGGTGTGTTCAGGTATTAGATATACTTTATGCACTCCCCGCCCCTCCTTTCCTCTCCCCGATCATCCATTCACCCATCTGTCATTGCTCATCCCAAACATTTCCCACAATTCACAGGGACGGATGGAATGTATTTCCTCCGCTCGTCTGCCAAAAAGAAGAAAGGTAGACACCAGCTGTGTGGGGGTGTGTGGGTGGATGTGTGTATTCTGGTTTGGGGGGGGGGGGGGGGGGGGGGGCATGTGTTTTTGTGTGCTGTGGTGTGGTGTGGTGTGGTGTTGAGGGGAGGGGAGGGGAGGCGAGGGTGGGTTCACAATCATCATCATGGCAGATGATTCTGAATCTGAAGGTCAAAGATGGAAGATCTGTTCTTGTTCTGCCTTCATCTTTGAGTCCCTGTCTCTTTGTGGGACACAGGGTGCTCGTTCCCCTGAGAGGGTGGCCGTGCCAGGCAGAGTCCAAGCTGCACTGATAGTGTGGTTGCTTAACCCTGGTTTTTGACATTATCGAAACGTAGCGGATAAAAGCAACAAACTTTTTTTGAGGCTTCTTTAGGACCTAACGATGGATTTTAGCCTTGGGTATTTGTTTTGCACAAAAAACTTTCATTGGGCTAGAAATGGCCCCACAAAACGATGGTTTAGTGATGAGTCAATCATTTTTCACAGTTTTTTGGGTGTTTTGGGGGGCCATTTCTAGCCCAAGGAAAGTTTTTTTTTGTGCAAAAAAAATGCTTGCAATGGATTCAGAATCATGACAAATCCCTAGTTAGACCCCTCACATTCTACTTAAAGCAGATTTTTTCTGGGTATTTTCCTCCTGTATAGAAAGTCGATGGGAGCCCAACTTGATATGGATAATTCTATGGGTAAACTTCAAAATAAAGTTTGGTACCCAGGGTAAAATCCATTGTTGGGTCCTGAAAAAACCTAAAAAAAAAAGTTTGGCGCTTTTATCCGTTTCGTTTCGATAATTTTGTTAAGCCAACCCACTATGACTCCCTCTCTGCTCTGAAGCAATTCTAACATTTCAATATTTCTCTCCCAGATACCACAAGAACAAATATGCTCCACCACAAAGTATAGAGGCCTGTACGACTGACACAGAACAGCGGGCTAGATGGGATCCGTTTCAAAGGAGGCTAACACAATGTTGCATAATGTACATATTACTTGGTGTTGGTGACAGCAGGCGTGCTCATTCATGAGATGGGGTGGCAAAGTCACAGGTGTAACTGGAAGCCAGTTTGCCCTGATGACAACGGTTTGTCCTGTCATTTGTATTTCTCCTTGTGTCTTACAAGACCAATACATTATTACTAGTCTACTAAGACCAATGTCGGATCTGTACTTGGTCTAGTCGTTTTTTCCCCTTTACACCACATCATGCCGGAAATTGCTAATCTACAAGCTCACAACGCTTTGCATTACGACGCATTGTGAACAGAATAGGGATGCTACTGTAGGTTTGGAGTGGCTGAACAGTAATGCAGTAACTTTGCATCGCTACATATAGGCTACTTTAACCTTTCCACGGACCAACGGGATCACGGCTTCTTTCCACAAGGATCGAGTAAGTGATGCCCGGTGAGCGTGCCGTCCTTAAAACCCATTTAGGCCTAGAATTATTGAATGCTTTAACCAGTGAAAAATAGCAGATATACAAGCTCACGGGTGCCGCGCTGTGAGCTTGTAGATCTGCTATTTTTGAAAAAGTTGTGAAAATGTGTGCAAATATTTGAATAAATGTATTTTCAAAGCGAACGTTTATAACTAAAATTTTGCTTCTGGGTGGTCCCTGGAACTAAATATTTTGAGATGCGGGTCCGTGGCCAAATAAATATCAGTTTGGGGGTCCTTCACATGAAACTGAGCTTCAGTTAAGTGAAAAGGACCTTTTCTTTGACGATGGCTGGCCAGATTGCTGACATAGAAACATAGGTTTTTCAAAAAACCTTAGAAGTATTCAAAAGACACTAATAGAATCGGGTCAAAATTCAAATTTTCACGATTTTTCAAAAATAGCAGATCTACAAGCTCGCAGCGCGGCACTCGGTGCCGCGCTGTGAGCTTGTATATCTGCTATTTTTCAATAGTTAAAGCATAAAATAATGATACACAATAATGTGTACCCGTTCTAAATGGGTTAAAGTAGATGGACCGGTTCTCCTCTCCTCTCCTCCCCCTCCAGCCTGCCCTTAACCGCCAGTAACCCAATCCCTGATCTCCGTCCCCCTCCTGTCACTCAATATGTGGCATCTGTAATTATTGTGTGTGTGTGTGTGCGTGTGTGACAAAATATGCAGTAGCCTCACAATGAGCAGCGGTAGCTTTTGCCAACTGTTTTAGTTTAGCCTCATTGATCACTGTCCTTTTAAGGTTTAATGAACCCAAAGATCCCTGCCTCGGCCAGTCAGCTTTGCAGATGACTGCTAAACCTTTGATGTGTAGTATTATTTTTCCCCGCGTGCTGCTCACGTGGAGGTGGTGATTTTGAAGGGAAATGTTGACTTCCTAAACCCCACTGTTCTCCTGCGAGTAAATCGATAAAATATTGTGGCGAAAATGACCGCGCATCAGGGTTTCTGTGCCGTAGAATACTTTGATAATATTTTGGAATTTATCAACGTCACTTCTGTTTAAACGTCAAGTATTATGTTCTTTTCAGTCTGTCCTAATGGAAACAGATATTCTCTCAAGTTTTCCCAGTGACATACTGTATCTTAGGGGGCAGGATTGACATCAGGGTTAACTTTTGGACAAGTCAATTTCCCATTCACTTGTCCAGGCACAAAAGTCTGATTAAAAATGAGCCATTTCAGTCCATAGTCTCCATACAGCATAAAGTGAAACCAAGAGCCACTTATCCAACGGACAAGTAAATGTTTAATGAACTTGTCGAAGAAGCTTAAAGGTGACCTTAACCCTGCAAGGCCCAGCGTTGCTTTTTGGCAACATTTTTTAAATCATTTTTTAAAAATGTTTATAATTAGTTTTCCTGTTCTTTTTTCACATTAACATCACCATTACATCCTATTGTTTAGTATTACAATGCCATTGGCCACGATATTTGCATATAAATACCCCCCACAGAGACTGACATTCACACCTCCCAGAGAAGTTGAAATTCCAGCGTCTGGACAAACAACATCTCACTTTTTAACTGAAGCTATTCCTCACTAAAACATAAGTAAAATGCCTGTAATATTTTTTTTCGTGATCATTAGAAGGTCTAGAACACGGCATATGTTAATATTGTGAAAAATATCCCCAATAAAATAAATAAAACATTAAATTACATTTTCCTGTGATTAGGACTCCTACAACACCATCTGATTTATTTTTCTTTTTTTTTTGGCCAGTAGAAATTAATTTGGGTCTTGCAGGGTTAATATGAAGTGTTACCATTTCTATTAGTTGTCCCGGACAACAGGACAAGCCTTAATGTCATGCCCTGGACATATTTACGTACTGTTCGTAGTACAGTTTGACCCAAATATAAGGTTCTATAAAGTAACAGTGTAATTGGGGGGCACCGAACCGTTTGAGAGCCACTGTCCTACGTCATCAAGGATAATGATGAATATACGACCGATGGCGTGAAACAAAATAATTTTGCAACATAAATATTTTGCTGAGGAATAACACGAAATTGTAATCTTTTTAGCTCACATCAGAACAATGGGATTTAGGTTGGAAAATATGCAACATTTTCTGTTTAGCGTGCAGGTGACACAACATGATATGATGATAGTGTTCGTACAGTGTGGCTGACTGCAGAGGTGTGTGTGTGTGTGTGTGTGTGTGTGTGTGTGTGTGTGTGTGTGTGTGTGTGTGTGTGTGTGTGTGTGTGTGTGTGTGTGTGTGTGTGTGTGTGTGTGTGTGTGTGTGTGTGTGTGTGTGTGTGTGTGTGTGTGTGTGTGTGTGTGTGTGTGTGTGTGTGTGTGTGTGTGTGTGTGTGTGCGCGCGCGTGCGTGTTCCACTGCTGTAACTGGATGCTCCAGCGCTACAGTGTTTATTTACTCCCTGAATCCCATATAGTTTCCCTGTAAAAGTTCATGGAAATAAAAGACTACACTTGATACCATAATTGACACAATAAATGTATATCCCAGTGGTTCTCAAAGTGTGGTCCAGGGACGCTCATGGTTCCTTGAGGGTGTTCCAAATGGACCCTTAAGCCTCTATCAGAGTCCAAGGTGAAGAGCTATCCACCGCAAATCTTAGGTGGAAAGCTTTCCACCTCAAGTCAGAAAATAAGTGAAGGCCATCATAGTCCGTCACGGTGGAGTCCTATTCACCGTGACTTAACTGGTCTAGATCGACCAATCAGTGAACGGGGTGAAGAGCCTATCTGTCTGAAAGTAAAAACAGAGAGATGTGTCGGTGGAAAGCTCTTCACCGCGAGGAATGACGTAACGTTGTAGTTTTATGACTCAAAAAGACTACACCGCGGTGGATAGCTCTTCACCGCGGTACCGACTCTGATAGGGGCTTTACAGGTCTGTTATGGGGGAGGCCTTGGAATTAAAACATTTTGAGAACCACCGGTTTACTGTGTTGAACATTACGTTTATTAGAGTGTGTGTGCGTGTGTGTGTGTGCGTGTGTGTGTGTGTGTGTGTGCGTCTGTCTCTCTCTCTCCTCAGAACAAAGGAAACACTACACCAAAACTAGCATCAACAGCTTGACGGACACATCACAGTACCATGTGGAGGTAGGAGGAGTCATGCTGCTTTCACCACTGAATGAATACACCAGGGTTCCCCAATAGGCGGCCCGCGGGCCATTTGCGGCCCGCGGGGGGGGCTACTGTCTGGCCCACACCAACCCCAGTAATAATGGTGGTATAAGAGCAGCAACAACACTAGTATATATTGTCGTTGTCGGCTTTAAATCTCGTATCTCTACATTTGTACGTTCTTTCGCAAATCATACAAGGCCGTCGCACAAAAGTAGTGAAAACAGCAGATCTACAAGCACCGCGAGGCGTTGTGTGCTTGTAGATCGGCTGTTTTCACTAGTTTAAATAATTAAAAAAATTATAAATTCAAAACGAACGGTTTTGGACATGCAAGATTTTCACCCGACAACGACGATATCTGAACTGTCGCTGGAGTAGCAGGAACGCCGCCGTCGCCCCCCCCTGCAATGTTGTGGCCCTCGGCTTGGTATCCTAGACATAATTCGGCCCTTGGGGAAAACTAATTGGGGAACCCTGGAATACATGAATAAATGAATGAATGAATACATACATGAGTGAATGGATGACTGAGTCAGTGAATGAGTGAGTGAGTGAGAGTTTGTGTGTGAGGTTGTGTGCGTGAACAATTTGGGAATCCATTCAGGTTTTTCCACTCTTTGTTTTAGCCTCTGGGCACACCGCGTATACACTGTACAATCTACGACTGTGTTTTGCCGAGTCCCGCAAAAGACACGCTGTGATTGGCCAGTAGTCACTTTGATTGGCAGTTGTGCCGAACGCTCACCCCAAATTACGTTTTACGATTCTGATGACTAGTCTAATGATTAGTGAGGGACGCCGCAAGGTACTGTAGGTTCTGGACTGGGGTTTCAGTCTGTTTCAGTTGAATGTGACCCCATCCCATTTTTGGTACAAACAGCGAGCTCCTGTTCTTTCATTTTCAACCAATCAGAAGAAGTTATGGGCGGTCCTTACACTGTCCTAACTGTACCACCTCCTTTTTTGTGTAGAGACAGGAATTCGGTTTGCGGTTCGTCTCCTCCCCTTTCTTAGTCCACTTCCTCTCGGTAGCTTCTGTGTTTATTCCTACTAACAGTTTAGGGCAGTGGTGCTGACAGATTCAGCTGCAGAATCTGTGTTGAGAGATTAAGCGCATTTCAGGGGGGTGAGGGGGTTGACGCTGGCGTTCTCACTTGGATCAGCGGGGATCGCACCGCAGTGGAGAGACAAACACAATCGCTCCGCGAGTAAACGCCAGGCGATATTTACAAAGATGACCACAATCCAGCTCTTGCCGCCCGCAAGCACGTGCATGAACGAGCACGAGCGCGAAAATTACACAGGCCGCGCCCTCTCGCCTCTCCGCTCCTCAACTGCTCCGCGCGTCCCAAATAATCGCCCTCCTCTCATTGAAAATGAATTAGTAGGGTGCGTCACCGCCCCCCATCTGAAAGGGGCTTTAGTGTTTGATCCCCATACAAGATTTGTTTAGAGCAAAGGTCTTCAACAGGGGGTCCTCAGAGTTACTACAGGGGGTCCTCCAAATATTTGTGTGACTTTTTTCTCCTTTTTTATATTAACCACTTGAACTTGTCCCTATTCTGAGCCAAAAATAGCAGATCTACAAGCTCACAACGCCTCGAGCTGCAAGGCGTTGTGAGCTTGTAGATCGGCTATTTTCGGCAAAGAGGTTTGGTGTAGAGGGGAAAAAGAGCAGACTAAGTATGGAGTGAAAGGTCAATTTATTAAGTATTGACGGTTCAAGTGGTCAAATATCCGAAAATCTATGAACAGGTTGTGGGGGTCCCTGCTTCATCTCTCTCTCAACTAAGGGGTCCTCGGCCTGAAAACGTTGAAGACCCCTGGTGTAGAGAAATGTTTTTATAAGCCTATAGATCGGCTATTCTCAAATCGTAATAGTCATGTTTTCCTTGGTGTGTTCTTCCCAGCACCTGACCACCTTTGTGATGGACCGCAAGGACGGCATGATCACCATCGAGGACGGCGTCCGGAAACTCCGTCTCCTGGACGCCAAGGGCAAGGTGTGAGGCAGTGTTGTTTTTGACAGCAAATTTTGATTTAGTTTTAGTCATAGTCCTTTGAATAAAATGTAATTTAGTTTTAGTCATAATTTAGTCACCTGGAAAGTATTAGTTTTAGTCTAATTTTAGTCGACTAAATGTCATAAGATTTTAGGCGACTGAATCTACAGTTGATTTAGTCGACTAAAATGTATTTTGGCAGGCCTTGATGGCATCGTAAGGACTGATTTTACACTTGGTTGTGTGCTGAAAATAGCAGATCTACAAGCTTGTAGATCGGCTATTTTCAGCACGCAACACCTGAGAGCAACCAAACATAAAATGACTCTCTTCTCCACTAGTCCCTCCCTAACGTTTTAGTCTAGTTTTTATTTTGTTGACGAAATTGTCAATATTTTTAGTTTTAGTCATCACAGCTTAGTTTTTATTTAGTTTTTATTTTCGTTTTCGTCAGTGAAAAAAACACAAGTCGACAAACATTTTTCTTCATAGTTTTAGTCGACGAAATCAACACTGGCGTGTGGACCTGCGGGACATTGTTGTTTTAAATGGCAGCTTGTTTTAATGTGACAAACGAATAACATTTGATTTCAATTTTGAATAAAAAATATATGTTGTGATGTAATGGCTGATTTTACACTTGGTTTCTTGCTGAAAATAGCCGATCTACAAGCTCACAACACGTCGCGCTGCGATAGCCTTGCGGATGAGTCAGACCGACTCATCCATGCAGTGTGTGAATGAGTCTGAGCAACGCAAGGTTAGCGCTGTGATACATTGTGAGCTTGTAGATCTGCTATTTTCAGAGCGCAACACCCGAGCGCAACCAAACGTAAAATGACTTGGCCTTTATTTCTACTGGATATCTTAGTCTAGTGTTTCTTTGTTGACGAAATTGTCAGTATATTTAGTTCTTAGTTGCGACCGTTAGGTCGCAGTCACTATCAAATCCTCCACCAGCTGGCTGTCAGTCAGTCTGTTCGTCACGTCACACTTTTCCCCTACTCATATCTCCGCCACCGTTGCCCCGATCCATGCCAAACTTTGCACACACTCCTTGGCTGCCAAACCACAACCCCTCATTTCTCACATGGCCTCTTCTAGCGCCACCATTAGGCCGATTCTTGCACACATGTTTGGACACTGCTCCTACAGATTTAGCCCTAAAATCACGCAAAGCGGTACACAGTATCTCTACAGTCATGTAATCAACATGCATCTGTCCCATCTAGTGCCACCATCAGGCCGAATTTAGCAAAACACTTTTTTTTTTGCCCTAAAATCACGCAAAGCGGTACACAGTATCTCTACAGTCATGTCATCAACATGCATCTGTCCCATCTAGCGCCACCATCAGGCCGAATTTAGCAAAACACATTTTTGGACACTGCTCCTACAGATTTTGCCCTAAAATCACGCAAAACGCTACACAGTATCTCTAAAGTCATGTCATCAACATGGATCTGTCCCATTTCCCATATTCCCTCCTGATTGCCTACCATTGCCTTTTAAAGTTTGTGTATGCGACCTGACGGTCGCTTATCTCCCGATTAGGGAGTCTAATGGTTTTACAAGTCGACGAATATTTTTCATCATAGGCCTAGGCCTAGGCCTAGGCCAGACGGAGCTGGATATGTCATATATCCCGGTTTTTCAGATATCCACATAGAACTAGACCAGGTCACCTGGTTCTGCCAGACCCGCAATGAAAATCAGAATGCAAGGAAGGGGGGGGGGGGGTGGATCAATCTTAGTCTGGCCTCTCTCCTTTGACCTGTCCGGCAAGCGTGACGCTGGCAGGAGTGCAAGACTCCAGCTGGTATAGCTCGTGGGATCCTTAAGGCACGCAAACCTCCCCACCACGATAAGGTGTTGATCCATGGGGAAGGGGGGGGGGGTGATAGACAGACAGAGGACAGAGACAGGACAGTGACAGTCAGACAGACAGAGGACTAAAACAGGACAGTGACAGTCAGACAGGCAGAGGACTAAGACAGGACAGTGACAGTAAGACAGGCAGAGGACTAAGACAGGACAGTGACAGGCAGACAGACGGCTAAGACAGGACAGTGACAGTCAGACAGACAGACAGAGGACTAAAACAGGAAAGTGGTAGTCAGACAGGCAGAGGGCTATGACAGGAACGTGGTAGTCAGACAGGCAGAGGGCTATGACAGGAACGTGGTTGTCAGACAGGCAGAGGGCTATGACAGGAACGTGGTAGTCAGAGCTTGTAGATCGGCTGTTTTCACTAGTATGGCACTGAACTAACACATGAACACACAGGATTGTATAGGCTGAGCAGCTGGAAATGTTTCTGAGCTTGTAGATGGGCTGAGGAATTTATAGTGTCAGCAGCTCGTCAGCCAACTCAACTCAGCTGGTCCTGTACAGGTGACGGCACTCAAGGCAATCAGCCGAGCAAGGGAAGGGAGGGGCAGATGAGCAGTCAGAGGCAAACACAGGCACACTGAGGAAAAGAGGGACCGACCGACCGACCGACAGACCGACAGACCGACAGACCGACAAAGCCTTTTGTAGGCCGACCCCCTGGGTCTGGCAAAAATATCTAGGTCCACACGACAAAGATATCTAGGTCTAAAATAATCTGATTCCCCAGACCTCCACTAGGGGGACAAGCACACACACAGTAAAGTCTTCAGAGATATCCGGGTTCCCTGTCTACACGGATCCAGTGAATCGGATATTTTTCAATGTCTCCACTTATTTATCCGGTTTAAAAAATATCCAGTTTCACGGCCGAAATATCCAGCTTCGTGTGGCTGCTAGACCCAACAGCACAAAAAAATGTCTAGCTTCAGAAATATCCAGCTCCAATGTAGCCGGCACCTTAGTCTACGAAGTTAACAGTGGATTTGATGTGAAGGTGTGGACCCAGGACATGCTGCTGCAAGTGGAGGACAAGGCGGTCAGCCTCCACGACCAGGAGACCAAGGTGAGAGTGAGAGTGTGTGAGAGCACCCAGGAGGGTGGCGGAGTCACAAAGTAGGGGTCATGATGAGGTTGGACACCCCGGGGATCACTAGGGATTCATTAATTGGCATTTGTTACACTCAGTGACCAGAAAACCCATAAACCCAAAGAAACGTTTAAAAACAAGCATGACTTCAGACATGGTTGTCTTCAAAATGACTCCTTGCGTAATGTATAAAATGTTCTCTCCTACTTTAGATTTTTCAAGAAATGAAGTGCAAGCCTAAAATAGTCTTTATTTGTCTATTGAAAAAAGTAACATTTTATTATCTATAAGTATGTAATATAGTGTTGTATACAGCCAAAACATGGCAAATATGAAATTGTCTAGAAACAAGTTTGACTTTTCCCATGACTTTGGTCTAGTGCTGATCCTTTGTGTTTCACTTGTCTGTGGTATGATTGGCCAGTGCTGTCTGCTACCTTTTGTGTGTCTCATTCTCAGTAAAGGAACCTTTGTGCTTTGTGCTTTGCAAAGGAGCTCAAAGAAAAACTAATACTGTGGGTTGTTGATTTTGGTCTTTGAGAGGTCCTTTTTCATTCAGGTGTGTGTGCAGGGTTCATCGCCATGCTGGATTGTGGTGGAAATTTTTGTAAAAAATGTTTTTCCATGGACATACAAAATGAGTGGACAATATATATATATATATATATATATATATATATATATATATATATATACAGTATATATATATATATATATATATATATATATATATATATATATATATATATACATACATATAATACCAGAAACACATAAATAGATAGCCCTGAATGACCATAACCCTACGGGCCCATTTGTACACTCTCAAGAGTTTTGCGGGTCCTTGCAAATAAAACGTTTGAGAACGACGTGTGCTAGTGGACTCCTAATGTGCTATAGTGTCACAGTAACTTGGTGTCATACATATTCTTAAGAAAATCTGGAGACTTGACATTCAGTAATTGGCTCTTATGATTGAAATAGGAACATTGTAATGGTGTGTAAAAAGAAAATCTAAAATTTGCCACGGACAAGGACAAGTCTTGCCACAGACACATTTGTCCGTGTACGGACATATTGATGACCCTGTGTGTGACGTGTGTGTGTGTGCTGTTTTCAGAATGAGTTGGAGAACTTCCCAATCGGAACCATCCAGCACTGTCAGGCTGTGATGAACGCGTGCAGCTATGACTCCATCCTGGCTCTGGTGTGCAAAGAGGCGGGTCAGGGCAAACCCGACCTGCACCTCTTCCAGTGTGAAGACATTAAGGTACTGGCGTTGACGTTCTCTAAAGGAATTGTCATGCACATCCTTATGCAGTAGTTCTCTGCTTCAGGACAAAAAGTCACTGTATGTAAGAAAAGAAGTCCATATGGCAGCTACTGTATAGCTGTTGCTCTGAGAAAACTTAAATGTGCAAAATAAAACGATGGTTTCGACCAGCGAATGGTCTTCCTCACCTGAGGAGTTTAAGTTCACTTAGATCAGCCAACACAGGGATGCAGACAGAACCATCGCTAAAAGCCCCAGGACAAAAATCCACTCGTCCGAGACAGTTTGCCCTCCTGGCCCCCAAGCTGTGGAATAAACTCCCTGTCGCACTTAAAACAACGGACTCACCCGCTAGCTTTCGCCGTGGACTGAAGACTCACCTTTTCAGACTCCACATAAACCCATAGCACTACTGAAACACTCAATGACCATACATGAAGCTAGTTAGCATTTGTTTTTAGGTTTTTTAGAATCCTTTTTTCTTTACTGATTATATTGTTTTTTTTAGATTGATATTCATATGCATTTGTTATATTGTTGTTGATGTTATGACATGTTATCTTGTTTATTACAGTGATGTATTATCTGCTTGTTGTAAGTCGCTTTGGATTAAAAGCGTCTGCTAAATGCCTAAACTGTAAACTGTAAGTTGCCATAAAAAGTCAAAAAGAAGAAGAAACGTAACATCTGCAAGCTTTTAGATTGGCTAGTGGTTAATGCCTCGTGTTTGTTACGTTCACGTTGTCTTAAGAACAGTAGGTGTATTATTCAAATTGTCTTTGATTTTCTTCCAGGCGAATCTGATCCACGCAGATATTGAAAGTGCCATGGTGGACGCCAAAGGCGGCAAGGTCAAGAAGAGACCAGAAGCACTGAAGTAAGTGTTCCTCTAGTTTTCTCCACAATTTCCAGTATTAACACGGGTACACATTATTTGTGTATCATTATTTTATGCTTTAACTATTGAAAAATAGCAGATATACAAGCTCACAGCGCGGCACCGAGTGCCGCGCTGCGAGCTTGTAGATCTGCTATTTTTGGAAAATCTTGAAGATTTTAACCCGATTCTATAAGTGTCTTTTGAATCCTTCTAAGGTGTTTTGAAAAACCTATGTTTCTATGTCAGCAATCTGGCTAGCCATCGTCAAAGAAAAGCTCCTTTTCACTTCAATGGAGCTCAGTTAGCCTGTTATTGAGAGACTACTATGTCAGTGGTTCTCAAACGTTTTCATGTGAAGGACCCCCAAACTGATATTTATTTGGCCACGGACCCGCATCTCAAAATATTTAGTTCCAGGGACCACCCAGAAGCAAAATTTGAGTTACAAACATTCGCTTTGAAAATACATATATTCAAAGATTTGCAGAAATTTTCATGACTTTTCAAAAATAGCAGATCTACAAGCTCGCAGCGCGGCACTCGGTGCCGCGCTGTGAGCTTGTATATCTGCTATTTTTCACTGGTTAAAGCGGTCAATAATTCTAAGCCTAAATGGGTTAAAATGAAGCCCCCGGGCTTTGCTGACTTGCTGACTTGCTGCACCTCATGCTTCCGTCACGTGAATAACGGTACGGTCCTTTCCGTCTCTCTCTCCGTCCATGTTGTCCCAGAATGATCCTGAAGAGTGACGGGGTCATCCCACCACCCCCCGCCGCCCCCGCCCCTGAGCCCCCCCCTACTGTCAGCCAGGTGGACGTGAAGGGCAGAGTGGCGGCGTGGTCGGCCTGGGCCAGCGAGCAGCAGGACTGTGAGTCTGAACCTCTCCTCTTGTGATAACGCTTCTTTTATTTTTAGCAATGTTTTTAACAATACCCACATTTTTCACAGATTTTGCTGCTTTTATATACCTTTTTGTTTATTATTTACTTTATATATATTTTTTATTTCATGTTGAAATATTAAATATTATGAATTTGCCATGTATTGCTGTACTTTAATATATTTTTTATTGAATTTATTATATTGGGTAAAATATACGCAATGTTAGTCTGATGTGACAATATCCAACGTTAGTGTTCTAGGCTAGGGTACATTAAATACAATTATTTTTATTTCTCTGTTTAGAAGAACCTAGCATTACATTAAAGAATGACTTCATCCGTTTTCAACCTATCCTCATATCCTCACTAATGCTTATTATATGGTACCATTTTTGCCTACTCATTATTATGAAAATAGCAGGTCTTCAAGCTATTTTCTACAAATTGAGCCAACTTGTAGATCGACCATTTTCAAACTTTGCGTCTTTCTAATATTATTTAACAATTTGGCCAATGTTTTTATAGTAGCCTATAGTTTGTTGATTACTTTTGTTGCAGCAACGGTCTTTATTATTTTCTTTCTCTCGTTTTTTTAGAGGTCTTAAAAGTCCTTAAATCGTCACTTCACTGTCATCTGGGGACCCCTCAAAAACAATGTGGGGACGCCCCTGGGTGTCCCGACCCACAGGTTGAGAACCACTATTTTAGTCGACGAAATAGACACTGGACAGTGTGTAGACTCTTTACTCACTGTGTCGTTTATTTTACACCTTAAAATGCTCTGCATTGAGCAACAAAAAAAACACAACACACCAGTGTTATTGTTGTCCAATGTGTTTATTTCATCCAATAGTTCCACGGCAGCAGAATGCATAGATAGGCTAATCTCCCTGTTGTCTTTGTCGCCAGACAACGATCAGATGCCGTACGCAGAGGAGGGGGTGTGTCCGGAGATGACTGCGGCCCGGGTGGATCGGGACGTGGTGAGTGAGTCTGATCTGGTCACTTACTTCCAGGGTTCCCACGGTCATGAAATTCCTGGAAATATTTTGAAATTAGAAAAATATTTTTCCAGTACTGGAAAAATGTTGGAATTTATCAAGGGTCCTGGAAGGTCCTGGATAAAATAGCTATGCATTGTCTTTGGTTATTGATTTTGTTAATACCTCTGAAATAACAAATTAAACATGGGCCAAATTGTCTAAATATTAGTGTTGCGAGGCGTTGTGAGCATGTAGATCTGCTATTTTCACAATAGAGCTGTGTTATGCAAAATTCCTAAACTCTTAGTGCTCGTCAGGGTGCCAGGGTCCCCAGTTAAAACATGATTATTTTGGGGGTCATGGCCTGAAAAGGTTGAGAACCACTGGCATACACTACCTGTCTTTGGGCATTGCGCATAGGAGTAAGTGGCCTGTTATTGAGCTGAATTATTGTTATATAGTCCTGGAAATTGGGAAATTAATTGGTAAAAATGTGTGGGAACCCTGTTCACTTCTCATGCTCAACTCCCATCACGCTGCATAGCAGCCAGGTTTTGGAGCAGAGGAAAGAAAAAAAGGTCAAATCAAAAAGGTCATATCTAAACTTTATTATGTCTAAGGAAAACAATGTACCAAATACATACAAGGTATCAAGAAGCAGTTTAGCCACTTTAAACCCATATACCTGTACATTGGCTGCTTTAAAATGGTCTATCTACAAGCTCACAACGCGTTGCGACGTGACTCGTATATACATATCTTTTTGAAACCTAACAACACAAATCTTGAATGGGGTCCCTGGGACAAAATCTGTTCAGATGTGGTCCACGGTCAAATACATTATTTGGGGGTCATTGATAGAACCACTGTATATAGAAGATGAACAGTTTTTTTTTTTCCAAGCAAGCAAGTGAGAAACTTGTCTTACATAAGAATCTTGGTCCAATGTTAAGGCCTTGATAAATGATTACTGTGGTTTGTTTGAAGTTTAATCATTAGATAAAGTCACCTTGCTTGGCTTATCATAAGCAAATCAAATCAGAGTAACTACATGATTTAAAAAAGAGGCACAAGAGGTTGAAACGAAGGTTACACTACACATGTCGGGTAGCTTGGGTTCCACAAAAGGCAACACTTTAATTGGTCTCTAACTCTTAGAGTTTGTGCTCTATCAGTTACAATTTACAATGTAGATATTTAGTCGCTTTTATCCAGAGCGACTTACAATAAGCAAGGAAAATAACCACATGCTTAGAGACAGTGTAGTGCCTCAAAAAACTAGAATCCCAGTCAAGCCCCCTTTGATGTCTATGTGTACACTGAGTGCTCGGCAGTGTCTCACGTGGCTCAAGTCCGCTTGAGGCGGCAAGCCTCCATCGCGGTCAGGTCAATGACTACTACAGGTTAATGACTACTATCGGCCAAAACGGCGAGAGAGGCACTTCCGCGTTGGGTGTGGCCTCTGCTCAGCTCTGGTGGGAAAAACATACTAGCGTCCTGTAGTCAGAACACACACACACACACACACACACACACACACACACACACACACACACACACACACACACACACACACACACACACACACACACACACATACACACACAATACTATCACAGCGTCATAGCTATTTACTCCATATGATCGGAGCTCAGCAACATTCAAATTGTACCGTATCCAAAATGCTTCACAATGTGCATTAGACATGCATACACTGATGGATCATCAGGAGGTTAAGTGTCTTGCTCAAGGACACTTTGGCACTAACTCATGGGTAACCCGCCCGGGATCAAACCGAGAACCTTCCGAGCCACTGCCGCCTCATACCATGGATTCTTGTGGTGTCTGGATTGTCTTACTTTTGGAAGGGGCTCCAGATAGCCTCCCTAGTGTTTTCATAGTAAACATGACTTGGTGGTGTCTGTCCATTAAAACAAAGATTATCTCGGTTGTTTTTCCAGCAAATCCTCAACCACATCCTGGACGACATCGAGTACTTTGTCACCAAACTTCAGAAAGCTGCCGAGGCCTACAACGAGCTCTCCAAGAGGAAGAAATCCAAAAAAGGGAAAAAGAGTCCAGGAGGTGAGTTTGGAATATTATTTGATAGAAACACAGGTGATACGACATTTGCTCAAGGGAAGCAAGCAACATGGAGCAGCCAAACATGCAATATGCACATCAGTATGATTGGCAAAGTCATTAATTTATTGCAAACAAAAGTCAACAAAAGAAACAAAGTCGTGCCTGGCAACAATAATAACATTCTTTTGTTCTTTTGTACTCGTTTTTGTAGATGTGTTTTATATAAGATAAGTTTCTTTATGTCAACATGTGCCATTTACACTTTTGTCCACCAGAGGGAGTTCTAACGCTACGATCTAAGCCTCCAGGTGAGGAGGAGTTTGTCGACTGCCTCCAGAAATTTAAGCACGCATTCAATCTGCTGGTGAGAACCTCATATCTGAGCCATTAGAGTACTATTGCACTAGTCCTAGCCTTGACAACCATGCCTTGTGCAAATGTTACATTTCATTTTGATACCATGTTATTTAGATGCCAGTTTTCATTTGTTTACCTGCCATCCGTTTCATTGTACAGTTAAGTAGGCCTATGTATTTTTGGATATTATATTGTTTAGACTGATACCGAGGTCACCTACAATATGATCCTAGTTTACTATGATATTACTTGTCATCTGCATTTGATGTGTGTGTTTACCTTGCTTATTGTAAGTCACTCGTGGACAAAGAGCATCTGCTAAATGCCTAAACTGAAAATGTGTACATATGTCAGCTGGTGCAGCCTTTTCTGCGTGAATTAATGTCCTGGTGGTTTGCTGTCACCTACAGGGCAAACTGAGGGACCACATTCAGAACCCAAGTGCCCTTGACCTGGTGCACTTCCTCTTCACTCCGCTGAGGATGGTAGGTCCCCATACTCCATGGAACTTTCCTGTTCTACCCTGGATTTGAACCCGGTGCTGGGTCTCCTGCGCCGGTGCTGAAGTGTTCTTTCCTTTAATTTACCACTGAGCTAATAGAGCCTGCGTGCTTGCTCAGGGGAGAAATGTGTGTCAAACCCTAGACACAGGATCTAAATCAAGCAGGGAGACCAAAAACAACCACCCCGATTGTATGATTTATAGCCTATTGTGTCAACATACTCTACCATACAGATTGGACAAAATAAAAATGTATTCTAAAAACAAATAATTACATAATAGAGCTTTAATTTGGGCTAGGTCGCGTGTCCATTTAGTCATATTTTTAGTCACCTAAAATGTTGACTTAAGATTTAATTCAAATAAATCTACAGTTGATTTTGTCTACATAATGTATTATTACATTATGTAATAATACATTCACCCCAATAGTGATTTTTAGTCTTCAAATGATTTGACCTCAAAGTATTCGAATAGTCGAATATTCGACAGGACTGGCCAAACTGTCAAATATTAAGTAAGCAAAAGGCGAACATTGTGAAAACATTGTGAAAACGCCTCGAAGCGCAAGGCGATGTGAGCATGTAGATCTGCTATTTTCACAACATTTATCTGCGGAACAGAGTCACATTGAATGTAATACCTACAATTCCAAGTGCTTGTCAGGGTGGAGGTCCTCAGTTCAAATATGTTTATTTTGGGGGTCACGTCATTCTTATGACTTCCAAGTGCTTGTCAGGGTAGAGGTCCTCAGTTCAAATATGTTTATTTTGGGGTCACGTCATTCTTATGACTTCCTATCTAGTAGCCAAGCTTTATAAACTATATATTTTTTAAAGAGAAAACAATGAAAAAAATAAGCGATATTCGACTTCGGTGAACAACGTCGAATAGTGACTTTGATATTCGAATATTGGAATATTGGAATACTTGGTGAATGCCCTAGTGTGCGTGCGTGCAGGTGATCCAGACGTCCAGTGTGGAACTGGCCAGGAGTGTGGTGGTTCCACTGTTGAACAGCGAGACCATCGAATTCCTCCACGAATCGCTCACTGCAGAGGAGAGGCACGTGTGGGTGACGCTGAGTGACGGCTGGACTAAATGCAGGTGTGCTAGCATTAGAGATACATTTCTTTTACCATTTAGGCCTGGAATTATTGAATGCATTAACCAGTGAAAAATAGCAGATATACAAGCTCACAGCGCGCGCTGCGAGCTTGTAGATCTGCTATTTTTGAAAAAGTCGTGAAAATGTGTGCAAATCATAAATCTTTGAATATAATGTATTTTTTAAGCGAACATTTGTAACTCAAATTTTGCTTCTGGGTGGTCCCTGGAACTAGATATTTTGAGATGGGGGGGGGGGGGGGGGGTCTGTGGCCAAATACATATCAGTTTGGGGCTCCTTCACATGAAAAGGTTTGAGCACCACTATAGTAGTCTCTCAAGAACAGACTAACTGAGCTCCAGTTAAGTGAAAAGGACCTTTTCTTTGACGATGGCCATACTATCATAGAAACATAGGTTTTTCAAAAAGTCTTAGAAGGATTCAAAAGACATAGAATCGGGTCAAAATTCTAATTTTCACGATTCTTCAAAAATAGCAGATCTACAAGCTCGCAGCGCGGCACTCGGTGCCGCGCTGTGAGCTTGTATATCTGCTATTTTTCAATAGTTAAAGCATAAAATAATGATACACAATAATGTGTGCCCGTTCTAAATGGGAACACACTAAGACATCCAGGAACCTTTTAACCTTTATGGTAACATTCTAGCCTTCACAGTATAAATACTAATTCTTGAAAGATTATCTCTACGTTTAGTTGTAGATGCTTTGTTGACTTGAATGTTCTCGCTCCTTTGATTTATTTAATAGCTTTCAGCCATCATACAAAGAGGGTTTAAAAAGACAATGGAGGATACTAAAACACAGTAAAGTCAGCGACTTATTTCCACTGTGGCCCCTCTTACTCAAATAGACTGACAAACATCAATAATACAGAATACAAAACGTAGAAATAACAAAGATAAAACACTACAGAACCCTGTCCGTCTGTCCATGTGTGTCTATTCAGCGCGATTCCATGAATAGAAGTCTCTTCAGTTCACTTTGCACATTTTGTAAACACTAGCCCTTACCCGTTCAAAGATATGAGCTCCAAAAAGATGTGCAGTGTGTGGGTTATGGGATGTGCACTGTGCACACAGTATATGAGGGATGGAAAGTAACTTAAACTGGTGCTTGCGTGATAATATGTAGGAGCATCAATGTAAGAAATACCCCCCCCCCCCCCACACACACACACACACACACACGCACACACACACACACACACACACACACACACACACACACACACACACACACACACACACACACACACACACACAGCTGTTTAAACATGTTGCCTCATGCTAGATGCAGAATAGATATGCCTCATGCTAGATGCAGAATAGATAGTAGATACACCATAAAAATGCTAATATACAGCATATGATTTGTGAAAGTGACAAACGGGCTTCACAGATAAGTCAGGTGTGTTCATATGCTAATGGTGATGCGATTTCAGATCAATTGCTCCAGCCACTGAGGAGAAACGCTGTTTCAGACAGACAGACACTCACTCAAACAGACAGACATTCGGAAAATGATATGTGAACAACAGTGAAGGTGATTCTTTTTATTTATTTTTGTTCCCCAGGTTGGAGTGGCCCAAGGACCAGTACTTTCCTCCGTGCTCGCTGCGCTTCCGGGACGGATGGGAGCCTCCCGTGTTGGCGTACCTGGGTCCGTCCCGCGAGCAGGAGCTGAGCCAGATAGCTGAAACTATCGCCCACGCTGAGATCCAGAGACGGGAGGAGGTGACACAATAATTTATTTCAGTCATTCTCAACCTCTAACCCATTTAGGGCCTAGAATTATTGAATGCTTTATTTAACCAGTGAAAAATAGCAGATATACAAGCTCACAGCGCGGCACCGAGTGCCGCGCTGCGAGCTTGTAGATCTGCTATTTTTGAAAAAGTCGTGAAAATGTGTGCAAATCTTTGACTATATGTATTTTCAAAGCGAACATTTGTAACTCAAAATTTGCTTCTGGGCGGTCCCTGGAACTAAATATTTTGAGATGCGGGTCCGTGGCCAAATACATATCATTTTGGGGGTCCTTCACATGAAAAGGTTTGAGAACCACTGACATAGTAGTCTCTCAAGAACAGACTAACTGAGCTCCAGTTAAGTGAAAAGGACCTTTTCTTTGACGATGGCTGGCCAGATTGCTGACATAGAAACATCGGTTTTTTAACAAATCTTAGAAGGATTCAAAAGACACTTATATAATCGGGTCAAAATTCTAATTTTCAAGATTTCTCAAAAATAGCAGATATACAAGCTACACAATAATGTATAGACCTACCCGTAATAGGCTATATGCACAGCAGCCATATTGGAAAGAAATTGGGCCTTGTCCTTACTTCCTTCACAGGTGTTACCAATGATACTAAATGAAGGCTCTGTTCCATTCTGGTCAAACGGAGTCAGGGTGCTGATATTGAGCGTGTTGGCTCACTGGAAACACTCTGCTACACCGGTGGGTCAAAGTGGGGCCCAGGGACACTCATGGTTCCATGAGGGGCTCCAAATGGCCCATTATGGGTCCAATTCGTACACTCTCAGAGTTCCTTGAGATTGAAAGGTTTGAGAACCACCGTGCTGCACTAAATGGAACAGAGCCTCCGTTAGTATAATTGTTAACACAGAACCTATTTCAAGGACGTATGTTCCAATCAACACATTCATATCGTGACCCTATAGCAGGGGTTTTCAAAGTGGGTGACGGGGCACCCTGGGGTGCCGCGACGGCAGTCCAGGGGTGCCGCGAGATAATTTGATAATATTTGGAATTTATTTGGACACGTGAAAAAATATTTAGTATAATTTTAAACTTGAAGTACAAAGTCATTTTCAGTCAGTTCTAACCAAAATGGCTATTATCTCAACGTTTTCCTCGCAACATGATCACTAAAATATCGTCACTGTCGGGCAGAAACCTCGTATCTCCAAGTTTCAAATGTGTACGTCTTTTGGTAAAGCAAAGCCCTGCTTCATCATACAAGACAGCGATGCGAGGCCTTGTGTGCTTGTAGATCTGCTGTTTTCACTAGTTTAGTACATTTTATAGATGATAAATACAAAATGGTTTTGGACATACAAGGTTTCCACCCGACAACGAAGATATGCTATAAATATAAGGTGCTGGGAGTGAAATGTATAATGCAAGGGTGCCTCGGATTAAAATCATATTTATGGGGTGCCGTGACAAAAAAGTTTAGGAACCCCTGCCCTATAGGCCTAATGTAAACAGTTTGAATTGTCTCTCTCTCTTCTTTTCAGCAACCGGCGGCGCTGCAGAACTTCCCCTCGTCGGACGGGTATGCGTTCACTAACACGTCCTACAAGAACATGACCATGCTGGACCAGGACTTGGCCGTGGCGGCCTTTAAGCACGCTGTCAGCCGCCACGTAGACTCTAGGTAACCCCCTGCCGCCTGGGTCTGTGGACCAGGCGGCACAGCACGCCATGGAGAACCGCTCCCACTTTACTGTCTAATAATGACTCCTCTCTGGCTCTCCCTGAACTGGCTTAATCTGTGTTTGACACGTGAGGCTAATTCTTGTCTTGTTTCTATCTATTTAATATGCTTTGCCTTTAAACGTCTTGTTTTCTTGGACGATAGAGAACCGAACGTCTGACATCACTGCCACTAGAGGCCGCTGTACACCCCTGGGTTGTGGAGTTATTTTCTCCATTGAAGACCATAGGGTCTAGATAGCAATTGCGGCATATAAGAACGAACTGTGATCAGAAAATAAACAAATGAGCCTGGCAATTTCACTCAGATAGATATGAGGCATCAACTAAAGGGTACTAATTTATTTAAGAGTAAGAAACTTCTTAGGTTTAAAAATGACCTGAAGATCGTAAGATTACCCAGATTAACCACCTAACTCAATTGGATCCTAAAACGTTCGTTCAAAACTCCTCCTAACGCCAACTTCTAGAGATAATAGTTTTGTCCATCATTGATTAGAATGGTGGGAAAAGATCTCTCCATTAATGGTGAAAAACCTCCTAACTCCACTTGAGCTGGATTTGGGTGATGATAATAATATTATATTATAAGGACACATTCAAGTATCTCACATGTATAAAGTTACCGTACCAACTTTGATGAGGCAGTATTGTGTTGTTCTAAAAACATGGAGTAGAGTAGTGTTGTCAGTTCTCAATTTGTTTAATCAAACAACTAAATAGTAACACAGTGATAACTAATGCCACAGAATTTAAAGAATCTTGCCAATGTTTTTTTTGGCGGAGTGTGATGTGTGTCAGTGCGGCCGGCCAGTGAGTCACGTTATCTCCTACTGTATTTTCCTACTCCATTTCCCGGTACCGCCGCAGGATTCATTCTATTTTGTCCAAACACAGACGTTATCAAATGTAACGACACAGACAACGGACAGAATCGCCAGGCTGATTTGTTTATTTTTGCAATACAGTTCTTTTGACGCGATGCTAAGATGACCCTATAGTATGTCAATACAGAAAATACGGTACTTCCGTGAACAGGGGATAACGGAGTGACGTCATGACTTTAGTACTCTATATTCTTCCAACCTGGTTGACTGCTGTGTACGGCCTGGGCGATAGGACTTCAAATCAATATCACCATTATTCCATAACTTTTGCATTACTATTAATGAATGATTTTATTTTAAAAAAAAAACATGAAAGATAATAAATCTAACAAGCTCACAATATTATGACATTGTGATCTATTATATATTTGTTTGTGTCGATTGCTTGATTTATAAGAAACGAGACAAATATATATTTTAAAACAAACTGCATCTCGATTATTTGATTAACCTACATGAGCAAGTTTGATCTTTTAGCGCTAAATATTTTCGGTTGATTGCCCAGCCCTATAGTGCTTTCACAGCAGTTGTTCAGTCTCTCTCTCTCTCTCTCTCTCTCTCTCTCTCTCTCTCTCTCTCTCTCTCTCTCCCTCCCTCCCCCCTCTCGTTCTCTTCTCTTATTGCCGGTTTCCTGATATACAGTAGAAGCACCAAAGTCAAATTTCTGTCTTTCCAATGATCACCATCTTACCCTTCTGATCGCACACTATTCTTTCTGAGATTGTTTTCCAAAAGTGATTAACGTTTCTACAGAGTCCCGATGAGGCTCTGCAACTTTCCTCTTTTTGCTTGTCTCTCATCAACCTGATATTAAAGACGGGACACTTCTCCATGGCATTATTATAGATTATTATAGCAGTTGTCAGTGTTTGCCATGTTCTCAATATACTGTATGTCTCCCAGCATTGTGTGTGTGTATTTGCTATTGTATTTTAATTTATTTGAGTTGTATTCTTTTTATTTCTTTTCATAATGTACCATTTCATGAAGTTTATAGATTCCTAATTACCATATTCAACGTGTTCCACTAAGTGCCAGAAATAATGAACAGGACAGTGTCTAATATCAACCATGTGGCCTTCACGTCCATTATAAATACAGAAATACATTATTAATTTGGGGGTCATTGACATGAAAAGGGTTGAGAAGCACTGTGGCTTAAGAGTCAGTCAGCGACCAATCTCTCGAGACAGAGTCAATGATGGCTATGCCATTGAGACAGACCGAGTGGGCGTCGCACTTTCTTTGATGATGGGTTTCCAGATTGGTCAGCGACTGGTCTTCAGGTGATGGTCTGGGTCTCCCTGATCAGAGTGATTGGTCTTCAGGTGATGGTCTGGGTCTCCCTGATCAGAGTGATTGGTCTTCAGGTGATGGTCTGGGTCTCCCTGATCAGAGTGATTGGTCTTCAGGTGATGGTCTGGGTCTCCCTGATCAGAGTGATTGGTCTTCAGGTGATGGTCTGGGTCTCCCTGATCAGAGTGATTGGTCTTCAGGTGATGGTCTGGGTCTCCCTGATCAGAGTGATTGGTCTTCAGGTGATGGTCTGGGTCTCCCTGATCAGAGTGATCGGTCTTCAGGTGATGGTCTGGGTCTCCCTGATGAGCCACTCCAGGGCCTCCCTGCGGCCCTGCCTCTCCAGCTCCGCTCCCACCGTCTCCCTGCACTGCCTGTGGTACTCGTTCACCCAGTGGAGCTCTTTCCTTGTGAGCAGCTCCGTGTTCATCATCTTCACCTGGATGGGGACCAGGGTGAGGGGATCGAACGTCACACTTCCTCTGTTCTTGTAGTTGTACTTGGTTTGGGCCGGCACAACGAGGACCACACTTTCGAGCCTTATGCCGAAAGACCCGTCTTCGTAGTAGCCGGGTTCGTCGCTGATGATCATACCGGCCTCCAGGGCCACGTCGGCGAGCGTCTTGTAGCTGATCCCGCACGGCCCCTCGTGGACGTTGAGGAAGCAGCCCACGCCGTGTCCAGTGCCGTGCAGGTAGTCCAGTCCCGCCTCCCACAGCGCAGCTCGAGCAAACGCCTCCAACATGTGACCTTTGGTTCCGTTGGGGAAGACGGCAGCGCTGACGGCTATGTGTCCCTTCAACACGTAGGTGAAGCATTCCTTCTCGAAGGCAGTGGGGGTTCCAAAGTGCACGGTGCGGGTGACATCTGTAGTTCCATCGGTGTACTGAGCTCCGGAGTCGATCAGATAGACTTCGTTCGAGGACAGGGTCCTGTTGGTTTCGGGCACAGGTCTGTAATGTATGATTGCTCCGTTTGGGCCAACGCTGGAGATGGTAGGGAAACTGAGGCCGACGAAATGTTTCTGCTGACTGCGGAATTCCTCTGCCTTATCCGCAGCAGAAATCTCAGTCACCGTGCCTTTTGGGATCTCTTTTTCCAGCCAAGCAAATAGTTCACAAAGCGCGACCGCATCCTTGATGTGTGCCATTCTCATGCCTTGAATCTCAGTGGCATTCTTTACCGCCTTGGCCAGGCAGAGCGGAGTGTTGGGGATAAGGCAACGGTGGACCTTGGGGATGACCTGTGTGAGGGCATAACTGGCTTTGTCACAGATCCAAACTTTGTCCTTGGCGCCCAGGGAGGCGCAGACGGCCTGGAGCTCAGTATAGATTGAGTCATACGGGTGTGTATGGATGCTCAGCTCAGGCTTGCTAGGAGTGTCAAGCTGCAGGTGGTGCCTCACAGTCGGATCAGCCAGCCGCTTCTGGTCCACAAACAGTCTGATCGTGCTCAGCCCCACAAAGGCGTATGCAAAGAACACAGGGTTGTACTCGATGTCCGAACCTCGTAGGTTGAAAAGCCACGCGACATCGTCCAACGCTGTGGCAACAAACCAGGTGATTCCCTTTTCCGTCATCTTGGCTCGGACGGCTACAATCTTGTCTTGCCAAGACAATCCGGTGTAATCCAATCCAAGGGTGACTAGCTGTGTGCTGGGTCTAGCAGGGCGGTCCTCCCACACAACATCTATCAAGTTATTCTGCACCGCCACAAGAGAGTGGCCTGCAGCGCTCAGGGCCTTGGCCATGCTCTTCCACTGGTCTGCCCCTATGATCCAGGGGTCCACTCCGACCTTGGAGTTCTCAGGCAAAACGCTGATCAGCCAGTCCTCCTTGGCTGGAGTCTCCTTCAGCCCCGTCTTCATGAGGGTCCAGTTGTTGTCCATCTGCTGACTGGCCTGAAGAAAGTAGCGTCCGTCCGTCCACATGGCTGCATGCTGCTCCGTCACAATGGCTGTGCCGGCAGAGCCATCGAACCCGCAGACGAACTCACGCCTGCAGTCGCACGGTGCCATGTATTCACTCTGATGCGCGTCTCCGGAGGGAACCATGTAGGCCTGGAGGGGCTCAGACGAGTGTTTTCCATCCTTCATCACCTGGCGAAGGTGCCTGAGCAGCTCCTCTGTGAGCTTTGGAGACGTGATCGTGTCTTTGGAATACAATTCTTGCACTTCGTTGATCACTGGTACCTTGTCATATGCAAAACTGGAGGCTGCCATGTTATCGCTTAACGTTTATGTGCACAAAAACTTAGCCCTGATTCTTTCAGTGGTTTGTGAAATTTGCTCAGGACACACACACACACACAGAAACTCTTCCAGACAGCTCACAAGCAACAAGCCACTCCGTTAAAACAGCAAAACGAGACACTGCAGTGTTGAACTAAATTGACCTGCTCTAAGTATTTAAATAGTTAGATGTGGTTGGTGCAAAGCATATCTTTGCCAGCTGGTTGGAACTTCATATTTTAAGACTATGATGTCAATCATCTATGTTGTATCTATGATGTATGACTATATTTGGGCATGGTTTCATCCCAATCCAATCCCCATTGGCTTCAATTACAAACTGTATACAGTATATATTGGCACCAGCCAGTATAAACCTCATATCTCCCTATTTATAATAATATAAATGGCACCGCTCAATTCACACTTGATTCACACTCAATTCACCACTTAATCATACAAGAGTGTTACAAAGTAGTGAAAAGAATAGCAGATTTAAATGGTAAATGGTGCATTTATATAGCGCTTTTTATCCAAAGCGCTTTACATAGATTGTGCATTACATTCACCCATTCACGCACACATTCATACACCGGTGGTGGAGGAAACCATGCAAGGCACCAACCTGCTCACCGGGAGCAATTAAGGGTTCAGAGTCTTGCCCAAGGACCCTTCGACATTAACTCAGGGGGAGCCCGGATTCGAACTGGGAACCCTTCGGGAACCCTTCGTGCTCTAATAACGGTTTCTCTACCCCTGAGCTATGCCGCCCCACAAACATTACAAACACACAATGCATTGCTATTAAGATCATCTATTTTCATTCATTTATTTATGAAATATATATTGTATAAATAATATATAATGAATATATATAGAAAATGGTAGTCTGACTCCCATGTGGACGTCAGATGTGTGGCCACTGGCCAGTCTATGATGTCAGTCACCTATGATGTATTATTCCAAATTTGGGCAAGGTTTCATACGTCAGAATAAAATAATAATGTTACTGCGAGGGCTGGTGCGTAAATAGTGGGGATGATGGGGAGTCATGCAGCTCAGTCGTTATGTTAGCTAACGAGCTACGCTATTCATCTTCAACCCAAGTGAGCCTTTTTTGTCAGAGAGCCAACAATGACCGACGCATTTAGCAGCTGCTCAGAAGTGGTTCTTAAGCGTGTGGTGGACACGCCAGCGGAGAGGAACATTCCCTTGGAGGGCCTGGAGGGGTTTTATCAAATCAAGAAGACCTGTGAGTTCATCGGCCACGGTCAGTACAGAAAGGTCGCCCTGCAGTTTCCAGATGAGTTGCTGGTCGATTCCGTAGCGATAGCCGAAGAGATAGAGAAGGAAACCCGAGCCAAGGTGTTCGTACTGGGAGACACGTCTTACGGTAGTTGCTGCGTGGACGAAGTGGCTGCGGAACACGTGGGAGCGGACTGCATCGTGCACTACGGCCGCGCGTGCCTCAGCCCCTCCAGAAGGCTGCCGTTGATGTACGTCTTTGAGAAAAGGCAGGTGGACCTGGAGAATTGCGTGTCTTCCTTCAGAGACCTCTATCCCGACACGCAGAGTCACGTCGTCGTCCTTTACGAAGTGAGCTACGCCCACGCCATCCACGACCTCCACGCCCTCCTCACCCGAGAGTACCCCAACGCCGTTGCCTCGACACTCCTCCTGGACAGGGAGTGGTGCTGCAGTCTTGGACAAACACCAAGTCAACACCAAACTTGTGTTCCAGGTCAAAAGGACGGCGAGGTTCTTTGCCAGTTCGGCAGGCGCTTCGCCTTGAAAAGCGGCCTGACCGTAAAGGATTATGCCATGTTCTTCATAGGCAAGGAAGGGGCAACCTTAAGAAACTTCATGATGACGTGGAACCGCTGTTCGTTCTGTTCCTTCGACCCGTCGGCGGCAGCGACGGGCCGCGCCCAGTCGGTGAGTATCAACCGGGCCTTGATGAAGCGCTACTACTACATAGAAAGAGCCAAAGACGCCAACACGGTGGGCATTCTGGTGGGCACGCTGGGCGTGGCGGACTACCTCGCCATCATCCAGCAGCTGAAGGAGACGATCCGCAGGGCGGGCAAGAAGAGCTACATGTTCGCCGTGGGGAAACTCAACGTGGCCAAGCTGGCCAACTTTCCTGAGATCGATGTCTACGTGTTGATCGCTTGCCCGGAGAACTCCCTGTTGGACTCCAGCGAGTTCTACAAACCTGTGGTCACCCCGTTCGAGATGGAGGTGGCCTG
This sequence comes from Nannobrachium achirus, assembly GCF_963921795.1. Classification (NCBI taxonomy): domain Eukaryota; kingdom Metazoa; phylum Chordata; class Actinopteri; order Myctophiformes; family Myctophidae; genus Nannobrachium; species Nannobrachium achirus. The sequence goes on from NC_137830.1 coordinate 47,190,572, forward strand.
CAACAAGCACAGGGAGTGGTCAGAGGAGTATGTGACAGACTTTCGCCATCTGTTGCCGGGCGGTCTGAGTCACGTGCCCCTGGGTAGTGAGGAAGACGAGTGTGACGACGCCGACGTGTCACTGATCACCGGAGCGCTCCGAGCGCCACGCGTGGCCCTCGGTCCTCCGCCGCGCCCGTCTGAATCCTCCGTGGTCCTGAGGAACCCCATGCTCACCGTGGCCAACGGCAGCACGGCGGCTTCCTTCCTGGCCGGTCGTAGCTGGCAGGGCTTGGAGCCCAGTCTGGGAGACACTGCCGTGACCAAGGCAGTGCAGGGGAGGAGAGGCATAGCTATTGCTTATGAAGAGGAGGGGACAGCATGACTCTCATTGTGACCAGCAACCTATGCATAATTTGATTTTGTATTTAATCAGCATTTAGTTTGTAATTACTGATAATACTTGTACAGTACTGTATCAGTGATTCTCTAACTTGTTCTTGACCCCCAGATTAATATGCATTTGGCCACGGACTCCCATTTGAACATATGTCGTGCCAGGGATGGCCCATATGATATTTGTGTTAAAATGTTTCAAAACTATTATTAAACTAAATATAATATGATTTTTTGGAAAATGGCAGATCTTCAAGCTCACAACGTGTCGCATTGTGAACTTGTAGATCTGCTATTTTCAAATAGGCAATCTTATGATTTTGATGCTATATTAACTCGTTTTCATGAGGACCCCCTGGAACCCCTTCAAGGACCCCTGGGGGTCCCCGGACCCCACTTTGAGAACCACTTGTCAATAATTATTGGGTCTCCCTGGGTTAAGTCCAGGGGCATTTAGAGTTTTAAAGCCAAATTCAAGGGTCACTTTCTCAGTTTTACACTGACAACCCATACGACAACAGTCGTATGCTATAATCACGCTATAATCACATTATTCCCTTAACGTTTTTGCTTTGTCAAAGTGAAAGGAATTGGAAGTGAACTTGGACATTTAAAAATTATAAAAGAAAATCATTATAATACAGGCTGGCTGCTTGTGTCCATGTCCTGTTTGTATAAGACAATACTTATCCAATAAGAACAAAAGAACATTGTTGGTGGTGGTTTTGATCCATAGATTTTCATGTATGGCCCAATGTTTAATTTTTACCTCACCAGACATTTCAGGTTAAATGTGGCTCTGGATCACAAGGCCATGTGTGAGCTGTGATTGGTCTACTTTTGAGGGGACAGATCAGGGCTTGGAAATAAATATGATATATTATATCATTTTGTCCAATCGCCCAACCTAGGGCTTAACGAGAACAGAAAAAAGAAAACAGTTTTAGTGGGATGGCTATAAGAACGGCATTAGGCCTACTAGTACTGTTATCATCTTCATACTAAGGGGATATCTTCAGAAATAGTGTCGAATCCTGGAATAAATTCCTTACCAAAATATTTCTTCACCAATGTCTTTGTAAAGGTCTCTAGTAACGCATCTCACAAAGGGTTAGGGCAGGGGTGGGCAATTATTCTTTCCATGGGGCCCCATGAACAACAGAAAATATTGTGGAGGGCCGGGCCAAAAGGCAGTGCTCCCCACAAGATCTGCTCTCCGCAAACTAAACACGCAGCTTTACCTCCGACTTCAGTAAATAAATACTTAGCAGTCCAATTTTTTGCAGAAATGCAGCTTTAGTCCATGAATGATGTAAAATTTGAAAATGTGTTTATTTTGTAATTTGCCATTAACCCTACAAGGGCCTGTCAGAGTGAACCAAAGGGCCACATACGGCCCCCGGGCCGCACAATGCCCAGGTCTGGGTTAGGGGATAGGGAAATTCAGTTTCCCTAGGAGAATCCTTGACAGCTGTTGAAAGTTAGGGTCCCATTAAATTACAGGATAAAACACCATAATACATATGCTTTAAGTAGCATGTGAGGGGTCAAACTAGGGTTTTTTCATGATTCTGAATCCATTGCAAGCATTTGTTTTGCACGAAAAACATTCCTTGGCCAAAAAACGGCCCGACAAAACTATGGTTTAGTGATGAAACTATGGTTTAGTGATGAGTCATCACTTTTCATTGTTTTGTGGGAGCCGCCTTTACCCCAAGGAATGTTTTTTTGTGCAAAACAAAAACTTGCAATGGATTCGGAATCATGAAAAAAACCTAGTTTGACATCTCACATGCTACTTAAATCATATTTATTTTGGTGTGTTTTTGAGCGGTGGTAAACCACTCCATAGAGTGGCTGTGCGTGTGTCTGTAGCCTTTTTCCTCAGCGTTTTGCCATAGCAAAACGTGTGTGTGTAGCATAGCACATCCTAGACTCAAATCCTAGTCTGAAGACGTTATGCAAGCACGACCACCGCTCACTTCACATTGGGTGTGATCTTTTTTCCTGTATAGTTAAGTTAATGGGACCCCAACTTTCAGAAGCTGTCAAGGATTCTCCTAGGGAAAGTCTTTGTGAGATGTGTTACTAGTAGAGACCTTTACAAACACATTGGTGAAGAAAGTTTTTGGTAAGGAATTTATTCCAGGACTTTTTAAGATATCCCCTTACTATTAATAATGTGTATTAATAATATTGTGATAACTCATAAGTGTATTGTATGTTTCTGAAGCTACGATGCACACAGCAGAGGCCAGCCAAAAACCTTTGCCAAATCCAAGTACGACTTTGTGGCGAGAAACAACACAGAGCTGTCTGTCCTTAAGGATGAGATGGTGGAGGTAAAACCCTTTTTTCTTTCTTCAGTTGCCATACAAATATGTAATGATGACTTTATACCATACTATAGAAACAGTCCACACTTTCAAGGTGAACTTTCTTTACATTTTTAAATTGACCGCAGCAGCAGTCATGACAAATGGATGTGCGTGCGCGAGGCGTTGAGAGCTTGTAAATCTGCTATTTTTGGCTAAAGTTCTCCTCAGAATAGGGATTCGAGGGTTCAAGTTGTTCATTTAAAAGATTGATCCTATATCAAAGATTTGGTGGCCCCCCTGTAGTAACTCTGAGGACCCCCTAGGGGTCCCGGACCCCCTGTTGAAGACCCTTGGTCTAATAGCTACAAGGCAGAAACTCTTTTTATGTGTGTGTGTGGTTACTTGTAGTGGCTTTTACCTGAAGTTAAATATCTCTACACGTAGAGTACAATCAACCTCCTCCCATAATGCACTGCTCCTTCCTGTAGGTGGTTGATGACAGGAAGCAGTGGTGGAAGGTCCGTAACGGCGCCGGAGCGTCGGGCTATGTGCCAAACAACATCCTGGAGATCACCAAAACAACCAACATGAACGCCGGGGCGGAGCCGGTCTATAGCCATACCATACAGGTACAGTCTATAGCAGTCTATAGCCATACCATACAGGTACAGTCTATAGCAGTCTATAGCCATACCATACAGGTACAGTCTATAGCAGTCTATAGCCATACCATACAGGTACAGTCTATAGCCATACCATACAGGTACAGTCTATAGCAGTCTATAGCCATACCATACAGGTACAGTCTATAGCCATACCATACAGGTACAGTCTATAGCAGGGCTGCTCAACTTATGATGGCTCCGGGGCCACTCAGCAAAATACCAAAAGTCAAAGGGCCGCAAGCTAAAACAGTTTTATTTTGGATGTGTAAAAAATGTTTTGTATTCGGCCAATTCTTGGCCATCTGGCCAGTGATGTATATCGGACCAGTTACCCATATATGGAGACCCCTGCTACCCATATATGGAGATCCATGTACTGTATATAGTACATCCCTTTTATGCCCATACATGGAGATCCCTGCCACACAGATATGGGCTGTCTTCCTCCAGATATGGGCATTCCCATATGAGGTCCTGTTAGATATGGGCTTAATATTGATGACATCAGGTATCTCCATATATGGGCATAAAAGGGATTCTGTTGGAGTGGTTCCCATGACATCACAACATAAAATATATTTTATGCCCAATTGCCCATACATTTGCCCATACAATCAGCCACACAGATATGGGCCATGTCTTGGCCATCTGGCCAGTGATATATATCGATGACATCAGGGATCTTCATATATGAGCATAAAAGGGATTCTGGGGAATACCCATATATGGTCTTTTACATAGGTGATGTCACCTGTGATATCACCTGAGATGTCACAGTGATGTGTCAGGGGAACCACAGTGTCAGGCGTGACCTTCAGAGATACACGGATACGTGGACAAGATGTGCCGGACATCACAGTGACATCAGAGCATGATGTCAGAGCGGCAAACCCATAGACCGTAAAGATGTTTACACGTCTACACGTCCAGACAGACACTGACAAGCTGTAACGTTTCTCATCGTAAACATCAAATTACACGTTACATTTACCAGGCCAAACCTTGTTGAAAAAGAATTATGTCATGGAATAAAGTGAGGCTTCACAAAATGTGAAGATTACATAATGAACAGATTGATGTTCCAATAAGTCAGAGGTTAACACATTGACCGCCATTTTAACATACCTCCGTACTCCCACCTGCCATTCGTCTCCATAGACTTCCATGTAATTGGGTGTGCACGGATCATGCACACCCATGCCTAGATAATGCACCACGTGTGTCCACCTTGCTCACAGCTTTCAAACAAAAAAATCCGAATGGAAATCCGTTCAGGCATTCCTGAGATAACAGCCACTATGTTTAACAAAGATGGCTGCCAAAATGGCTACCATGCTTGAAAGATGGGGTTGCTATGGGGGTTAAACATGAAATTTCGCGATTGCTATCATGCCTACTCCATTTTTTGGGGTCAAAATTTAAAAAAAAAAAAAAAAAAAAAATGATTTTTTTTTTTTTTTTTTTTTTTTTTTTTTTTAAATTCTCGGGACTATCGGGCCTGGCGGGGAAAGACATTGGAATAATCTCGGGACTATCGGGCCTGGCAGGGAATGAGTTAATAAGTAATAGTTAATACACTGAAATTAGGCCATAGCACACACTCTTGGAAAAACAATAATCTAATAAATCTACAATCTTATTCAAAGCAATTAAAATAACGTCTTGGAAACAAACCTTGTTCCTAATCTTGTTTTATGGTTCAAGCACCCTGGATATGATTCATATGAAATGATTAAATACCAAAATAAACAGGCTTCCCTCACAAAATGTGAACATGCTGTAATAAGTGCAATGATTCAGAAAAAGCCAACAGACTCAAAACAAAATGTACTTGAAGTCATACCATGTCACTTCCCTTAAAGCTGAATCTCATCAGTTTGTTGACCTCTTAGAATTAGAATGTTGTCTTTTCTTACATTGCTCCCAGGTGGAAAAGCTGAACTTACTGTGACAGCTAGTTATCATGGTGAACATTTTAACTTTTTGAAACGGCAATTGTTTATTATTGACTTCAACAAATGTAAATTTCCTTCCATGTCTGCTGCGTTTATTACTAATCTTGTTGTGCTACGTGTTGCGCACTGAGCGCGAACCGTGAACAAGTCCACGTGTGCCTGATGCAACGCTTTGTGGACTTGTAAATCGCCTGTGTTTGCTGGGGGACACTGTCATACAATGAAGTATAAATCTGCATAACGTCAACACAATCCGCCCACTTCTAGTCATTCATCTCAGACATCGATCACCTCAATAGCATACGCATGATCGCCCTCTTGTAGTTAGTAATGTTGCAAATGATTTGTCCACACTGAAGAATTATATTTTTATTGGTATGACCATGACGGCCCACAGAGAAATGCTGCAGGGGCATCATGGAAAATAATAGTCCCTTCTAGTTGACATCCCATTAATTTTACAGTATGCATTTCCATAACATTGTTACATTTTGTGAGGTCATGGTTTTGATTTTATTCTGTCACATTTACCTACAGTCCCATTGTGTCTTTTTTTCTTTTCTCCACATTTATTCTACTGTCCTTTTTTGTTGTTTTTTTCCCCTCACATTTGACACTAAAGCTTATGATGCCAAAGAAGGAGTTTGAGCTGTTCAAGGTAGGGTTGTGCTTGCAGTGAGTTTAACGCTGCTTGTGGGATTGATTTGTAGATCTACTATGTAGGTGAGTTGCTGTGACGATGCTGCTCTGTTGTCCTGAATATGAGCTGGATGGACAGTGAGTCTGACTCTGCAACATAAGACTTTGGCACTTACCGTTAGATACAATCCAATGCTATTGGACCCAGTGTGCACCCAGAGTCTTGCGAGACAAAATTCCAAACGTGAGTTCAAAGTTCAGCGGCTTGTACACAATAATGGCGGCGCCCTGTGGGAAATGGCACTGTGGAGCGAAGAAGCTCCTATCACATAAAGGTGGCCCCCCCTGTAGTAACTCTAAGGACCCCTAGGGGTCACAGAGCCCCTGCTGAAGACCCATGCCTTAGGGTTAGAGCCATACTAGACGACTGTCCCTCCCTACTGTACATCCCTTCTAGGCCTGTCCTCTAAAAAATCGACGAATCGATCGGCGCTTCGTTTTAAGCCCCGGGAATCGACGCCAATTGCTTGAGTCGAGGAGTCGAAAATATATATTTTTTTATATCACCAGTTAGCCTACTACTGCAGTGCACTGCTGGACTGGTGTCATGTACTTCCAATTGAGAGATGTAGCAATTGGCGAACAATTATTTATTGTCTCGCACCAGCGTAGGGGTGAAAGTGAAATTAATCCGTTCTTGACACCGACTCATTACTCTGTCAGTGCTCTGTGTCCCGCGACTGCGGACTGGATCCCATCGTTCATTTAAAAGAGCCGTTCAAGAGAGCGGAATCGTTCGCGAATGTCTCATCTCTACTGCACGGCAGTGCACGCTGCCGAGACGGGGCAGAGTTGAACAGCGGAGATGTTTTATTTGTTTTAAAGCAACCCTTTTTTTACACAAAGTAGACTATAAAACGATTCGTCGACACGTCGGAATGAACCCCTCGACTCGAGTCGACTTCAAAAATCCCGAGTCGAGGACAGCCCTAATCCCTTCCCTTAGAAAGATCTAGCTTGTTTTAGCTGAGTGAGTTTGCAGTGCTGCTGTGAGTGAACTACTGTATAAAGCCACAATACACGCTCCTTCTGACGTCTGAACATTTTGTTCGGAAAGGGAGGTCATGACTACGTACAACACTAGTTTGGAAAGCCCGTCCGAAGCAAATCTTTTCTGAGGTCGGAAGAAGCATGTATCAGTCTTTTTATTTTATTTATTATTGCCCTATGTTTCATTTCATTTCTATTTTTTATTTCACCCTTCCAGCAATTACTGGGCGAGTTGAATGAGGTAAAGGAACCACATGTAAGTAGGGATGGGTATCGTTAGGATTTTTATGAGTACGATTCCGATTCCGGGTTCTGCTTATCGATTCTAGCTCCGGCAACCTGTCTTGGCGCTAATCAACTTTTCGCATGTATTGCACTTTCCCATTTCATCGGGTTCTCTTTTATAGTGAAGCCACACTTCAGAGCGTTTGCCACAGGTCCATATTTCACAGCATGCCTGTTGCTTGCTCGCATCTAAACACGTTGCGTTCTTTTTGTGTGTGTGTGTGTGTGTGTGTGCAGTGCCGTGTGAATGCGTGACGACGTCCCGTAAGACAGGTCCTGATAGATAGTCAACGTCTTTGAAGATTGAAGCCTTTGTTTGAGCGGTTATTAGCGCGTCTAGGAAACGATACGCAGAACCGAAATTACATAATTTTTACGGGTACCCGGTACCCGCCATTTATTATTCAGTTCCGACTTGGAACCGAATGTCGATACCCAATACTACATGTAAGGAAACAGAACAATATGGAAGTTGTTTGACAAGCTGCATTACAGCAATGGTTCTCAACCTGTGGGTCGGGGGGGGGGGGCGTTGTTTTCTCACTCAACAGTAAACAAACCAACAAAGTTTAAGTGTATAACTATAAAGGGTATATGCACATTTCTAAAGTCACAATTTAAGGACTTTTTAATACCTCTAAAATGACAAAGTAGGCATTGGCCAAATGGTCAAGTATTAGAGGCAGACATTGTGAAAATAGCCGATCTACGGCGTTGTGAGCATGTAGATCTGCTATTACAGTAGCACAATAGAACCGTGTTATACAAAATGTAATGCCTCAACTCTTGTGCTCGTAGGGTGGGGGGCGGGGTCCCCAGTTAAAATATGATTTATTTTAGGGGGCCGCGGACTGAAAAGGTTGAGAACCACTGCATTACAGTACATTTTAGTTTCGGGTGGGGCTACAACTATTGATCACTTGGATCTCTTCCCCAGAAACAGACCATGAAGACGGAGTTCCTCCCCAGCAGGCCAGCGGCCACAGCCATGCCCACCACCACCGCCACCACCACCGTGGCCCAACACCACCCCATGCCCCAACACCACCCCATGCCCCAACACCACCCCATGCCCCAACACCACCACCCCATGCCAGCGGCCCCCATGCCTCAACACCACCACCCCATGCCCGCGGCCCCCATGCCTCCCCCTCCCGCTCAGGCCCCGGCCAGGCTTCCCACCCCGCCGTTGCCCCCGCCGGCCGCCGAGCCCCCCAGGCCGGATGCCGGCGGCGGCGCGGCGGGCCGACACAACGCCGACGCCAGCAACGTCACCATGAGGGAGCAGCGCGCCAGCCAGCGACACATGCCCGTTAACCGTGAGTCTTCTACTCCAGGGGTTCCCAAACCTTTTTGTCTCAGGGCACCCCATGAATATTGTTTTAATCCGAGGCACCCCTACATTATAATTTTCACTCCTAGCACCTTATATTTATAGCATATCGTCGTTGCCGGGTGGAAACTTTGTACTGTATGTCCAAAACCGTTCGTTTTGTATTTATCATCTATAAAATGTACTAAACTAGTGAAAACAGCAGATCTACAAATGTGTGCTTGTAGATCGGCTGTTTTCACTAGTTTTGTGCGATGAAGTCTTGTTTGATGAAGCAGGGCGTTGCTTTGCCAAAAGACGTACACATTTTTAAACTTGGAGATACGAGGTTTCTGCCTGACAGTGACGATATTTTAGTGATTATGTTGCGAGGAAAACGTTGAGATAACAGCCATTTTGGTTAGAACTGGCTGAAAATAACTTTGTACTGCAAGTTTAAAATGATAAATTCCAAATATTATCAAATTATCTCGCGGCACCCCTGGACTGCCGTCACGGCACCCCAGGGTGCCCCGGCCGTCACCCACTTTGAAAACCCCTAACCCTAACCCTAACCCTACACATCCTACCCGGTTCCCGTTTCCCCCCCCACCCCCATTCTGGATTCCCATAGACTTTTTTTCATATCGCGTCATATAAGAGTGTTCCCAACATAAACAAATGATCCCAGCGGTTTGACTCGTATGGATACAGACTGTATCAAATTCTAGTGACTGACTATCATAAACGATACAGAGCCACCACCCCGACAATATCGCGGAGACCGTTTGTTAATTTTTGGAACACAATGCTTATATGAGACGATTTTAAGATGACTCCGTAGCAAAGATTTTAGTTAAAGATGTTCACTTAATAATATATATATACACGTTTTTTTTTTCTTCTTCAAAATAGTAGCCACGAGTGCTGCGCTATGTATGAGCTTGTATATCTGCTGTTTTTGAATAGCCAAAGTATAAAAGATAATGGTTAAAGTGGTTACGTGACACGGATGCATTCCCGGTCTTAACCTTTGTTCTTCTGACGTTTTTTATTCAAAAGACTGTGTGACTAAAAACTAAATCAAAATGTGGTGTCAACACGACCACGTCTCCGCAGGCAAGGAAGTTAAAATACAAGGAATGGAAACCACGTGACCGCCGGGACCGGCCATGACGCTCCTATGGGGCTGTTAAGTCTGACATTATTTTGTAGGCAGAGGAGAACTTTTGGGGCCAACTGACCCCAAAACCTGTGAATCTTTTAACAATTTTTACTATTTACTAATTTTTCTTCTCTTTGTTGTTGAAAGGAAAGTGGTAGAATCTGTTGAAATAGCGAGGGACAGATATTGATAATAAATCTGCTTGGAGGTCTGACTACAAAATGATGTCACGGCTTAAAAGCCCCATAGGTGCCAGAATGATGGAGCCGGCTAGATCAGCTCATGAACAAACCTGGAAGAAACACTATTTATGAACGACTGAGACCTTTGTCATATAATCTGTTCAGGAATATAAAAGAAAATATATCAAAGGTATTTTTACAATCACTTGCTTTTCGATGTGCACAGTGCATAATTAAATAATAACAATAACAGTAAATAATAATCATTTCTGTCTCCGAAGTATCGCGAGATTTGGTTCACAGACAGGAAACGGTGGATAGTCTCGCGATACTGGCACCCATGGTGAGCTTCATGGCTGGACATGGCGTATCCCCGTTGTCACGTGATGTCCCTACCTCCTATTTACCTTGTCCGCAGGGAGGAAATCCAACATGGAGGAGGTCCAGGACGAGCTGATGCACAGGCTGACGCTGGGCCGCAGCGCCCAGAAGAAGTTCCAGGTGCCCGGGCCTCCGGGGCGGGGCCAGCCCTCCGCCAACGTCACCTACGACTCCTCCCCCGAGGAGGTCAAGGCCTGGCTGGAGGCCAAGGGCTTCAGCTCTGTGTAAGTTCCTCCACCGTTGTAGTCTCGCGTAGCCAGACAACTATTCCACAATCTCTGAATGCTATATACAGTAGAGTCTGGAACGGCAGCTCCCGAACGGCGAGTATCGGAAGTAGCCACTGCTGCACTGAACTGTAGTCTCATTGGAAACATAACAGAAACACAATAGCTCAGACAAAGCCATTCGAGCGGCCTATTCTTGTTATGAGTGTATAGTTTAAGAAAACGTTTGAAAACATCATGGAGGTAACACCAATAACACCAGAGAAAGACGAAATAACGCCCCCAGAAATATTGAAAGGAGACATAACGCTTCCAGTAGTAGGACATGTTATTGCTACTGCACCAAGGGAGCGGTTGCTTCACATCCGCTCTATCTTGCACTCATCGTTTCTATTTCCGTGCCCCAGACTGTTGACGGGAGCATTTCCCAAATCGTGGAGTCAACAGTCTATGGCCACGCGAGACTACCACCGTTGTAACACAAGGACGAAAGACAAAGGAAGTTACGGTAATCTTCTGGTGAAATAGTTTAAAAGGCTTTTATTTTACCTCCACTGTGTGTGAGGGCAAATATTTGTAGATGATTAACGCCACGTTTTGAGCTTGTAGATCTGCTACTTTTGCTATTTAAAAAATATTGGGGTTTTAATTCATGTCTCGGTTTGGCCGGGATTGTTTCCGGTTTCAAGCTGGGTAAGAATATCAGAAGTTAGAATAACAGACATAGGAGGTCTCTGCCCAACAGCAACAATATTATTAGTGAGGAGGACCAATTCTAGGTACAGTGCTGTAGATGGGTTACAAATTGGTGAAGTGGTTATAGTTATGGTTTATGGTTAGCCCTGAATACAGGACGGTCATATACATGACCGTCCTGGTGCCGCCTCAACTTGAGGAGTAGTGGGCAATCGAGCCCTTAACGGTTTGACCTAGGAACGTCAGATTTCAAAAATAAAGTGCTTACCTAAGCCAACTTTGATAACAATTTGACGCTGCACAACGTTCATTACACGCCGCTACCGGATTGTTGAATAAAAAGCATTTTTGTCCGAAATTATTTTGCTTAACATAGGACTTCCGCCTCTAGTGGACAGTCGCGTCATCGCATCATCTCCGTTCACTACAATGATCAACCAGAGATGACGCAACTGTCCACTAGAGGCGGAAGTCCTATGTTAAGCAAAATAATTTCGGACAAAAAAGCTTTTTATTCAACAATCCGGTAGCGGCGTGTAATGAACGTTGTGCGGCGTCAAATCGTTGTCAAAGTTGGCTTAGGTAAGCACTTTATTTTTGAAATCTGACGTTCCTAGCTCAAACCGTTAAGGGCTCGATTGCCCACTACTCCTCAAGTTGAGGCGGCACCAGGACGGTCATGTATATGACCGTCCTGTATTCAGGGCTAGGTTTATGGTTATGGTTCCCGGTTTTCTGTTAAACCCACCTTCACCCTACCTTAATCCCCAGCACCATCACCAGCCTGGGGGTTCTGACCGGAGCCCAGCTGTTCTCGCTCAACAAGGAGGAGCTGAAGACGGTGTGTCCAGACGATGGCGCCAGAGTCTTCAGCCAAGTGACCGTCCAGAAAGCTGCTCTTGAGGTGGGTGCTTACATGTGGCCCTGTAGTCACTGTCACCGCAGTTACCGCAACGCTTCTGGACTGGACAGCTTATTGCTTGTCTACTAGGACGGTGGTTCTCAAACCTTTTCATGTCAAGGGCCCCCAAAATTAACATGTATTGGATCCCTACCTGAAAATGTATTTTGTGCCAGGTGGCCCATACAAGATTGGCATTGTAAAAAATTATTTTTATTTTATTTTATAGCAGATCTACAAGCCCACAAAATTGTACTCCAGATTTGTCCATTTTAGTTGTTGTTGAAAATAGTACATCTTGTAGATCTGCTATTTTCAAATAGCCAATAATGTAGTGCAAAAGTGGTTTGACTGACTTTATTTATGTTTAACTATGTTTTCTGGAGACCCCCTGGAACCCCATAAAGGACCCCTGGGGGTCCCCGGACCCCACTTTGAGAACCACTGGACTAGACAGGAGGTCATTAGCAACATGTCCTTTTCCCCCCTCTTGTTCCTTATTGTGGAGTATATACAGAACAATAGTTCTGGACAGGTTATGGACCCTTATTGTGGAGTATATACAGAACAATAGTTCTGGACAGGTTATGGACCCTTATTGTGGAGTATATACAGAACAATAGTTCTGGACAGGTTATGGACCCTTATTGTGGAGTATATACAGAACAATAGTTCTGGACAGGTTATGGACCCTTATTGTGGAGTATATACAGAACAATAGTTCTGGACAGGTTATGGACCCTTATTGTGGAGTATATACAGAACAATAGTTCTGGACAGGTTATGGACCCTTATTGTGGAGTATATACAGAACAATAGTTCTGGACAGGTTATGGACCCTTATTGTGGAGTATATACAGAACAATAGTTCTGGACAGGTTATTATGGACCCACAACAAAAAAGGATGTCAGCAGTATTATTCATTACCCTTATTTCTGGAAGAACAGGACACAATTATATTGTTATTGACTTTTAGAAATATATAGTTTTGTTCTAAATGTCTACAGGTTGACAAACTAGACATAAGCTAATGTAATGGACACTTTATTTTATATGGTGTAGATAAGTCAATAACAATATCACGTGTCCTGTTCTACTCGGAAATACCGCGTCTACAAACATTCTGATTTCATAGAGGAGATTAACGGTGTCATTAGAAAAGGTTAGTTGGATCATTATAGTTCTAAATCCCAGGACATTTTTGTCAAATGTGAATATAATCAAGTTAGTCTTCAGTTTGTATTTGATGGATTTATGACTGGTTGGTATTCTGAGTATGATCAAAACTGTATATAAGCAATATACATCACCAGCACTCACGATAATGAGCTTTTAATTTTTGATAGGTGAGGGCAGCATGAATGCAGCAATTGCAGCATGTACATGTACAGTATGCTGTGCGTGCCTATCAAAATAAAAGTATCCTGAGACCCCAAATGACGACCCTGTTTAAAGGACATTTCATTGAGTTCTGGTGATCTTTCTGCTTACTGTATATGAACTCTGCTGGGTCCTTTACCCAGACTGGCAGTCCAAATCCAGGCCAAATGTGCTTTCCTATCCAGATTGGAGTGGGATTGGTTTGATGCAGTCTGAAGAATGCTAAGGAATGGGTTTCAAATCTGATTTGTAAGTGTGTGTGTGTGTGTGTGTGTGTGTGTGTGTGTGTGTGTGTGTGTGTGTGTGTGTGTGTGTGTGTGTGTGTGTGTGTGTGTGTGTGTGTGTGTGTGTGTGTGTGTGTGTGTGTGTGTGTGTGTGTGTGTGTGTGTGTGTGTGCGTGCGTGCGGTTCAGACATCATATAAAACAATGAGACTCAAATCTGGATAGGACACAAATCAGATTTCCGCTGACATTCTGAACAGGGCCATATCCACTGGATTGAGCGTGCCAGAGCTCTGAAACTTAACAAAGGCATTTGTTCATGCTTGAGTTGTGTTTGCATTCTTTAGTTACAAAATGAGTGGTTCTTAACTGTTAACTCCAGTCCTGAGAAGCAAGAGTGCTGCTGGTTTTCATTTGAGTTGTCTAACCAGATAGTCGTTTAGACAGGGGTGACACCAGCTGAATGAAAAAAGCTTGTAGATCTGCTATTTTCACCGTATTTTAAATGTTCTTTTTTCCTTGCTTAGAAATGTAGTGGAGTCAATGTCATAAGTATCCAAAAATACAAATAGTCAATCTAAAGTACAGATTTAGAGATGTGCACTGGCACACCCTTTACGATTCTATTTGATTAGCTTGTATGATACATCTCGATGCATCCCACTCTTCTGTATCACAACATGGCAAATGTTTCATCAGTGAATAAGAGCAGTCAGATACATATTAAACTACTGTTTTATTTGAAAACTGCAGTGATGTGTATATAAATAACTTGACATTAAATACAAATATATAAATGGTTCAGTCTATAATCGATTATGTCACGTTGCTTCGCATAGAATCAATCATTTTCCGCACATAGTACACACCTCTAGTAGATACAAAACAAATCATGCTTAAAGGAGCTATAGTCAACTTTTTCTTGAAAAACAGATGCTAAAATAAAAATAATGTTTTGAAAATATTTATAAAAAAATAAGCTTCATATATGTGTTTCTATTCAAAAATGACCACAAAAAGCGTAAAATAATGATAAAATAATAATTTTGGCCATTGTCAGACCGACACTTTGTTAACATTCTAGTCTATAGACTAGGATGTAAACAAAGTGTCGGACCTACAATGAAAAAGTTGACTATATCTCCTTTAAGTATGGTACCTATTAAGTAAAAGTGTTTATTACTGTCCAGCACTACTTATAAGGACATGGCCAAAATAGATACGTTGAACTACAGTAGGCTAAAAGAGGCTCATTAATGGGAGGTCAGGGGGGATACTGTGGGTCCAGTCTACAGTGTCTTTAAGCAGTAATGGGATGTCAGGGGGGATACAGTGGGTCCAGTCTACAGTGTCTTTAAGCTGGCAAGGTCTGGTGTTGTGGTGTCTTATTTCCTACCTGCAGGTTTTCTTCTGACCCCTCCCCCTCACGATCTTCTGACTCTATGCAAACTGTCATCAAGGTATCGTTGTGCACAAAGGATGCTCCACGCTCTGTTCTGTGGCCAGCTTTAACACGACTGAATGATTCAAGGCTTGCGAAAGGTTTTTTCTTTCCGCCCGCTTTTATATCAACATGATCGGAAAAAAAAAAGAAAAAACTAGATTGAACAAACCATTAGGGATGTCGATTTGAAACGTTTGACATTCATTCCTAAACCTGGCCGACAGAAAATGGTGTGTAAAACTATAGTATACAGTATAGAGTATAGCACTGTGTAATAGTTTTAGTATGGTACGCTCCCTATAAACAACTGCTATGGTCGCACACAGTCTCCCCTTCAACACCCCTTGAATAGACTTGGCGCATAACTGTAGTTCCTTATTCCAGAGGTGGCATAAACATGTCCTGTTCCTGGTCTGTTTCTCACATGACACCTACAAGTCACATTTGTTTATATAGCACATTTCATACGACAACCGCAGACTCAATGTGCTTCAAAATAAAAACTGAGAAAATGCAACGGTCAACGATGACACAAAACACACATTATTACGTTATGAATAAGTTAGAATAAAGTGACAGTGCAAGTGAGATAACTGCACACTCCAAACCTAGCTGAAAGCTTGTGCAAATAGAAAGGTTTGCTTTTAATAGTTTGCTTTTAACCCATTCAGAACGGATACACATTATTGTGTATCATTATTTTATGCTTTAACTATTGAAAAATAGCAGATATACAAGCTCACAGCGCGGCACCGAGTGCCGCGCTGCGAGCTTGTAGATCTGCTATTTTTGAAAAATCGTGAAGATTAGAATTTTGACCCGATTCTATGAGTGTCTTTTGAATCCTTCTAAGGTTTTTTGAAAAACCTATGTTTCTATGTCAGCCATCGTCAAAGAAAAGGTCCTTTTCACTCAACTGGAGCTCAGATCTGTTCTCGAGAGATTACTATGTCAGTGGTTCTCAAACCTTTTCATGTGAAGGACCCCTCAAATGATATGTATTTGGCCACGGACCTCCATCTCAAAATATTTAGTTCAAGGGACCCCGCAGAAGCAAAATGTGAGTTACAAAGGTTTGCTTTAAAAATACACATGTTCAGAGATTTGCACACATTTTCACGACTTTTTCAAAAATAGCAGATCTACAAGCTTGCAGTGCGGCACTCGGTGCCGCGCTGCGAGCTTGTATATCTACTATTTTTCAATAGCTAAAGCATTAAATAATTCTAGGCCTATAGTTTGCTTTTAATAGAAGACACTTTTGTTGTAAACCTACTTATTTATGCTGGTACATAATCCCACATGGTGACTGAAGGCACCATAACCTGATTTAGAGTTTATTAATGAAACTGACCTGAAACAGGATATGTTCATGCCACCTTCTGGAAAAGGGAACTACAGTCATGCAGTCACAGTCTATTCATTGGCTCCAGAATGTTCCACGTTGTCTACCAGAAGCCATCTAAATGTTCCCTAACAGCCTCCACTCACCCACTGACTGCACCTGTCCTGTAGACATAGAAGATGTTGTCTAGCTGAAATGACACCCGGCAGAGAGAGAGAGCCACAAGTCTTTGTTTATCCATTTATGTTTTCATTAGCAGGAGTTCACACCTAATCTGTAGCGTTGTAACAGATGTCACAAAGGATGTGCATCTGGTTGAGATGAAACGAGAACATGCAGACATTTCTGTGCAATACTGAGGCAAAAATAACTGACAACTTCACAGCCAGCCGTCAAAAATGGGTACCCACTGGTTTTAAAATATTCCCGAGATAAATGCACTGCTGTCAGAGAAAACAACACATGCTGTGGATTAGGTGTGAACTGGCTTTGAATTGGTGTCCCAATTAATGTTGAAAGTCAAACCTAGATCCTTTAGTTAATGCTAGTATGCTTCTACAAAGTGAAGTTTCATGCTATTTAGCAGAATTAGCACTTCTTAACTATGGTAATTAACAGTTGTTTTGTATTCATGTCACATACTGTAAGTATCCTATCTCAAAAGGACTGTGTTTTTTTTTGCCTTATGCATACAGGTAATTATCTGACAGAAAATGTATTTCTGAGCAGTTCCTCTGTGTTCAACATGTAACATAATGACTAATTATACATTAATTAATGGTGGGCCTAGGGCTGGGCAATTAATCCAAAATACCGTATATCCAAACCCAAATGTAGAATCTATAACTGACTTACAGTAATTTGGCATCTAATAGATTTTTTATAATCGTCTAAATCGATTAATCAGATTAAACACGTGTGCCCTATTATAGTATACAATACCTTCTTGTAAGATCTTGTATTCATCAAAATCGAGGTAAAACTTCTTGATATTGATTTGAAGTCATTTTGCCCAACTCTAGGTGTGCCATATTCATATTTTTATATTCATTGTTATACATTTGACACTTTGTTTTTTAAATGAAAAAACATTACATGAATTATGAAATACGGGCCATTATACTTAAAGTAGGTATTATTATAGATAGTTATGTAAGGTGTCTGGTACAGTTTTGAAAAGTCCAGTTTTTCATTTCCCTGCAATGCATAAGATTATTAAGAGATTATGACAATTATTAGGATATTATTACGATTATTAGGAGAAAGATGCTTGTCTGTTTTATTCCTTTACATCACATTTCAAAATGACAATACATGTCTGCTCCTGCACCGGACAAATGTGTGTTGATATTATAGCAGATTGCATCTACTGTACATCTAATAACAATTCAGTCGTCCAGCATGTTAGCAGCAGATGTATGGGATATTATGTTACTGTGAATGGACAATGAGAGAGAGAAAAAATACAATAAAGAGCGGACCACACCAAGAACGTTACCTTTTAATGAAAACGTTTTTTGAATTTTTCTATCATAACTAGTGGATTACAGTGTCCACACCACCACAACTACAGTATAATGACAAGGACAGTAGCCAACCATATTGTCGGGATCATTCTCAGAGAAAGTTTATGAAGATGGAAACACTGGCAATTCAAATCCATCCGAATTTCGTTGCCCCAGAATTTCACATCATTATAGATATTATATTTTCTCTTTCAGGTGGAAACCTCATTATGTCCAAAACGGTTACTTTTCAGGATTAACATTTAAAAATGGCAAAATAGCAGTTCAAGCTGATCCTAGATTACTATCGCTATGCATTTCATGCTTACAGTAAATCGCTCTCGATTAAGGCGCTGGCTACACAGAGCTGGATATTTCTGAAGCTAGAATTTTTTTTTTATGCGTTTGGGCCTTGCAGCCACATGAAGCTGGATATTTTTGAAACCGGATAAATAAGTGGAGAGATGGAAAAATATCCGATTCACTGGATCCGTGTAGACAGGGAACCCGGATATCTCTGAAGACTTTACTGTGTGTGTGCTTGTTAGACCTAGATATCTTTGTCGTGTGGACCTAGATATTTTTCTATGTGGATATCTGAAAAACCGGGGTATATGAAATATCCAGCTCTGTGTAGCCATGGTGTAAGAGCGTCTAAATTGTAAAATTGTACACTGTAGTCTGATCCAATTGTAGGGCATTAATTCACAAAAACATTATAAGAGGTAAGAAGTTTCTGCCTGAGAGCAACAAATATTCTATATTATTACTTAGATGTCTTTATAGTTTTATAATATTATATAACTAAATTATTAGATAACTATATCATTCTTGGTGTGGAAGGCACTTGACCGTCTCCATCAGTGGTTCTCAACGTGCGGTCCAGGGACCCTCAGGGGTCTTGAGGGGAGTTGCAAATGGACCCTTACAGCAGTGTTTCTCAACCACTGTTGCCTGGGGACCTTTGGTGTGCCCCTGAGAAGGGTCAAGTGTGCCCCTTGAAACTGCTTGAAAGCCAGTATTGTAGTCATCATTTTAAAAATTATTTAAACTAGTGAAAACAGCCGATCTACAAGCACACAACGCCTCGAGGCGTTGTGTGCTTGTAGATCTGCTGTTTTCACTACTGTTGTGCGACATCCTTGTATGATGAAGCAGGGCTTTGCTTTGCGAGGAAACGTACACATTTGGAGATACAAGGTTTCTTCCCGACAGTGACGATATTTACACCCCCGTATTATGTTGGTGTGCCCATGGATTCTTGGGACATGAAAAGTGTGCCCATGCAGGAAAAAAAGGTTGAGAAACACTGCCTTACAGGTCTGGTAACTTGGTTTCAAATTGAAAGTATCAATTTCAAGAACTTGGGTTCTTGAAAAAAAAACAAGAAAAAAAACAAAAAACGATTGAGAGCCACTGATCCAGAATTAAGAGTTTTCAAGTGTTAACATTTTCACATCTTTCGTTCAGCATATCGTCTTAACGCTCTGTTAATTTTTTCTGTGTTTGTTCTTCCTGGCGGTCCTGCAACCTGTAGAAGAGTTCAGGCAACGAGCTCCAGGAGATCATGAGGCGGAGGCAGGAGAAACTGGCGGCCAACGCCATTGACTCGGGCGTGGAGTCTTTCGACGAGGGCAGCACCCACTGAGCCGCAAACCAACACCAACCCCCCCCGTTGTGTCATTTGTGCCCTCATTTTGTCGTTCTCAGGCGGCGGCCGAGCGTGCAGAATTCGTGGCGATCATGCGCCGCAGGCAGGAGCTTCTCGACTCTGCTTCGTCTCCATAGAAATTGAAACCAAAACGCAGCAGCAGCAGCAACCTTTTTCTGAACTGTTCCGATTTTAAAAGGAACTAAAAGTACACACACACACACACACACACACACACACACACACGCGCACACACACACACACACATACATATATAAGTAGATCCGCAAGTGAAGAAATAATTTCTCTGCCATGTTTGCCTGATATCAATGTGAATAGTATGAGGAAATTGTATATTGTTGTCTGTTTGACTAAATGATGGCTGAGCAGAATCTTGTTTGTATAATATTATGTCTGTAGTATTGGAAACGAGTGAAAGGGAAGTGCTGCTACAGCAAGGTCTGAGCAAGCAAAGTTCGTTTTTTTTGCACTTGGTAGCGTGCCGGCGTCGCTTTGCCGAAAACCGCCGAACTACAAGCTCACAATGAGTCACATCTCGTGGTATGGTACAATAATTATCATTATCGTTGCGACGCACGTTAACTTGTGAGCTCGTAGATCTGCAATTTTTGGCTAATACTGTATACCCCCCTCCCCCCCTTACAATATGAATGCTGGGTGCAAGTGGTTAAAGAGGTGGTGCCATAGTTTTGTACTTTTTCTGTTTTGTATGTATCTATGAATGGCTCTAATAGAACACAGGGTGGGGTTATAATGGGGTTATAATGTGCAAATATGCCTTCCCTGTGTATTGTTGGTTACTTCCTGAAAGCTGAAAGCCTGAGTCAAAAAGGCCCAACTGAAAAACACTTAGTTAATGACATCATATAATCAACCCCTCCCCCTTTACCACACACTCAACACTGTGGGTGTGACTAACTTCAGCTGGGTCACCACATAAAAAAACACACTTTCTGTACACTTTTTTGGAAAAAATCTTCCTCCTAGTATAATCATAATACCTGATCATGTTTTAGAATTTTGACCCGATTCTATATGTGTCTTTTGAATCCTTCTAAGATTTTTTGAAAAACCCTATGTTTCTATGTCAGCAATCTGGTTAGCCATCGTCAAAGAAAAGATCCTTTTCACTTAAATGGAGCTCAGTTAGTCTGTTCTTGAGAGACTACTATGTCAGTGGTTCTCAAACCTTTTCATGTGAAGAACCCACAAAATGATATCTATTTGGCCACGGACCCCCATCTAAAAATATTTAGTTCCAGGGACCCCCCAGAAGCAAACTTTGAGTTACAAACGTTCGCTTTGAAAATACATACTGTATATTCAAAGATTTGCACACATTTTCACGACTTTTTCAAAAATAGCAGATCTACAAGCTCGCAGCGCGGCACTCGGTGCCGCGCTGTGAGCTTGTAGATCTGCTATTTTTCACTGGTTAAAGCATTCAATAATTCTAGGCCTAAATTTAATCGCAATCAATTCACCCACAATGTGAAATGACTGCGATTCCCACAATAATTGTGATGTGAACGTTGTCATCCCCGCATCTCTACGTGACGTGTTGTGAGATTGCAGTTCGGCTGTTTTTCGGCGTGCGACACCGGCTCACGACCAAGTATGAATCAGACTTCAGGACAAAGTCACTGGTTGCACTTATTGTCTTTGTTGTTGGTATAGAGTATGTACAGTTAAAGACACAGAAAGGTTTGTACAGTTGAAGACGGACGAATGGAATGCTACAGTTGACAGACGAATGGAATGCAGGAGCACGAAAGACTGTCAGGTGATTGTGCTGACAAGCATTTCACGCTGAACAATTGTGAGTAAGTGACAGAGCAAGTGGATGATGGATTTACACATTTCTGGTTTGTTGGGGGGGGGGGGGGAGAGAGAATATTGTAATATTTATATACATACAATCGTCATTGTTTTTCTGTTTAGTTTTTTTTTCTCCTTTTTTTAAATTATTTTATGGTCATGCCAAAAGAATAACTTAATATAACCCATAATAGAACTGAAATGACCTAATAAGATAATTGTGTATTCCTTTCCATACAGTCGATGCACATTAAAGGCACAGTATGTGACTTTGCCCTGTGTTTACAAAATTAAAAAATACAATTAAAATACTCATCTTTTTCCCACAGCCACTGAGTAATGTGGTTGTGTTCATTAGCAGAAATACACTGCCCTCTCGCTGTCAGTGTTGTCACCGTTGGCTATAGAGGGAAATGATTGGTAAAAAAAATACGATTTAAAAATAAATATTTAGAAAATGTTACGTTATGTGACACAGGGCAAAGTTAAATACTCTACCTTTAACTTGATGATAACCTGCGTTTTATATGCTTCCATGTATTACACTGCAGCTATCTATGGTATCTTGCAGCTTTGCTCTAACTATGGCTCACATGATTTGATCAAAGTACAGTTGCAAAAGGAGTTACAAACTCCTTTGAGCAGGGGTCTTCAACAGGGGGTCCGGGACCCCTAGGGGGTCCTCAGAGTTAGTACAGGGGGTCCTCCAAATCTTTGTGTAACTTTTTTTATATTAACCACCTGAACCTTAGTGTCCATATTCGGAGAACTTTAGCCAAAATATATCAGATCTACAAGCTCACAACGGCTCCCGCTGCGTTGTGAGCTTGTAGATCGGCTATTTTCGGCAAAGAGCTTTGGTATAGAGGGGAAAAAGAGCAGACTAAGTACAGAGTGAAAGGTCAAGTTTATTAAGTATTGACAGTTCAAGTGGTTAAATATCTGAAAACACAAATTGACATGAATCCAAAATACACAGGTTGTGGAGGTCCCTGCTTCATCTCTTTCTCGACTAAGGGGTCCTTGGCCTGAAAACGTTGAAGACCCCTGCCTTTGAGGATTACACAGATTTTAGGTGCGGCAGTAGGTTTGACCAATGGTGGAGGAAGTACTAAGTAAAAGTACCAATACCAGAATATAAAAGTACCCTGTTAAAAGTTATTGGCGTCAAAATAAACTACCAAATACCAAAGTAGAAATACTCAAAATGGCAAATTAGGGCTTAATTTATTGTTAATGTTTGTATTGTAATAATCTAAATAATTACATAAGTAACTTGTAACTAAAAATAAATAGTACAATATTTTAGATGTAGTACACCCAAAGGTGTAATTACTCAAGTAAAGCAAAAGTACCTCTCAAACACAATTGTACATAAGTGCAGTACTTGAGTAGGCTATATGTAGCCTACTTTGTTTGTTTGCACCACTGGTTCGACTATCCGGATTTTGCACAAGTAGCAAATAGTAGCTGTCAGGCATGAACCTTGTATCCAGGGGCGTCACACCAAATTCTGGGCCCTGGGTACAAGGATTCACTGCGGGCCCCCCATGAATGTTAACTATTGAAAAATAGCAGATATACAAGCTCACAGCGCGGCACCGAGAGCTTGTATATCTGCTATTTTTGAAAAATCTTGAAAATGTGTGCAAGAAACCTATGTCAAGGACCCCCAAGATGATATGTATTTGGCCACGGACCCCGATCTCAAAATATTTAGTTCCAGGGAGTGGGACCCCCAGAAGCAAAATTTGAGTTAGAAATGTTCGCTTAAAAAATACATATATTCAAAGATTTTCACACATTTTCAAAAATAGCAGATCTACAAGCTCGCAGCGCGGCACTCGGTGCCGCGCTGTGAGCTTGTATATCTGCTATTTTTCAATAGATAAAGTTACTAGGGCCCCTCCACCTTGGGCCCCAGTAACTCAGTCCCACTTTCCTACCCCTTGTGATGCCCCTGTACAAGAGTGTTGCACAAAAGTTAGTGAAAATAAAATAACCAATCTGCAAGCTCACAACGCAGCGCATTTGTGACACATGAGCTTGTAGATGGGCTATTTTCGCTATTTAAAAATTTGTTTCAATAATAACTAGAAGCAGTGCTCTTCCGAGCACAGGTCTCCACCAGGCCACACAAATCGGCCTGTTATAGCGCCACCATGAAGCTGATTTAAAAAATGTGGGGCAGAGGTTCTGAATTAGCATCCAGGGAGTGTGTGTGCTCAGTTTGGCAGCGATCGGGCCAACGGCGCCGGAGATTAGCTGGTAACAACCAGGCCACACAAATCGGCCTGTTATAGCGCCACCATGAGGCTGATTTGAAAAATGTGGGGCAGAGGTTCTAGATTGGCATCCAGGGAGTGTGTGTGCTCAGTTTGGCAGCGATCGGGCCAACGGTGACTGAGATTAGCTGCTCACAAACTGCACGGACGGACGGACGGACGCACGGACGGACGGACGGACGGACGGACGGACGGACGGACGGACGGAGGGGAAAACATACTCTCCCTCAGCCTTCGGCTGGTGGAGACAATTAAAAGGAGCAATTTGGAGAAGATCTTTGCAGACAACCTGTTTGAGAGAGAGACAGACGACCCATCTCTTCTGTGAGGGTCCTCTGCCATGTCAACAGTGGTACAAACACCAGGAGATGCAACTGACACTCTCAGGCCGGACTCACACATATGCGTGAAATATCTTCTCCGTATCGTCTGAGAATGACTACTTGATATATGAACTACTTGAACCCTAGCGTCCATATTCGGAGAACTTTAGCCAAAAATAGCAGATCTACAAGCTCACATCGGCTATTTTTGGCAAAAGGCTTTGGTGTAGAGGGGGAAAAAGAGCAGACTAACAGAGTGAAAGGTCAAGTTTATTAAGTATTGATGGTTCAAGTGGTTAAATATCTGAAAACACAAATTGACATGAATCCAACACTGATGATTGTGCTGTCAAACCATGAAACTACATCGAATCTATGAAAAGGTTGCGGGGGTCCCTGCTTCATCTCTCTCTCAACTAAGGGGTCCTTGGCCTGAACACGTTGAAGACCCCTGCTGTAAAGTATCCCCCTCAGCCCATTGTCTTGTGCCTGCTTTGCCTCTTTTGTGTCCACTGAATTGCCACCACTAGTTTTCAGGATTCAATTCAAGAATGGAAAAGAATAGCCGGCACAAGCTCCAAACACGTCCCATTTTGAGCTTGTAAATATGCTATTTTTTAATACTTTTGTTTTGACACAGTAGTGTGATCAAGTAGGGCATTCATTTACTGTAAAAAAACAGTAACAAAAAGTTAAAATATGGAGATGGAGGTTTCCACCCGACATCAACAAAATATATTTTGTTTTCTTTCAACTTGTTCTGGTTTGAACTGTCCAAAGCCACAGTCTTAACCCATTCAGAACAGGTACACGTTATTGTGTATCATTATTTTATGCTTTAACTATTGAAAAATAGCAGATATACTGCGAGCTTGTAGATCTGCTATTTTTGAAAAATCGTTAAAATGAGAATTTTGACCAGATTCTATAAGTGTCTTTTGAATCCTTCTAAGATTTTTTTGAAAAACCCTATGTTTCTATGTCAGCAATCTGGCTAGCCATCGTCAAAGAAAAGGTCCTTTTCACTTAAATGGAGCTCAGTTAGTCTGTTCTTGAGAGACTACTATGTCAGTGGTTCTCAAACCTTTTCATGTGAAGGACCCCCAAAATGATATTTATTTGGCCACGGATCCCCATCTCAAAATATCTAGTTCCAGGGACCCCCCAGAAGCAAAATTTGAGTTACAAACGTTCGCTTTGAAAATACACATATTCAAAGATTTGCACACATTTTCACGACTTTTTCAAAAATAGCAGATCGAGCTTGTATATCTGCTATGTTTTACTGGTTAAAGCAGTCAATAATTCTAGTCTGGGGAGGGGGAGCTGTTTAGTGTGTGGGAACACTAATGACTGGGTACAATCATGCAGAGCTTGACTTTTTATGAACACATTTAGTCCACCTTGGATCTCTTAAAAGATGTGGGTCTCCGCATCCCTTGGATCTCTTAAAAGATGTGGGTTTCCGCATCTCTCCGGCTCTTTAGCAGGCTCGCCAACACTCCTGGATTTGGCAGGAGTCTCCTGGATTTTGACCCCATCTCCTGCCATGCTCCTGGATTGGCAATTTCTCCAGAATTTGGTATCAAACTCCCCAAATTCACCAGAACACAGGAAATGACATCTACTATGTTAACATGTTTCTGGGGTAGGACCCCCAGACCCCCCCCCCCCCCCCCCCCCCCCGCTTGGGGGGTTTGGGCAATGCATGCAAGATCATAGAGATATTCACTTAAAGGAGTATAGTTCACCACTTTTCAACATGTCTTCATATAATAGGTCCTCACTAATGTTCATGATATAATATCACAATTTTTCTACTCAGTCCAATTCTCCTAGAAGAGCTGTGGGAAGTTCAGAATCCATTGTCTTGTGACATCATCATTTCCCCCCCCAAAAAAATTAATATTTTTGAAAGAAATATTTAGATTTTTATTATCGCGAGAACAATGGCTTCCACTTTAAAATTGCAACTTTTCAGGAATAGAAAGCCTGCAGTTTCTATAAGCTGGATTGGCAATCGATGGTGTCACAAGACGATGGGTTTCTGACCTGCCCACAGCCCTCTGAGAAAAAAAAAGAAAAACCTGTTTTTGAGTGAGGACCAATTATATGAACATAGGTTGAAAAGTGGTGGAGTGCCCCTTTAAGTAATGACTTAAAAGATGAGAAGTCATTATTAAAGATGTCTTACTTGCTTGCTTCAGTCATCAAATCTGTACTCCTACATTTGGCATTTTAAGGCTGAAATTTTACCCATGCTAGTAAAGCAAGCCTGATAAACGTATGAAACATGCAAAAATGTCAACAGAACACAGGGGGAAAAAAAGAAAACAAATGCAGAGCCCGTCTGACTGGGAGCTTCTGGCCACCGCGGTGGCTCTCATGGTGAGTCACACACACATCAACACACCACCTATCACCAGCCAGACCAGTAGTTCTCAAACCTTCTGGTGTCAACTGTCAAGGACCCCCAATTTGATAACGATTTGGCTCCCGGACACCCTCCTGATAAATGTTTTGTGCCAGGAACCCCCAGAAGAGATTTTATTTTTCAATGTTCAAAAATAGCAGATATACAAGCTCGCAGCGCGGCACGAAGTGATGCGAGCTTGTATATCTGCAATGTTTTCATTATAGGCAATGTATAGAATATGGATGAAGTGATTTAGATGCTGCATTAATTAACACATTTAGCTGGGAACCCCCCTCTCCCCATGACCCAAACTAGTGAAAATAGCTGATCTGCATTGGCGATTTTCTGGTTCCAGAGTCCAGACTATTTCTGTGTCAATTGAATGAAATGCCTGGATCCCGAGGCTACTGTTTGGATTGATTGAATTGATTGAAGAATTTATTAGAAGTTTGCAATAGAAAAAAGTACAGTTTCATGACAGTACAAATCACTGGTACAAGGTCAACTAAAAGGAGATCCTAGAAAGCCGAGGCTTATTTCCACAGGAACCACACTTTAAGTATCTCATATAACATTGAAAGACAGACGGATAGAACATAGTACTTTATCTAGGATAATATCAGTTTCAAAAGCATAACATCAAATACAAAAAAAATAAAAAGGGGGGGGGGAGCATGGGGGCTTAGTCTATTTACAAGTCACGGGTAGCAGCTGTCTGAAGGTGACTTTTCATACCAATTTTGAAGGAGGCTAGGGATTTGCTCTCCTTTAGGGCTTGTGGAAGGGCGTTCCACATGTTGATGGTGTAGCAGGAGAACGAGTTAGAGCCTAGAGTGTTAAATCTACGTTGATGATGATTAGTGGAGCTGCCTCTGGTGTTGTGATCGTGAACATCATTGACCTTTAAAAAGTAGTTTGTCAGGTACATGGGAATCTTGGAGGTGTAGTGTATCTTGTACACCAGGCCCATTGCAAGATGCTGTACTCTGTCAGCAACTTTGAGCCATCCCACGCTTTCGTGGTGATGATCGGTAAGGTGGGTCTGAGGATGGAGACCAAAAAAAACTGATCTGAAGAAACTGATCTGAAGAAACTGATCTAAAGAAAACCTGTTCCCCTGTCGTCGACCTCCAGTACCCCAAGTCAAGGAGAGGCCCAGTAAAGGAGAACTTTGTGGCATTCTCATTTTCTTTAATATAAAAAACACATTTCTCAATCAACGTATTTTGCAATGACATAAAGAGAACTTTAAGAAAAATCATAAAATGCTATAGAACCATTATTAGCAATGTTTCCTTTCGTAAAGGAATCGACATCACGCCCCCACCATAAACACATGAATCGAATACTGTCCAATAGATAGGCAGGCATGCATTAATTATGCACTGCTCCAAAGTGGCATCGTTTGTTTCCACTACCCTTAGCGTTAGTTTTTGCTTTGCATGCATTGGTTAAGTCACAATGTCAAAAACGTTGCAGTCAGTGAAACGGTCTGTCGTCACTGTCCAGCCGAAATCTTGTATCTCCAATTCTCCATATGTCATCTTTTTATGTTTCTTCATAAATTAATACCGTGTTACTCTTCATCGTACGACGGAGTCACACAATTAAGTTTGTGTCTTTGTTGGTTATTTGTTTGATAATTGTTTTGACATGTTGGTTCATTGTTTGGTAAATTAAATGGAACGTCCATATAGGCTGGGCTTCCTTGGAAGCATGACACTTAAATATCAATCAATCAAGTTTGTCTATGAGTTTTATAAACATAAGTAGTAACAAGAGCTTGTGACTTGACTAAATACAAATGACATTGGATCCATTTGAAAGCAGGTTCTCTCCCACCGGGCCCACCCCCATTTCCATTTCCTGAAAAGTACGTTTTGGAAATGCAAGGTTTCAACCCGACAGCAATATATGTAGCCAAACTGGGAAAGTTATTATTTTTTTTTACCTCCACACTAAATACATTCAGAAACGCATCCTCATTCACATTCCACCACCTGCAAAACAGTAATATTTGAAATGATTCTAATGTTTTCAATATTGTGGTCATGTTCTGCATTTCTGCAGTAAGTATCCATATTGAAATATAACCATAAACATTCACTTCAGCCATTTCAGCTGAAAGCTGCCTGTTTTTAGTACCTTTATTAAAACGCACAGAGCGGACAATTTGACATGTGCAGTGGTGGAAGGTACTTACTTAAAGCTCCGTGCGGCCGCCGCACGGACCGGCAGGTCCCGTAGCGGTAAACTGCCCGTCCGTGTGGTGCGATGCCGGTGCCAGATAATGTATTCGCTCTTTCTGCTATTCTGTCTTTGCGCTGGTAACTGCCGCGGCAGCCACCACCGCATGGACGGGCAGTTTACCGCTACAGGACCTGCCGGTCCGTGTGGCGGCCGCCGGTCCTACTGGCGGGACTGCTGGTCCTATCGCCGGCGATGCAGTGCGACTGCTGGTCGAACTGCCAGTCGTGCGGCAGTGTCTGCCGCTGCAGTTCCGCGGCAGGTGACGGTGCCAGAGAATGTATTCGCTCTTTCTACTATTCTGTCTTTGTTTCTGTCTAATAAAATATATTAGCTCTAATTACCAACACATTATTTCTTATTATGGCTTTATTCTGTCTTAAAGTGTACTGTAAAAGAGGATGGGACCAATACAATATAACTCATACAATCACGGTGGTTGTATTTGGTCTACCTGCTTTTTCTATTGAGACATTTACAGTAGATCCTTTGTCTAGGTTGGAGACGACCTTTTGACACAATCCTGCTTCTGGTCTGGCACACATTTTCACCATATTATGGTCAAATTGTAATTTCTCCCCAGAGCAAGCAGACAGGATCTATTAGCTCAAGCGTGAAACGTACTTGCGCAGGAGATCTGGATTCAAATCCGGGGTAGAACAGGAAAGTTACATAGTGCAGCTTTATTAGGCCTAAAATTAGTGGATGCTTTAACTATTAAAAAATAGCAGATATACAAGCTCACAGCGCGGCACCGAGTGCCGCGCTGCAAGCTTGTAGATCTGCTATTTTTGAAAAAGTCGTGAAAATGTGTGCAAATCTTTGAATATATAAAGCGAACGTCTGTAACTCAAATTTTGCTTCTGGGTGGTCCCTGGAACTAGATATTTTGAGATGGGGGTCCGTGGCCAAATACATATCAGTTTGGGGGTCCCTCACATGAAAAGGTTTGAGCACCACTGACATAGTAGTCTCTCAAAAACGGACTAACTGAGCTCCAGTTAAGTGAAAAGGACCTTTTCTTTGACTAGCCAGATTGCTGACATAGAAACATAGGGTTTTCAAGTTTTCAATCGCGTAAAAATTCAAATTTTCACGATTCTTCAAAAATAGCAGATCTACAAGCTAGCAGCACGGCACTCGGTGCCGCGCTGTGAGCTTGTATATCTGCTATTTTTCAATAGTTAAAGCATAAAATAATGATACACAATAATGTGTACCCGTTCTAAATGGGTTAATTAGAAGTGGCAATACCTCTATGTAGAAGTGCTCTGTTACAAGTTATGTACAAACGTATTGGCATCAAAAAATACTTACAGTACCAAAGCAAACGTACTAAGATTTCGCAAAACGTGTCAAATGTTTTCAAAAACATGCCATCTACAAGCGTAAAGCTTGTGCATGGCAAGACTGTCTGTTTTCAAAGAGCCCAGAGTATAATATAGGGCTTAATTGGTAATGTTAATGTATTGGTAAGTCTGCAAGTAACTAGTAACCCAAAGTTTTCACATACTTGTAGTGGAGCAAAAAAAAGCACAATATTTTTTCCTCTGAGAAGTGAGTATATTGTATTGAAAAATGGAAACACTCCAGTAAAGTAAATGTACCTCAAAATTGTACTTTAGTACAGTACTTGAGTAAATGTACTTAGTTACTTTACTTTACACACCTGGACACGTTTGAGATCATGTGACATTCCACCACTAGCCACTGTCTTTTTCCGATAAATGGTGAAAAGCTAGTTTTTTTGGGATACGTTTAATTTATTTTTAATAACCGACCAAATCCATTAGTCTGGTTAGCCACTTAAGCCCTGTTTTATACCTCGTCGTACAACGGTGTTGTGCAAAAGATTGCGAATAGCTGCTCATCCCTGGATGTCACAAATTTAATCCCAGCTTCCAAAAACCCACAGAGAAGTTTGTCTAGAAGTGGAAGGTTTACAAGCAGATGTCCTTACTGGATGATGTGGAGACAGTCTTGTTCTGCAGGCCTCGAGGGATGGATTAGACCAGTGATTCTCAAACTGTTTTAAGGACCCCTATAACTCGAACTATAAACTGCTGAACCAAATGGACCCATAATCATTTATGTGATGCTCCATGTTATTAAGCGTTTTCGCAACAAACTAAAATACTACCTGTAATTATGTTCATATTGATACTATAGCTCAGACATTCAGGGTTTAGTGCAGGTACATCGATTATGAATTAGGAAATAGCAGAACTACAAGCTCACAACGCGCCACGATGCAACACGTTGTGAGCTTGTAGATGGGCTATTTCCACTATCAATGTTCTTTTTTAAGTATAAAGTTGTCAAGTATGTCAGTCATTTCTTTGTACAAACAGAAATGTAATTGTCAACGACAAAAAACAATTAAATCGTTAATCGCATTATTTCAGTGACAATCGTCATGAAAAATGTCATTATCAAGACAGCCCTACCCATAAGCAGTACTTTTATTGATTTAATGTCATTCTTTAATAAAAACTTCCTTCTGAAGTTCGTCATCTCCTTTGATATCAAATTAAAATTAAATAATTAAAAACAATTAAAATAGTGTTAATACAAAGCAGATACAAACAGGTGTGTCAGTCTGTACGAACGTTAACGACCTCCTGAAAAGTTTTAGTTTTAGTCTAATTTTAGTCAACTAAATATGAGATTTTAGTTGACTAAATCTACAGTTGATTTTGTCAACTAAAATGTATTTTGGCAGGCCTTGATGGCATCGTAATGACTGACTGATTTTTCACTTGGTTGCATGCTGAAAATAGCCGATCTACAAGCTCACAACGCGTCGCACTGCGACGCGTTGTGAGCTTGTAGATCGGCTATTTTCAGCAAGCAACACCTGAGAGCAACCAAACATAAAATTACTTTCTCCTCCACTAGTCCCTCCCTAACGTTTTAGTCTAGTTTTTATTTTGTTGACGAAATTGTCAACATATTTAGTCTTAGTTTTAGTCATTCCAGCTTAGTTTTTATTTTGTTTTTATTTTGTTTTTGTCAGTTATTTTGTTTTCGTCATAGTTTTAGTCGACGAAATCAACACTGGTGTGGAGATGCCTTTGGACGGGTTGTGGAGATCCACCTGCTGTAGGATGTGTGTGCGGAGGAGGAGTTGGTTCTTCAGAAGGAGTTGATGAAGTTGAAATATGCCTTGATGAAGCCGGTGGGGTCCTCCAGCTGTAGGATGTGTGTGCGGAGGAGGAGTTGGTTCTTCAGAAGGAGTTGATGAAGTTGAAATATGCCTTGATGAAGCCGGTGGGGTCCTCCAGCTGTAGGATGTGTGTGCGGAGGAGGAGTTGGTTCTTCAGAAGGAGTTGATGAAGTTGAAATATGCCTTGATGAAGCCGGTGGGGTCCTCCAGCTGTAGGATGTGTGTGCGGAGGAGGAGTTGGTTCTTCAGAAGGAGTTGATGAAGTTGAAATATGCCTTGATGAAGCCGGTGGGGTCCTCCAGCTGTAGGATGTGTGTGCGGAGGAGGAGTTGGTTCTTCAGAAGGAGTTGATGAAGTTGAAATATGCCTTGATGAAGCCGGTGGGGTCCTCCAGCTGTAGGATGTGTGTGCGGAGGAGGAGTTGGTTCTTCAGAAGGAGTTGATGAAGTTGAAATATGCCTTGATGAAGCCGGTGGGGTCCTCCAGCTGTAGGATGTGTGCGCGGAGGAGGAGTTGGTTCTTCAGAAGGAGTTGATGAAGTTGAAATATGCCTTGATGAAGCCGGTGGGGTCCTCCAGCTGTAGGATGTGTGCGCGGAGGAGGAGTTGGTTCTTCAGAAGGAGTTGATGAAGTTGAAATATGCCTTGATGAAGCCGGTGGGGTCCTCCAGCTGTAGGATGTGTGCGCGGAGGAGGAGTTGGTTCTTCAGAAGGAGTTGATGAAGTTGAAATATGCCTTGATGAAGCCGGTGGGGTCCTCCAGCTGTGGGTAGTGGCTGATGTGCTCGTCCAGGATGCTGACCGTTGATCTCTGGACGAGACGCCTTCACAACGAGAGAGAGAGAGGGAGAGGGAGAGAGAGAGAGAGAGAGAGAGAGAGAGAGAGAGAGAGAGAGAGAGCGATAGTGTGTTTCAATATTATGCTTGGGATTGTTTTTCTATTCATTATTAATTTATTTTCCAAAATCGGAACCAGATTTGGACCCAATAACCTGGTCTGTCTGGCTCTACTGATTAGTGTGAGAATTTAATTCTAGGTCATAGATGGGCACTGGCGGCCCGGGGGCCACATGCGGCCCCCGCCTTCACTTAATGCGGCCCTCAGGTTAATACCAGAATACTGATATATTATTGATTTCAGCTGTTACAATTCCAAACAAGACCTGCTTTAATTCCGTCGGTCTATATTAGTAGCGTAATGACTGGTATAGTACCAAAATGTATTTTTTTTATGTCCAACGTATTTGTATTTAGGTTCATAAAGTTAACTTGAGTATATAACTAAAAAGGTTTGAAATTAAATCAAAATGTTAGATTTCAGGATTCCAATAAAAAAAATAACAAAAAATAATTCAGGATTCCAATTCAAAAGAAGAAAAATAGCCGATCTAGATCTAGATCTAGATCTGCTATTTTTGAGATACTAGAATGACAAAGTAGCACGTAGCAATATGCAATGTGGCCCTCTGGAGTGAAGGTGGAAATATAGTGGCCCTCGCCATCATCAAAGTTGCCCACCCCTGTTCTAGGTAATAATGTGACATGAAAATGAATGAATGAGAGGAGCACTCACTGGTAAAGGCTGATGAACTGGGGATGAGGGTTGACTGGGTCCAGTGGTCCGTAGATCATGTGCACTTGAAGGAGCAGGAAGGATGAAAGAAGATGTGGTCAAATAGAGCAGGGGTTCCCAAACCTTTTTGTCTCGGGGCACCCCATAAATATCTTTTTATTCCGAGGCACCCCTACATTATAATTTTCACTCCCAGCACCTTATATGTATAGCATATCGTCGTTTTGTATCTATCATCTATAAAATGTACTAAACTAGTGAAAACAGCAGATCTACAAGCACACAACTGTGCTTGTAGATCGGCTGTTTTCACTAGTTTTGTGTGACAGTCTTGTATGATGAAGCAGGGCTTTGCTTGACCAAAAGACGATCACATTTGAAACTTGGAGATACAAGGTTTCTGCCCGACAGTTATGATATTTTAGTGATTATGTTGCGAGGAAAACGTTGAGATAATAGCCATTTTGGTTAGAACTGACTGAAAATAACTTTGTACTTCATGTTTAAAATGATACTAAATATTTTTTCAAGTGTCCAAATAAATTCCAAATATTATCAAATTATCTCGCGGCACCCCTGGACTGCCGTCGCGGCAGCCCAGGGTGCCCCGTCACCCACTTTGAAAACCCCTGAAATAGAGGGATGGAGGGGGTAAGACTCACTGTAAAGCCCACAATCATACAAACATTTTTGATCATGTAGATTAAAGAAAATGCATAGCAAAAATAGTCGATCTACAAGCACTCAACGCAGCCCATTGCAATACGTTGAGTGCTTGTACATTGTTGTTTTTTTTTGCACGCACGCACTCACGCACACGCGCGCACACACACACCCAGCTAGCTACAGATGGACTACAGGAATTAGCCTCACAGTCTAAGCAGCTTAGCCTCTGTGTTGTGCCAGACAGTATGTGTTAATGACTCCAAAAGGAAACATTTGGCACTCATAGAGCTTGCCATTCTTTTTAACCCTTATTTACCCAGCGAAGGTTTGTCGAGCACACGCGTCCGTCCAGTTAAGGTTCGTCCACTACACAGATAGTAAGATAACTATACCGATAACGATGTGAATCATCCACACTGAAGAAGCTTATCGTTCTGTATACATGTTGAATCGTTCATCAAATGTCTCTGGGCTGTGCAATATCTCATTATTAAAGGAGCTATAGTCAACGCTAAAATAAAAATAATGTTTCGAAAATATTTTATAAAAAAGATGATATAATAATGATAAAATAATAATTTTGGCCATTGTCAGACCGACTTTGTTATATCCATTATCAATCCATAGAAGAGGGGATATAAACAAAGTCAGTCTGACAATGGCCAAAATGATTATTTTATCATTATGTTACGCTTTTTGTGTGAAGCTTAATCTTTTTTATAAAATATTTTCGAAACATTTTTATTTTAGCGTGTGTTTTTCAAAAAAAAGTTGACTATAGCTCCTTTAATACTGATATTGTGATATGAAGCTAGCTAGATACAGTATATTATGGGATGTTGTATATCATATTGTGATGTGAAAAAGTGCTGCCTTGTCTTTTTTTCTTTTTTTTAAGATGTTAAAGAAAAGATGTTAATAGTTAGTCATAAGTTTAGTTATCATTCAGATTCCAGCCGTGGGCTGGCTGTTTACACACACTAGCCCTTACCCGTTCAAAGATATGAGCTCCGAAATGATGTGCAGTGTGTGGGTTATGGGGTGTGCACTGTGCACACAGTATATGAGGGATGGAAAGTGACTTTAACTGGTGCTTGCATGATAATATGTAGGAGCATCCAGTGATGGGCAAGCTACTTGGAAAATGTAGTAAGCTAAGCTACAAGCTACCCTTGATGAAATATAGCTTAAGCTACAACGAAGCTACCCACAGAAAATGTAGCAAAGCAAGCTACAAGCTACACGGAAAAAGTAGCTAACTACTACAAAGCTACTTTTTTTTTTTTTTTTAATCAACTTCATGATCAAGTACAACTTTCCACCAAACAAATAGGCAGGCAAAAAATGCTCAGTTCGGTTGATTATTATAAAACTGGAAACAAGCCCTTATGTCTGGCTTTTTGTGTCATCCTTTAATTTACTTTTTTTAATTTACTTTACGTACACATTAAATGTGTACCTTTTCAGGCTGTGACCCCCCCAAAAATCCTTTTTGAACTGGGGACCCCACCCTGACAATCAATTGGAATTAGGAGTTGAGGCATTACATTTAGTTTCACTCTGTTCCACCGATAAATGTTGTGAAAATAGCAGATCTACAAGCTCACGTTTGGAGCTTGTAGATCTGCCATTTTCACAATGTGTGCCTCTTTTACTATAGTCAATTTGACGATAACTTTTGATGTAGTTTTGGTCTTTTATTTATATTTGTTTAGGGGTCTTCAACGTTTTCAGGCCGGGGACCCCCAAACTGATGGGAAGATGGAGCAGGGACCCCCTACCCTACCACCTCGTAGGGTGGGGGGTCGGGGCTACGACATATTTTTTATTTTAAATATGTACAAGTTACAGCGAGCAGGGTGGGCCGTACCACTACCATTTCTAAACATACTACTTATTAACTGAGAACCAATGTCAATAATATCAACAATCTGTCAATTGCATAGTAATCATGTATTCAAGCTATTCAAAATGGATAGAATCATGATTATTTTTTTAACATAAATGTAAAAAAACAAAAACATTTTTTGAAATCTTTTTTTTTTAAGCAATAATTTCGCGGACCCCCTGCAGTACCTCCGCGGACCCCCTAGGGGTCGCGGACCCCCTGTTGAAGACCCCACTTTAGGTATTAAAAATGTCTAAAAGGTCCTTAAATTGCCACTTCACTGTCATTAGTTAGCCGTGGACAAAAGAGTGCACTGCAGTGACTTGTGTGCTCACTGTTTTGTCGAAACAGTTGATTAGCTGCAGCCAGCGGTGGAAATGTACTTGAGTACTTTTACTTTTATTTGTACTTCAAGTAGCTTATTTTTAAAAGCATGTACCGGTATGCACTCTTGAATACATACGTTTATTTAAAAGCAAGTACTTTTTTTACTCTTACTTGTAACATTTTGACTGAGTTTACTGTGGATTGGAGTGTGACCAGGAGTACTCTGTACTCTTACTCAAGTACTTCGAGTACTGTCCATCTCTGGCTGAAGCCTGATTTATGCTCCGCCCCCGGAGATCTACAAGCTCACAATGTTGGCATTTGCAACGCGATGTGAGCTTGTATGTCAGTTGTTCTCAGTCTCACTTCTCACACGTTCCCTGAACATGGTGCGGGCATGCAGAGGTGGGACGTTCGCGAACGAATTGAATCTTTTGAACGGCTCTTTGAAGTGAACGATGGGATCCGGTTCGCGCAGTAGAGAGTGCGTAGTAGAGAGCGCATATAGTGAGACAGATCGTTGGCTCGGTCTCAGTTCAAAGAGCCATACATCCCTCTAGATGCGGGCTGAAGTGTCAGTCGCTGTCGTACTCAACACAGTGAAGTGAAAGCATGCAGCGCTGTGCAGAACAACATGTTTGGGGATCTGTTGGGAATTATTTTCCTCACAAACGTTATTTAGCAGTCAAATTTCGCCGGGATAGTAACGTGTAGCGTTTGTTGCACGCTACGTCACTACTGGAGTCTAAAAATAGCTCCGCTACGCTACAGCTACGCTGGTTCAAAAGGAGCTGCGCTACCGTGACGCTACTGAGAAATGTAGTTAAGCTATGTAGCGCCGCTACTTGTAGCTCGCTACTGCCCATCACTGGGAGCATCAATGTAAGAAATACCCGTTCCATTTAACGGCTAGAGAGATACTGTGTACCGATCTGCATGATTTTGGACAACATCTGTAACAGGGCCAGAACCCCCCCCCCCCCGCCCGCCCGCCTGCCCGCCTGCACACACCACACTCCCCCCCCCCCCGTGTGTGTGTGTGTGTGTGTGTGTGTGTGTGTGTGTGTGTGTGGGTTTGTGTGTGATTGTGCATGGCCTGAACAACAGCGCCCCTCCCTTAACATGTGTGGTCACAAAAGGTACTGTAGGCTAAATAGATATAGATACACCGTAAAAATGCTATTATACAGCATACGATTTGTGAAAGTGACAAACGGGCTTCACAGTTATGTCAGGTGTGTTCATATGCTGATGGTGATGCTATTTCAGATCAATTGCTCCAGCCACCGAGGAGAAACGCTGGGACAGACAGACACTCACTCACTCACTCACTCACTCAGTCAGACATTCGCAAAATTATAGTATAGATGGCACACCAGCTGGGAGTTCAGTGCCTTGCTCAAGTGCACACTCATTCCCTGCCAGCCTGCAGCAGGGGGTTGAACCGGGCAACCTTCCGTACGCAAGCACGCTCCTGTAATTCTTGCTGTCCCCAAAGAATGCGCTCCATACCGTACACAGGGTTCCCAGGGTCATGAAATTCCTGGAAATATTTTGAAATTTTTAAAAATATTTTTCCAGTACTGGAAAGGTTTTGGAATTGATCAAGGGTCCTGGAAGGTCCTGGAAAAAATAGCTGTGCATGCATTGTCTTTGGTTATTGATTTTGTTAATACCTCTGAAATGACAAATTAAACATTGGCCAAATTGTCAAATACTAGAAGCTGCCCAGCGTCTAGTCGGCGACCTGGCCAACTCGGAACAATGTAAATAGGGAATGAATGCCCCGCCCTTTAATGCAAACCCCATTATACCTGTTTTCATAGGACCCGTTTTGACCATTTGTCTGCCTGTGTCCATTTTTGCCCATATATGGAGATATCTGTATCTGTCTGTCGGTGTCCATTTTATGTCCATATATGGAGATCACTGCAGTTATAGTTCTGGGTCCATTTTATGCCCATATATGCCCATATATGGAGATATCTGTCTATCTGCATCCATTTTATGCCCATATATGGAGATCTCTGTATCTGTCTGTCTGTGTCCCTTTTATGCCCGTATATGGAGATCTTTGTGATTCTGCATCCATTGTATGCCCATATATGCCATATATGGAGATATCTGTTTATCTGCGTCCATTTTATGCCCATATATGAGATTTCTGTCGCTTTTTCAAACAATCGTGGGTCGGGTCGGGTTGAGGCCGAGCACTGCACTACCTGCTGCGGTGGGGAACGCACGTGCCGAATTTGAAATAGGGAATGAATGCCCCACCCTTTAATGCAAACCCCATGAATGCCCCAGCCTTTAATGCAAACCCCAATATACCTGTTGTCATAGGACCCGTTTTGACCATCTGTTTGTCTTTGTCCACTTATGCCCATATATGAAGATCTCTGCACACACAGTACCGGTTGCGGAAAACTCTGATGTCAGACTTTATGCCCATATCTGGAGAACGCGCGTGCCGGTGGGAAGAAGGGTTCTCGAGATACGCGGATTACATACATACATACACATTCACAGAGATTTTGTGTTGACTCATGTGGCGTACGTGATGTCAGAGCCTTTTATGAAGTGATGTCACAATGACTCAGCGCTTGCGCCGATTTCCTCCGGAACAGCCTGATGTCAACAATCAGCTCCGCATAAGGAGATTCCGAACGTTTCGCGCCGGTTTCGGAAAACCGCGAGTCGGGTCGGGTCGAGGCCCGGCACTGCACTCCGCGCGGCGGCGGGGAACGCGCGTGCCGAATCTGAAGCCGGTGGGACGAACGGTTCTCGAGATACGCGGATTACAAACAAACAGACAGACAGACAGAGATTTGTCGCATTTATAGATAGATTAGAGGCAGAAATTGAAATCTTAGTGCTCGTCAGGGTGCCGGGGTCCCCAGTTAAAATATGATTATTTCGGGGGTCACGGCCTGAAAAGTTTGAGAACCACTGTCTTTGGGCAATGCGCATAGGAGTAAGCGACTCGTTATTGAGCTGAATTATTGTTATATAGTCCTGGAAATCGGGTTAAATATTCTGGAAAAGTTTTGGAAACGTTTTGGAAATTAATTGGTAAACATATGTGGGAACCCTGTATACAGCAGGTGTGTGGGGTTGAAAAGGGAACTGGGTTGTACTGTACTCTGGGGGTTACTCACATGGGACGTAGCTGGACGTGAGAGCACCCACCCACCGGTCTCTATGTGTTAACCTCTGGTTAATGTACTGCAAAATACTGTGAGAGAGACACAGAGAGAGGGACAGACAGACAGACAGAGCGAGAGAGAAAGAGACAGATAAAGTGAGGAGTAAAATATAGAATGTATCAAGTATGTATTCCACTAAAAAGGAGAACGCCTGCGGAAAAATACTCACATATTTTAATAAAGGTAATGCAATGTTACAAGTAAAAGTCTGGCATTCAAAATTTACTCAAGTAAAGGTGCAAAGTTATTGGCATCAAAATGTACTTAAAGTATCAAAAGCAGAAAATACTCATTATGCAGACTGTCCCATTTCACCAAGTTTTCAAATGTATAAAAAGAATTAAAGTCTTTTAAAAACAGCAGATCACAATATGCTCACAATATGTTACATCGCGACACATTGTGAGCTTGTAGAGTGGCTATTTTCAAACGGCCGAAATATATATAGGGATGTGATTGAGTAATGTACTGTATGTTTGTTGTATGTTTTGTAATATTAATCCAAATCTACAAATTAACTATTTAGGTTTTCAAATAATTGTAGAGGAGTAAAAGTTCAATATTTGCCACAGAGATGCAGTGGAGTAGAAGTAAAAGTACCTCGGATTTGTACTTCAGTACAGGACCTGAGTAAATGTACTAAGTTACTTTACACCACTGCATGCGTGCTATACATAGCCTACCTGTCCAGAACCAGGTTCCCATCATTGAAGCGCATACCGGTCCACATGTCCCAGAGCTCTGCATCTGTAGGCTGAGTGTACGGACCGAACACCTCCCCAATTCTACCAAACAAAACAAACTATTATGAGAAAAATACATACAGGATTCCCACACATCTTTACCAATTAATTTCCAAAACTTTTCCAAAACTTTTCCAGAATATTTAACCCGATTTCCAGGACTATATAACCGGACCTTTTCAGGCTGTGTCCCCCGAAATAATAATGTTTTAACTGGGGACCCCGGCACCCTGACGAGCACTAAGAGTAGAGGAATTTTGTATAACACGTTTTTATCTATCCAATTTCTGCCTCTGCCAATTTGACCAATGTTGAATTTGTCATTTCAGAGGTAATAACAAAATCAATAACCAAAGACAATGCATAGCTATTTTTTCCAGGACCTTCAAGGACCCTTGATCAATTCCCAAACTTTTCCAGTACTGGAAAAATATTTTTCTAATTTCAAAATGTTTCCAGGAATTTCATGACCGTGGGAACCCTGTACATATGAGAGCACTGACCACCACAACACGATGCATTATAATGCACTCATAAGGCTCCATAACACTCGTTATAATTGTTTATGTGTGCCTAACAACTCATAACAAGGTTTATGAAGTATTTGGCTTTCCACACACAGTCAGGCACTAAGTTGTGTGAGAGTTGTGTGGGGGAGGCGGGGGGCAGAGACAGCGCAATGCATTCCGGATGGAAGTCTAGTGGTTTGAAGTCTAGTGAGAGTCCTGTGGTTGCACAGAGCACCATCCAACAAGCACACAACACGCACTAGACTTCAAACCACTAGACTTCCATCCGGAATGCATTGTGCTGTCTCTGCCCCCCGCCTCCCCCACACAACTCTCACACAACTTAGTGCGTTCCAGTGTGTGAGTGCACCCTTATAAGTGCTGGTCATAATGCGTCATAAGTTGTGTGTGTGTGTGTGTGTGTGTGTGTGTGTGTGTGTGTGTGTGTGTGTGTGTGTGTGTGTGTGTGTGTGTGTGTGTGTGTGTGTGTGTGTGTGTGTGTGTGTGTGTGTGTGTGTGTGTGTGTGTGTGTGTGTGTACGTGTGTGTGTACGTGTGTGTGTGTGTGTGTGTGTGTGTGTGTGTCAAGACTGCTCACCCCTTTGTGAAGAGACGATAGGTGGTGAGTCGAGTCAGCAGTGGAGACAGATATGTGTAGTCCTTCAGAAGCTGAAGGAGACGGATACGGATATACAGTATTATCCTCCATTAAAACAAGAAAACAGCCATCCACCCACTGGTGAATTCATCTGCACAGTTAAATCTAATCCACCGAACAAACAGATTGTAAAGAAGACAAGTACAACTCACCGTCTGCAGCAGCCTTGGATAATGTGTTTCTGGGAATATTCCTGTGGAGGGAAAGAAATATTCAGAAAACATTAAGCTAATATGTATGCGATGACGTCTTGCTGCGCGGTCATTATGGCTTATATGGACTCAACGGGCCATATAAGCCATAATGAGCAAGCAGCAAGAGACGTTATAGCACTTATTACCCAGCTAATACATGAAAATTAATAATTTGACTCAAAACTAAAAACAAAACAAAGTATTTCCTTGTTTACAGACGGCTGAAAATGCATCCCCCTGAGCGCAACACGGTCGCCTTGGAAAACAAGGAAGTGCTGATCAAATAGAATCCATTTTCTGTTACTGCGTTGTCTATTTCTTGCCTCAAATGTTTCTTAAAACATTCTTCAGAGCAACGTTTGGTTGTAAATGACGCTGTGTGTTTGTTTACATGGAAGACATGTTGGATACGGCACTAAATCCACGCAGTGCAGCCTGAAAACAGCAGCTGCTCTGAGCCTTTGATTAGGCAGCGGTGAATTATAGAGCGGAGCGGTCATTATACGCCTATAATTCACAGCTGATTTCAGCGCTCGACCAATCAGAATCAAGCATCCAAACAAGCCGGGTAATAAAGATAAATAATGTAATATTTCTCTTATGGACATACAAATCCCTCCAATGGCACTGCAAGATGTGGTTAAATCACAGTAGAAAACACTAAAGAACACACATCCATCTTCAACCGCTTATCCTGAGTCGGGTTGCGGGGGACTTCCCTTTCCCAAGTCACATAAGCCAGTTCTTCCTGGGGGATCCTGAGGCGTCCCAAGGCCAGTGTGGAGGTATTGGGCCCTATTTTCATCCATACCTGATCCCTTATCCCTAAACCTTTGCCTTTTTATACTATTTTGAAAAACATGCTTCAAATAGCTGATCTATAGCGGGCTCCTTTCCAAGTAGGTGGGGCATAGCTCAGGGGTAGAGAAACCGTTATTAGAGCACGAAGGGTTCCCAAAGGGTTCCCAGTTCGAATCCGGGCTCCCCCTGAGTTAATGTCGAAGGGTCCTTGGGCAAGACTCTGAACCCCACATTGCTCCCGGTGAGCAGGTTGGTGCCTTGCATGGTTTCCTCCGCCACCGGTGTATGAATGTGTGCGTGAATGGGTGAATGTAATGCACAATCTCTGTAAAGCGCTTTGGATAAGCGCTATATAAAATGCACCATTTACCAAGTGAAGGAGCAACGGCTCTACTCTAAGTTTGAGTATCCCCCAGGCGACTGAGCTTCTCTCCCATCCCTAAAGGAGACACCAGCCACCCCTCTGAAACTCATTTCAGACGCTATCTTATACTTTTGGTCATGACCCATATGTTATATCAATGTGTGTGGAGTGATATCAAATGGAAACACTTGTCCATAGAACACATATGAAGGCAAAATGTGCACTACTTCATCATGGGCTTTCATCTTTTCTACTGAATTCTGAAAAATAAAAAACAGATTGTTCTGTACCGCCATTGGACAGACAGAGGCTGTTGATAGTCAGGTGGCCCGTCCGGTTCTGGTCGCTCCTTATTTTAGCCCCGAAAGAAAGAAA
This sequence comes from Nannobrachium achirus, assembly GCF_963921795.1. NCBI lineage: Eukaryota > Metazoa > Chordata > Actinopteri > Myctophiformes > Myctophidae > Nannobrachium > Nannobrachium achirus. The sequence goes on from NC_137830.1 coordinate 47,233,850, forward strand.
GAAAGAAAGAAAGAAAGAAAGAAAGAAAGAAAGAAAAAAATATATTGTGTCACTTCATCAGTCCTCATGAACACACACGCACACGCACACGCACACGCACACGCACACGCACACGCACACACACACACACACACACACACACACACACACACACAGCATGCCTGTAGAGCAGCTCCAGTGCGACAGTGTCTCCATAGTCGTGGGACAGCAGGTTGACCCTCTGGTCCGTCAGTCCAAGATGGCTGACCAGGGCCTCCACCAAGGTGGCCTGTTCAAAGATAGAATACCTGTGTGGTCTCTGGGATGGACAGGGGCACATGGGATGGACAGGGGCACATGGGAAAGAGATATACAAGTTAAGTGCGGTTGGAGCCTACTATACACCAGAACACAGCAGAGAAAAGCAGGCATGGAAACACGCTCCTTAGAATAATTTGAATCAATAATAAATGCATAATGGGGAGCTTCTATGCAGTATAGGGGGTCCATAGTGATGCAATTATGCTAGAGGTGATTCTCTCTGGTTCCGTTTTTTACGTACTGGTTTGTCACTGAAGCCAAAGCCCAGGAAATCCAGAGCGATGACTCTATGGAAGCGCTGAGTTAGTGGCTCCCAAATCTGGAAGAAAAAGACAAAAAAATCGTTGCTGTCTGGCAGAAACCTTGTATCTCCATATTTACGATATTATAATCGTAAATGTATGCCCTACTTGGTCATACTACAGTGTTGCACGAAAGTAGCAAAAATAGCCGATCTGCATGCGGCACACTATGAAACTAGAAAAGGTGCTCCTCGGAGCATAGGTCTCCACCAGGTCAGGTAGGTTATTGTTACTAGCTGATCTAGAAGCGGGCAGATCCATCTTGATCACGTGACCATAGAGATAATGTGTACCGATTTGCGTGATGTTTGGACAAAATCTGTAGGACTTTAGGACAGGGTGCAAAACATAGTCTCTACCACGCCTTTGGCCTGGCGGAGGCAGTATTTAAGCTGCAGATTTGAACACACCGTTCTGCCACACTTTATGATGAAGATAAACATTCATTTGATAAAAAATTTAACAAAAATCCCACTTCACCCATTTTAAACCTATCTTCATATAATTGGTCCTCACTAATGCTCTTTATAAAATGGTACCATTGCTGTCTATTGCTAGGTGCCGGGTTTCTGAACTGTCCACAGTCCTCCTCTGAGTCACAGAGTGAGTAGATAAAGAATTGTAGAGTACCATATTATAATGAGCATTAGTGAGCAGGCACGAATACCAGAAAGCTCACCCTAAAACACAGTCGCATCGGGCGTCTATCTGGCGGAGCGGTAGAATGGTCTCTGCCTGGTATTCCTAAACGTAACCTCGGTAAATTATGCCTAAACGGTTAAACCTAACCTTATCAAAGGGGGCTTGAGCCCCTGCCCTTTTATCTATCTGTAAAAAGTGCCCCCTCCAGACCATAAAAGCAGTTTTTACTATGGTGGAAGAAATGCAAATGCCCTCTTTCCATACAATACCTGAAGGCAGCATTAAAGAAATTGCCTTGTCTAAATTCTCCTGAACTTGAATGCAGCATCTTATTTGGAAGGAATTGCCCTTTCTGGGTAGAAAAGAAATCCATGCCGTACGCCACATCTCCAGTATTCACTTGATTATGCTTAGTTCAGTGTGGTATCAAGCACTGATAATAGCCGACCTCCAGCGTGACGCGTTGTGAGCTTGGAGGTCGGCAATTTTCTATATTTTCACCAAAAAGCCCTTTTAGAAATTTCAGCCCCTGCCTCTCTAACATTCTCTGCATGTCCCTGTTAGTGAGGACCAATTACAGTATATGAATATAGGTTGAATATAGGTGAAGTAGAGGGGCACAGTGGTGCAGTGGTTAGCACTTCGCCTCACAGCTTGAAGGTCCTGGGTTCGATTCCCGCCGGGGGAAGCTGTGGGCGCTGGAGGCGTGTTCCTCCATCCGCGTCATCAGCACCCACACCCTAGGTGGGGTTGGCGATAGGGCCTTTCTGTGGTGAGTTTGCATGTTCTCCCCGTGTCTCCTTGGGCATAGGCCCTCACACAAAAACATGCAGTAGTCCTGGTTTCTATACCACCTCCCCCTAGCCAGCCGGGTGCTCCCCAATGTCCCCTGGCGCGGCAGGGGGAGACCGGAAACCAGGACTACAGGTTAGGTAGTCACCGGGTGAGAAAAATGGGTTGCAAAACCGTGGGATAAAGAACATCAAAAAAAAAAAAAAGAATATAGGTGAAGTGGTCCATTAAATGATTGCGTGAGTTACCTTGTACCAGTCATAACTGGAGGTAGGGAAGCCATGGAGCAGAATGATGATGTCTACATTTCCTAAAGCACCATACGAATCTGTCAAAAGAATTAAGAAAATAATAATAATATGAAGTAATAGCAGCTTAAAGGCAAGCCTTTCAGATGTGCTGGTGAGTAACAGTAATTGGACGGTTCCCCCATGGAACCGTCCAATTACTGTATGGACGCTTTTCAACCGGCAAAGAACCGTAAAAGTTTTACGGTTCGGAAAGGGAGCCACAAGATTCTTGGTTCCTCTGGTTCAATCTGGTGGAAACACAAGAACGAACCAAGGTTCCAAGAAAGTTGAACGGCACTGGTTCTTGAACCAAGGTTTTTTTTTTTTAAGATCATGTTTTGATGCCCAGGATTACAGCTTGGGCAATTGGCACTGGGTGAAAAATGGGTTACAAAATGTAAAGGGATAATTAAAAAGAAAAACAATATAGAAAGACAATATTTCCTGGCAATAACTCATTGTAATAGCTGCTTATGTTTATTAAAGTATCCCCATTGGAGATAAAATCTGATCAAAAAGTCAAATTAAACAAATACACAAATTAAATGGATGGACGCGAGGCGTTGTGAGCATGTAGATAAGCTATTTTCACAATTGCTGCCTCTAATAAAATGTCACTTTAGAAATGTGAAGATACCCTCTATACACTCAAACTTCATGTTGATTTGTTTACCGTTGAATGAGGAAAACAATGTTGCACATTAAGTTAATCATCTGGGGACCCCCCAAAATAGTTGGGACCCCCTGGGTGTTGAGAACCACTGATCTAACCATTGCAGAGCATGATGAAAACACAACACTTCCTAGTCACACTGATTCCTCTTTCCATTTTGATGACAACATTGTTTGTATATTTAGACCAAGATAAAGCTAATTATCTGTTTAACCTTTGTAGAATAATTGCGACAGTAGGTTGCAGTTTACTATCAGAACCGCCACAGCTTGTCTGTAGACGGACGTCTGGACGGACGTCCGGACGGACGGACGGACGGACGGACGGACGGACGGACGGACGGACGGACGTGTATTATTATATTGTGTATTATTATTGTCTCACCTCTGTAGAATAATTGTTATTATATTATTATTATGTGTCTCACTTCAGTAGAATAATTGTTATTATATTATTATTATGTGTCTCACCTCTGTAGGGTAATAATTATTATTATATTATTATGTGTCTCACCTCTGTAGAATAATTGTTATTATATTATTATTATGGGTCTCACTTCAGTAGAATAATTGTTATTATATTATTATTATGGGTCTCACTTCAGTAGAATAATTGTTATTATATTATTATTATGTGTCTCACCTCTGTAGAAGATGTTATTGCCTCTGAAGTTGAAGCCCTCGCCAGCATTGTGCCATTTCTGCAGGGCAGGTGACAACTGGGGAGGAGGGATGTGGAGATAAACTGCTAGCAGAGGGATGCAAATTAGACCCACGTGAAGCCACCATTCTCTCATCTCTGCAATACAAATAATATAATGGGTGACAATTTGACAAATTATAATATCAGCTGACAGTCACACTGTATGTCTTAGGTACAGTAAGTGTGTTATGGCCATCACTATGTATGTATGTATGTATGTATCCATCCAAGTTAGTGCACAAATACAGTAGAACCAAAATGGACCCTTAATTACAGGTCCATTTGGTTACATGTCTACACCGTCAGAGCAAGATTAACACTCAGGATTTATGTAGTGTAGTAGGCCTAGTAGGATTATATCATTATGGCACATGAGGCAACCAGGGGCGTCAATTGGGTATGGCAGGGGTATGCAGCTGCCATACCCTGGGTCCAGGGGAGAAAATAAAAGTTACTTTTAATGAATGTCTCTTTGTCTATCTGTGCTGGTTATTATTATGTTGTTAAATTACAGTAAAATAACTACAAATGCTAAATTTAACAAAATGGTCACTTTAACAAGGTATTATAATTGTATTCTCCTCATCTTGACATAATGATATATTCCCAGGTTCCGCAGGTCAGCTGCACAGGTGGTGCAATGCATTATTGTTAATTGTGGCACGTTTACTAACATGCCAAGTTTAGCTGCACTTGAACAACCGTTCCAGGCTGCCATATCCAGCCCAAGAAACAGTAGAAACGGGGGGAAATAAAATGTACTTCTTAAAATAAATGTATCATGCCTGTTGCTAAGGTGTGGCAACATGACTGGTGTCTTGCACGCGCGCGAACACCAGTCATGTTGCCATACCTTAGCCTTTTCTGAACTGACGCCACTGGGCAACAGACAGACAGATTGGACTATTGACCGGGCGCATGCTATTAATACACCCCTGATAACAGTTGAGAAAACACAACAACACGTTGATACAATGTAGGCTAATGTAATCATTAGACCCAGGCCAGTTACTTACTGAATTATTGTGTCAATGCACGTCATCACCCTGCGTGTCAGGACTTGTACCCATAAACTACAAATGGTTTATGATATTAAAAGGCTCTGAAGTCTGAAGTGGATCTGTTTTATCGCTGCAACAGTTCAGTTCTCCAGCCCTCACTGACACTGAAAGACTGACAAATAGAGATGGGACGTTCGCGAACGACTTGAGTCTTTTGAACGGCTCTTTGAAATGAACGACGGGATCCGGGTTCGCAGTAGGGAGCCGTTCCTTTCTAGTGAACAGTGGTGGGGAAAGTACTCAATTGCTTTACTTGAGTAAAAAAATATCAATAGCCTACTGCAATCAATGTGGAAATACTCTGCCACAAGTAGAAGTTTGGAATGTTAATGAGTAAAAGTACAAACTTATTGGTATCAAAATGTAATTAAAGTAGGAAAGTAGAGAAAGTAGTACCAATAGTAGAAAGTAGTCATTATGCCGAATGTCCTGTTTCACAGGTTTTCCAATGAATACAGTTTAGAAAAATGATTAGAAAATAGCAGATCTACAAGCTCACAATGCGTCGCGTTGTGATGGATTGTGAGCTTGTAGATCGGCTATTTTCAAATGGCAGGTATGTAACCTATGTAGCCTATGTCAGAAATAAATGTATATAGGGTTGAAGTAATTTGTAATTATAATCAAAATCTACAAAGTATAAACTAGTAACTTAGCCTCGGAAACCCAGACTTAACTCAAATGAGCCAGTCTTTTGAACGGCTCTTTGAAAGGAACGGATCCCACAGATCCGGCTCACATCAAAGAACCATAAATCCCACCACCTCTACTGACAAACTGAGGCGTGTGATCCGGTCATAGAGGTAATGGATCCGGTTTAGAAAACATGGGTTCCGGTCATAGTTATAAGGGTTCCGGTTGGCGCCGCATTGTTTTTGTTCCCCCACAATCTCGCGCGCACATTTTTATGGGTCCCTTCATTTTTGGTTTCCTATATATTTTGATTTTAATTATTTTATTTCAAAACATTTTCAAAAAACATTCCCCAAAATGCTAAGATTAAAAAAAAGAAGTAATTTCATTAATAAATAAAAGTAAGATCTAAGACCCCCCATACCCCAAACTGTTTACTGTACATAAACTATGTGTTTTATTGCTAGGCTACTAGTGTTTATGTCCAATATATATTATTGTTGCCTATCTTTAAATGTCTCTATGAATTTAATAGGCTACAAAGGACCACAATGGAAACAAATAAGCCCTAAAAAAATGTTTGTGTTATCCTTTTAGCACCATTATAATCGTACCATTGTACTGTTTGTAAACTGTTAACTTAATACAGTATTCAAATTCAATCAACAACCAATCAATCAAAACTATGTTGGAAGCCACAAAAATGTTTTAAAGGGATAGTCTTGTAGTGGTTTCATGGGTTATGCTGCCATCTTCTGGTACAATGATGTAACTTCTTTCAAGTACTGCCAGCAAATAGGCTATATCTTTTCTTGGCAAGAACCTAGTTTGTCTCTGGCGTTTTGATCAAAGGGCTGATGGCAGTGTATACGGTAACTTTATTATGTGAATTGTTGTCTCTTAATCATGTTTGTATTAATATTGCTAGTACGTCATCTGTGTTGCTAAAACAACACTAATTGGGAAATGGTGTACAAAGATCTTCAACAAGAGAGAAAATAGCAGGTCCACTCCTGCTCTCACCAGGTCCAGGACCTGGGTGCAGCACCCTATGGCAGCACCAGACTCCCAGTACCAAACATTTCATTTAGGAGCCGTGGGTTCAGGGTTCCTGAGCCGCTAGCGGCTTGACTGGCCCTCCTAAAGGCCTCACCGTGGGTTTGTTGGGCCCATAGAGTTGGGCCTCTTCCTCACGGAAGACACAGGCTGGGCTGGGGCACCATTCCAGCTGTCACCCGTCTCTCCGGTGGTCACCAGACTATTCCTGGTTGTCACGTATAGTCTATTCCTATGAGTCACTATAAATAGAATAACTAGAATGAAAAACATTGCATTGATGCACCTGGGACGTAATTAATAGTTAACAATGTGGTTAACTCTGCACTCAGCTATTTTCAGTAAAGGGATTTGGTGTAGAGGGAGAAAGGAGGGGGCCAAAGTAAAGAGCCCTGGGTCACCCTAGACAATGAAGAATACAGCAATCCATTACCAATATGGCATCGGTACAAAATGCACAGATATGCCCAGAATATAAGTCAAACCGAGATATAATCAGACTATTAATAATTTATATAGGTTGGTAATGACATTCAAAGAGAAAGCACCCGCAATACTAAGGGTAAATAGACTTTATTCTTTCAAAGCATGTTTACAGTATTGAAATGTTACAATATTTCACAGCTTGCCTTAGGTAACTATTCACTTTAATGCAACGTTTAGAAAAGGAAAATCCTTCTATGTACATTCATTCACATTTGACACAAGCAAAGATATTACATTTCATTTTTAAATGTACATATAAACATATGCTACAGTGGGGAAGAGAGATTTAAGCACACATTTAAGAGCAGATTTCTTTACAATGTTAAATACAGACAGGCGAAGATCTGAAGCATAGAGGAAATTAAAGTTCTAAGCAGCAACGAGACGCGGTTACAGTGGTTTTGCATTCATTTCTCTGTTTAAAAATAGACAGGGAGAAGATGACACCAGCCTACAACCTCATGAAAATGAGACTTCATCAGAATGCTTTCGAATATCCTAACTGGCCATTATGTGGCAGTAGAATTTGACAAGCTGTGTAAACATTGTGTGTGCGTGCGTGTAAACATGGCATGACAATCTGTTGACAGGAAACTGAAACTACATTAATCTCTCGGGGACTCAATTCAAGCTTGCCGTGTGCAAAGAAAAAACAAAAACAAAAAAAACAAAACAGAGCTCCAAACGGAAGCATGAATCAAGGCCATTTACCTTAAAAAAAGAAAAAAAAACAAGTGTACAGAGGATTTCCGCTGATGTGCTGTGCACCATTTAAAAAAAGGATTGGGCCCAAATGTAATCATTGCCATGTCCTTCCCGTATCCTAAATTATCATAGATTCTCAACAAAGGAGGACAAAAGACAGGTCAAAATTAAAGATTTCATAGGCATACAGACACAAAGTCTACACAGTCAAATCCCCAGTGGCCATGTATCCATGCGTTACATATGTACGCTCTAATGAGGATTTGACCATGTACAACTTTAGCATGGATGCTCCTCTGCTACAGTAGATTTAACTTGGACAGGAGAGAACACTCTCCTTCTCAATGGTCTCTTCATATGGACACAGTGTTGCTACAGCAGAGCCATCGGGCAAATCTATTTTGTTAGCAGTGTATTTTTTTAATCAATTTTGCCCAGAGTCTCGCGTCACTTACTGCATTATTCAACACACCCACGCACCCTCCAAGACCTTCTCCCCAAAAACACTTTCTCTTAAATACGTATAAAAAAAGCTGTATAGACATTCTAATTTCCCTTCCATTTTCTAAGTGGAAAAAAGAAATACAATATGCATTATGTACAAGCAGAAAAGTCAGCACTTTGGTGTATAGGCTTGTTGAGAAAACAGATGGAACTCAACTAATGCAAATAATCTCCTATACCTCCTTAAAAAGAACTAAAGCATAAGTATTGAATAAAAAAAAAAGCATAAGTAATGAAAAAAAAAAAAAAAAAAAGGTAAGTACTAAAGGGAGTCCATGGTTGGGATGGAACACAGACATCAACCTAAGATATCAGTCCTCCATTCAGACAGACAGCAGGCTGTTGCATGGACCAGAAGCTACTTTACTTTGTCCCTTACAACCTGCGATTCTTTACCTGACAGAACTGCTCTCTACAGCCAAACAAGCTGAGCTTTACGCAATACAGAAAACAATGGCTCCTGGATGCGTTCGATAAGTCTTGCCTGGTGCAGCACTGTCAACACCACACGCGTGAACTAGTCAATTCATAAACGTGCCACCTCTCTACCTTACAACTTACCGTTGACCCACTGGCTCTAAACATGACATAATGAACATGGAATGTCCCGAATACATTCGGATACTGATCAGGGTCAACACAACAGCCCGGCAGCCCGCTTTCAGAAACAAACACAGGAACCTACTTTTTACAGTGAGATGGATGGTGTGTGTGAAATCTGCCAAAATAGACCTACAAGTCGTATGTACAGTAAAAGTCGGTTTGACTCGGGAGGGGGTAGTTAAGATGTAAACGTCAATGGATGCACTTCTGTCCAAACGCATGTCTACCTTTACTTTGGAAAGCATAAAGTGAACACCTCTCTAATAAAAGGTTATATTAATATTTCAGCACATCACAGGGGAAAACTAAGAGTCACAAGGTAGGCCACAATGGGGGCGGGGGAGATTCAGAGTTAAGCAGATACAGGACGGTACTGGCTTTTCATGGCGAACCATTTTTCCATCCAGGGCATGGCTTTGTCAGCTTGGTTCTGCAGACGACAAAAGCAGACAAGACATTGTGCCACTTGTCTGCTGGTACTGTATGTATTTGGTCATCAGCTAGGCAGTATGGGGTGGGGGACTCATGAACTCATGAATAAGAGCATTTGTGAAGGTTTACATAGATAATTTGATCGTGGGGTTTGGGCTTTCTAAAGCTGGTTTCCCACGAGTCAGGTGGCATGTCAGTTAGTATATCACCTCAAAACACTCTCGCAAACACAACCCATTAATATGAAATTAATGTTTTGATTAATACAAATTGACAGTATTATTTCAGAGATAGGTCTGCTTTTCTTAGAATAAAGACCAAGTAGTAGTAGAAGTGCGTTTCCCAAAAGTCAGTTTGGAATTCACACACGCTAATATCTGACTGAGGTGTGAACACACAAGATGTACCATCTGGGTCAATGGGTTCTTAGAGAGGAGAGGTTGATGGAGGCATGGCTGGGCTGACTCTCACTCTTGCTCTTCCATAGAAATTCCCCTAGGGGGCGCCCTGCGGTCACTGCATGATGAGCAGCACAGGGGAGGTGGTGGCATAGGAAGATATTGGGAGTTGGGTGGGGGGTGGCCGCACAAGTGGAAGATATTATTGTGGAAAGTTGAGCGCCGCTGCCTCAGGTTTCATCTTGAAGTACTGATTGAAACGGAGGACTGCGTATCTGGGAGGAGAGACAACATGTCAGCAATGAAGTGAAGCTAAGATAAGAAATACAGACTAGGGTTACGTCAACTACGGAAATTCCAAATATGTATACGTTTGTCACTGTTGTTGCATGCAACAACTTTCACGCACAAATGACAAAACTTTGTTCAGAGGCATTCATAATAATATCATAGATCAGTGGCTCTCAAACATTTTCATGTCAAGGGCCCCTAAATTGAAATGCATTTGGCTGGACCCCATCTGAAAGGACTTAGAGCCAGGGACCCCCATTAAAGATTGGTGACTGATTAAAAAAAAAAAGAATAGTAAGATATTATTAAAACATTTGAATAATAATGAAATAAAAAATAAAACAATCTAAAATAGCACATCTGCAAGCTCATAGTGTCACAATGCGATGCGTTGTGAGCTTGTAGATCTGCTATTTTTGAATAACTGAAGTATAAAATAGGATTATAAAATAGGATTAAAGCAGTTCAACGGTTTTTGATGCCATTAGTCCTCAAAAGAGCAGGTAGACCAACTACAACCAGCGCAGTTGTGTTAGTTTAATGTATTAAACTCTACCAGACAAAGAACAACGTTGTTATGGATTGCAGCTTCAAACTAATAACATGTATGAAGGTTCAAGAGGGCAACCTACCCCAAAAAGTCAAAGTCGATGTGAGAGACCCTGGCCTGAATCAGAGCCCAGAGACCCCAGAAGAAATGAGATGCCTAAAGAAAGATGGAGGGAGAGACAGACAGAGGGGGAGGAGAGACAGGGAATTAGCACATTACAAGCACTCGCTCAACCTGAGGCCCCGTTTAGACTGCAACGCTCTGTAGAGAAAACGGCGAGGTCCCGGGACATCGCAGTTGCGTTTTGCTTTTTAGCCAGCGTTCATATGAAGCCAGATTAAGGCTTGAAATTGTGGAGTGTCCATGTAATTTCACTAGGTGGCGGTGACGCACGGATAGAGGATTCCATTTCATTGTTGACCATTCACCATGGTAACGTGGCTGCAGTAGGCTGTATGCAAGCATATGCATGCGAGCCATGACATCACATGTGTTGTCGCTTCTTGCGTTTCTGTTGTTCACACGGTGACGCGAGGGGAGTCAGCTTTTCCACCCAAAACTCCGCTCTCAGATCGTTCCGTTTTTAACCCCCGAAAATGCCGTTGTCGTCTGAACGGAAGGCATATCTGACTTTTCATTTTGCAGAATTCTCGTTGCAAAAACGCAGTGTAAACGGCGCCTTAATGTTGTTTCTATTTACCCAACACAGAGCACCCGGGCGGGGACAAAGCCGGCAAATAAACCCTATAGCAGAAACCGCAGCAGAAAATGCATGGTGCCATCCCTCGTCCGTACTCCACCCAGCCCTCCTTTCATTCACATTTGTAAACAAGGGTGAGCAGCAAGGCACAGGGGAGAGGCGAGTGACACTCGCTGGTTTATATATCCAGGGTTCCCACACATCTTTACCAATTAATTTCCAAAACGTTTCCAGAATATTTAACTTGATTTCCAGGACTATATAACAATAATTCAGCTCAATAACAAGTCGCTTACTCCCATGCGCAATGCCCAAAGACAGGTAGTGTATTGCCAGTGGTTCTCAACCTTTTCAGGCCGTGACCCCCGAAATAATCATATTTGAACTGGGGACCCCGGCACCCTGGCGAGCACTAAGAGTAGAGGAATTTTGTATAACACGGTTTTATTGTGAAAATAGCCCATCTACATGCTGTGAGCATGTAGATCTGCTATTTTCACAATTTCTGCCTCTAATATTTGTCGTTCAATTTGTCATTTCAGAGGTATTAACACAATCAATAACCAAAGACAATGCATAGCTATTTTTTCCAGGACCTTCCAGGACCCTTGAAAAATTCCAAAACTTTTCCAGTACTGGAAAAATATTTTTCTAATTTCAAAATATTTCCAGGAATGTCATGACTGTGGGAACCCTGTATATAATAATGAATTATAATGAATTGCATTTTTATAGCGCTTTTCCAAGTGCTCAAAGCGCTTTACAATGGTTCATTCATTCATACATTGGGAAGTGAATCCCTTTTATATCCCTTCTCACGTGCCGTGCCTCGCAGGCTGGTGCAAAACGCACGTCTCCTACATGCAGAACAGGTAACACAGGTTACCTGCCACCTCCAGCAAGGCTGTGCGTTTGTTGAGCCAACACATGACAACAATCAACCCTCTGGGACTCAGTTCCTTCCCATTGTCCTCTGTAACAATTATAGGCCTTTTAAGCAGGACCTGTTCTACACGTCATAAGCACGCGGGTCACCTTCAAGAGACACCTCTAAGGTTCTATGGATCAGTGACAACATGAAATGTGCATTAAGTAGGCCACCAGGCTGGAACCAATCGTCCGTGGAAACCTTGTATAAACAACTGAGATCGTAGAGGAAATGGTAAATTAAAAATGTAACTGTAATGGTAAATTCCTAAGGTACTCTAGTACTCGTTGGAAACAGGAACCCAATCATTATTTAGACTAGCTGTGAAACAAAAACCAACTCCAGCAGGGAAAACATTAACTATATCCACAACTGGTCCACTGGGGAAGATTAGATAGTTAAATCCAAGAGCCTTTATTTCCATGCCTTGTTCCAAATATTTTAATAAAACAGATGTTTTGCCTATAATGACAGGCTCAAAATAGAAATGTCAGGTTGAAGGGATATTTCACGTTATAAAAAACATTTGGTCATGTTATCGTCTAATAAGGCTTTTGCGACCCCCCTGGACAGAATTTAAGTTGCTTGGTTCAGTATTTAGATACAGGGTGGTCACAAAAGTATGATTAGACGATGACCACATTTTCTTTTTTTAAGTGAAACACCCCTTTAAAGATTCTTCAAAAAATATTAATCAATCATAACACATTTTCTCCCGTATTGTTCCACTTGGTTTGACTTCATTTCAGATATTATGTTCAATACCTCAGAACGCCCATCCCTGTGACCTGGCAATATTCTAGGCCAATGCTTAGAAAGGATTCAGTTTCCTGAAAGGACAGTTTGTCCTTTATTTGGCTGCAGTTTGAGTTGGAACCATTCTTTTCAGCACCATCCAGTGGATAGGAGATTCATTTGAATAGGTAAACTACATTGGCTAATAGCCATAAATTATAACTTCCAGCAGAGATCGCTAATATTCGGACGTTGTGTCTCTCCTGGAGTTATAAGGCAGAGTCAAATGGCTCTCGCTGGTTGAGCCTCAACGTCCATATTCGCCTCAAAACATGTATAAATCAAGAACTTGCTCACCTCATCGTCGAAACAGCTTTATATCTACCGATGAGCCCACTCGTTGGCATGTGTTAGTCCATATGTTTCTAATAAATTAATGTTTACTCAAACTTCTCAGAGACTCGCGTTTCCTCGTCGGAATCCTTCCGCCTTCAGAACGCTTCAGAACTACAGAACGTTGGAATACTTCCGCATACAAAAACGTCATGTCCTAGTATGAGCGAATCGCAACGGCGATCAACGTCACGTGATATGTTCGGCCATTTTTACCCAAGCAGTTCAAAAACAAGGAAAGCGATGAGACTCTGAGAAGTTTGAGTAAACATTAATTTATTAGAAACATATGGACTAACACATGCCAACGAGTGGGCTCATCGGTAGATATAAAGCTGTTTCGACGATGAGGTGAGCAAGTTCTTGATTTATACATGTTTTGAGGCGAATATGGACGTTGAGGCTCAACCAGCGAGAGCCATTTGACTCTGCCTTATAACTCCAGGAGAGACACAACGTCCGAATATTAGCGACATCTCCTGGTAGTTATAATTTATGGCTAATTGGCTAACAAGGAGGGAGACTTGGAATAAATGGCCTCAAGAGTTAGTCTTCATTACCGAATTCAAGTTCTGAATTCGATTTTCTATTAGATTCAATTTTCCATTTCAGATTTGTGACCAAAGAAATAACATTTCAGGTTTACAGAGCCAGGTAATTAACATGAAAAGATATTTTCCCCCATAAATCTCTCTAGACCGAATAACTACTTAATTTTCTGAACAGTTTCTGTTTAGTTTAAGTGTTTATTTAGGCAAAATTGAGCCTGTATGCAGAACCATATGATATTCGTGCACACAAAGCACACAGTGCCCTGAGGATGTGGCATGAGAAAATGTTCTACTGGTTCTCTGGAACAGTAATGTCACCTTCTGCAGACATCAAAATAAAATATTAAAGCCCTGAAATCTCTACACGTCAAATAGCGAAAACAGCTACACAACGACATGAGTTTGTAGATCAGTATAATCGATATACTGCCCAGCGCTTATTTTTACATAAATCTGTTCAAAGTGGTATACTCACTACTCAGTATCAAAGATTAAAATTGGCATGCACTCTGTTAACTCTCCCCAAAAGGGGAACAATACACTTGACAATCTATTACAAGCCTTGAGAATGTGTTTAGGAGTTTTTTCATCAGAAGAATATCTAGAATTTTGCCATTCAACTGGAAACATTTATGATCTGTATATTTTGGTCTGGTAACTGACCAGACCAAAAACAAAACCTTGGCCAGGCTGGCCACTTCATGTGACATCATGATATCTATGACTTATGACTCCAAACCTTCAAGGATTCAGCCCAATCTGAGCCCCATTATTGCGGGGGTGGCGTAAATCGTGCGGCAGTTATTACATGCCGAAATTTCTCCCATTCAAAGTCTATGGGGTTTTTGGGCTGCGTTTTTTGCGAATTACGTCACCATGGTATGGCGGCTCGGAAAGAAAAGTAATAGCACACCATTCCCGGCCGAGCCGCACGTTTCGATGTATATATTGCGGGGGTGGCGTAAATTGTGCGGATATACATTTAAAGTTACTAAAAAGTAAAAAAAATATATGTGAAAAAGATTTAATAAAAGGTGCTTCTGTGGATTACTGGAAGTGTGCACAGGAAATCTGGCACTGATCCACAGAATAATTGCTTAGAAGATAATCTTTAGTGCAGCCATCTCTTAGACTTTATTGATGAACTTGGGAGTGGTAAACCAATATACCACAACCGATTTACAACTAAAGGGAAAGAATGCAGACTATTTTGTTTACATCAATAAAGCATGTACTTAAAAGAAAGCATATGCTGCAGCCAGTATACCTATTCCGGTCAACACTATTTATAACCAAAGACATCGCCTGGTTTAAATTAACCACAGGTGAACTGTCATATTTTGATCAATTGGTATTTGTTGCAATAATTGGCGAGACGGCGCGGTCAGGTGCCCAGTTAGTAGTATAGTATGTAGATGAGAAATAGTACATTTTTTCCAGTATAAGATTTCACAAAACATGATTTGGTTAGCATCAATAGCCTACCGATTTCAGGTCTGGGAATAAACAGGCATATTTTATATTTCATTTACATTTGTACTTTTGTCAGGTGTGTACAGTAGCTAATAGCTTTCCACCAGCAGTGTTTCGATCTGATCGTACTCATGTTTGGTGAATCGGGCCCATTATTTAACTTTACTATCATGTGTGCATTACTGACGCTCACCAGGGCAAAATGGTTGACTTGAACATAGAGGACCTCGACCTCTCTGTCGGTGACCTCGCTGCCCTGGCCCTTATGCTCCTTGTAGGCTTCCAGGTAGGACCGGAGCCACTCCAGCTGGAAGGCCCGCTCTGGGTAGTGGCTGTAGTCGACCTCATTCAAGCCTGGAAAAGGTGCACACACACACACACACACATAGTAAAGGGTTAGGAGGCACCATTGACTGAGACCAGCGGTGTTAAGTTGCTTACAGTCAGGGGTGCACTAGTCTCGCGAGGCCAGACTGTTGCCTCCGCAATTTGGGCAAATGCTCCCGGCATACAGTCTGGCAAACGGAAATAGAAACGATGAATTCGAGATAAAGCGGATGTGACGCAACCGCTCCCTTGGTGCAGTAACAATAACATGTCCTACTGGAAGCGTCATGTCTGCTTTCAATATTTCTGGGGAGTTATTTCGTCTTTCTCTGGTGTTATTGGTGTTACCTCCATGATGTTTTCAAACATTTCTTAAACTATACACCCCTAACAAGAATATGCTGCTCAAATGACTCTGTCTGTGCGAGTGTGCTTCTGTTATGTTTCCAATGGGACTACAGTTCAGTGCAGCACTGGCTACTTCTGATACTCGCCGTTCGGGAGCTGCCGTTCCAGACTCTATATAGCATTCGGAGATTGTGGAATAGTTGTCTGGCTACGCGAGACTAGGGGTGCACTGGTCCACCATTTATTTTGTTGTTGCAGGATTACACGCAATAACACATGCACCGGCATGCACTTCACATACTATGGTCATACATACACTCTGCTACTACTGTAGTAGGCTACGGAATACCGTTGTTGTAGCCTAGCACGCAAATTAGTTGTTGGTAGGGTAGCTACTTAAGGAAACAATAGCACGAGCACTTGGGGCATGTCCCAAAAATAAATATATTGTTATTTAATCCCCACGCATAGTACCACAATATTACTGTCCAGTCCTGTATGCCTGCAATATTTCCATTGAGATGCAAAAACATTGCAAAACGGAATGAGAGAATGAGTGAGCATGCGCGAGGGCAGGAAGTTTGTTTGTTTATTTTGTGATGAGCTGCACACGTGGAACACACGTGAGAGATGGAGAGAGAGAGCGACACTCTGCCATTGTCGGCGATCAATCATATAGAATGAAAACCACAACGATATTATGACAGCCGATTAAAAAAAAAGAGACTTGTGTAGTGTGAAATGCATAGTCCTACAGTGTGTAGGTGCATTAAAGAGGTGGTGCCATGATTTTTCCCCCCTCTAAAACATGATTATCAGGTATTATGATTATACTAGGGGGAAGATTCTTTCCAAAAAAGTATACAGAAAGAGTTAAAATTGTGTTTTTATGTGGCCACACCCCCAGTTCATTAAGTATGCATGGATTTCATGGTGGGTGGTGACCCAGCTGAAGTTAGCCACACCCCACAGTGTTGGGTGAATGGTAATTAGGGGAGAAGTTGATTCTGTGATGTAAAAGTATCTGTGTTTTTTAACTGACACTTTTGACCACAAGGTGGCAGCCTCCAAGAGAAAACAAACAAATACCAAGAGAATACATAATTGCTCATAAAAACCACACCAGGGGGTCCAATGATGTACTTTCAACCTCCTAGACACATGAAAAACAGAAAAAGTACAAAACTATGGCACCACCTCTTTAAAGATCAACCCAACTCATTGGTCCTGTTAATATCATAGTGTAATATACATTACTGGACACACGTTATAATCAACTTACCAGCAAACTCGTTGAAATGGTTCCCAATGTCATATGCTTGGTAATTGTAGCCTGCGTACTCGTAGTCAATGAACTTTACATTGCCTGGAAAGAGAGGGAGCCTTGTTTAGAGGGAGACACAGGAAGAGGAAGTGAAAAATGATTTATGTTGCGTTATCGCTTTGATACCTCAATCTCTAGATTGTCATCTGATGTCTAACTGACATCTGACTGACAGATGGAATGCCTGAGTAGCAGTGTCTAGTTAGCCTTGTGTGGCTGTCTAGTTAACCTTATGGCTGTTTAGTTAGCCATATATGGCTATCTATTAAGCCTTATTCTACATGTAAAGAGTAAGCGTTTGCATTTTGAGAGGAAATGGCACTGCAGAGTACAGTAGTGACATGGAAAGGAGAAATAAGACAAGACAGTTTTTAAATGAAGAGGCACCAAAATAAGTATAACTTTCGACTTGTCACACATGCACAAAGATGGGCCTTGTGGGTGACACACACACAACCGTGCAGTTAAGGTGCCCAACATCATAGCCAACATTTAGAGTGGAAGCTTTTGTTAACGGGGTCAATAATTGTAATACCACTTGCATGCTTTATTTTAATGTTTTGCTTCATTGTAATACTAGACAGACAGTTCCAACAAGCCTTAAAGTGATAATTCACTTTGGCACTATTTTTGGGGAGACGCACATTAAAAAACAAGTCTCTTATATTTATGTACAACCTGATGGTTGTAAATAGGAAATGGTACAAGACCAATACTGATATCATTTGTCTTTGTCATTTGTAGATGTCTCCAAGATATAAAAGTATATATTTTGAGCAGGCAGCGGAAAAGGTCTTTCGCCAAGATTGGAGGGTGACAAATATCATGCATAAAAACAATATTGAAGCATTCCAGCCAAAGTGAAAGACCACTCTAAGCTTTACCATCGTAGGACATAAAGACAGATTGGTGTGAGACAAACAAGATTGAGTGACCACCTTGTCTTCCAGGGAACCACCCCATGGGAAGTCTGAATAAATTAGCCTATTCAGAGGAGAATGTGCAAAGCATGAAAAGAAAGAAGTATATCTCGTGGGGTGGGAAAAGAGACAACGATGTTTGCTTTTGTTTCACTCAGACCTTTAAAGGAACGAGGTCAGTGTGGCCATGCCAATTGAATAAGGATAACATTGTGTGGAAGAGGTGGAAAAAACGAAGCGAAAGGGAATGAGGAGGGAAGACGGCGATATTGAGAGATACTTGATAGCACAATGAGCTCCAGAAATAATATTTGTGCAAAAACAATTCTGTTAAGATATTTTACCTCCAGTCTATGATCCTAATCTCCCTATTCAACTCTATGGAGAAGGGAATTATATGGGCTGAACGAAGCTACAAAGTTTCTTGTGTCTTCAGTAAAATCCTAGGTCGTTAAATAAAATATATAAAAATACATTACATGTAAAGTAAAAAGTAAAGTTATAAAACATAGAGTACATTTTCATCTCAGGTAGTTCTTTACAATTCCTGCATATTTCCTACTGTGGAGTTATGTTAAGCGGTTGATGTGCAGCCCAACCGCCAATGAGGCTTATTTATGTCTATGCTCAAAACAGCAAACTTTGTGCATAAAATGTTAACATTTGCATATACTGCAGAACATGTAAATGGCCGTTGCCCAACTTGCCTTGATAGAATGCTGCAATTTGCACTTTACTCTCACATTAACATTTATATCTAATGTTATCACATACCCGCTTTTATTTAACCTAGGTGGAAGTGGGGAGAGGGGGGAAAAGGACAGACGGTGGTAAGCTTGCACAAGCTAAATTATTAGCTGACCAATCAGCAAATGTTTAAGTGCCATTGGCGTTACTGCAAGCAACCATGCATGCCGTTGTAGGAATTCAAGGGACCAAACATGGAAACTCTTCCAAACTAGAGTATCTGTGAGCGAAGGAACCAAAACACGGAGGGGAAAATGGCAACCTTTCAACAGAGCAGAGAGGCTGTGTAAAGGTGAAACCGGCAGCCAGCAGCAGCTGCCATGTTTTGAGACAACCTCCTCAGAAATCCTAGTGGGACTACTAATCCTAAAGGTAGATTAAATACTATTTTCACAATGTTTTTGTCAACAAATAAGGCTCTATGGGTATGTGATCATCATTGTATGGCCCAGCATTCGTGGTTGACCTTGTTATCCAACTTCAGGCACTACCTGCCTACGGCTTGGTCTGACACACCACCAGCCCTCGGTTGGATAAGCTTGGGCAACGACGAATGCCTGGTGACAATCTAAATCTATAGTCTGGAGGGAATATATCAATGAATGAAAGCATCATGAAATCATGATCCTCAGAGTTCACTGTATCTGACTATATCGATGAGAAGCAGAAGTGAAGCAATGTATTGTAATGGCGTGAAAAGATGTTCTCAAAATACAAAGCCTTACTCATGCAGAACAAACTTAAGCCTGATACATACTCAGTTGTGTGCCAGTATAGTGCAACAGAAATAACAACTCTACAAGCTCACAAAGTGTACTACGCTTTGTGAGCTTGTGGATCGCTATTGCCAATTTGTCGCTGCGTGTCACTTAGCACGAGTATAAATCAGGCAATGTAGCTCAGGGTTTACCAGAGGCATTCACATTAGACATTTGAACTTTGAAGCACCATACACTCCCATACACTCCCAATTCAACTTCTGTTCTCTCTGACAATGTTTGGTTTTTCCATAAGTTTGAGCTAGCGTTATGGAACAGAGTGGTTGTTTGCTTTTTTCCCCCCTCTCTCTTCAAGTGGTGCTGTAGTATTTAAAAAAAAAAGACACTTGGAGGTGGGTTACCAGCCGGCTTGTAGGTCCTAGCGGGACACAACTCAACACCTCCGGTCAGTGGCTATTGCCCCCCTGTGCAGCAGACGAAAAGGTTGGGGCAAACACATGTGTCACACATACACAAGCACACTCTCTCGCACTTGCCCTCTGTGACACACATCTTTCCTTCATGCATTTGTTCCCACGCAGTGTTGCAACATCAGGCACAGCTGCCAACCTTTTTACTTTCCTATCCTATCCCCTTGTGCACCTCTCTCTCACACACACACACACACACACTTCCCCTTTTCATGACACACCCCCTCCAGCGGCTAATTCTCATTGGTCAACATTGAGCCCAATAGCGTGACCTGATTTGAATGCAAATGACAGGGGCTTCCTGTGTGTGACTGAGCTCCAGGTTTCACGGCCTTGGACAAGAAGGGTGAACAGAATGTGTTTTGGTTTTGTTTTGTTATTTTTATAGGCTCTCTCTCTCTCTCTCTAGCTATACTGTATATATTGTTCTTTTTTTACCATCATCTGGCTTTTATCAGAAAGATAAACAAAACCAGCTTATAAGCGAGGCTGAGAGAAAGAGTGGGGAGAGCGAAAACACACTCCCTGTTTGTGAACTTATGTGAAGTCAGGTATTAAGTCTGATTATTATTTCTTGGCTAGAGTACATAAAAGACGCCAAGCACCCTCCCAAAAACATCCCCAACCACATGTTCTATCTCCGGTTATATAACCTGCCCTTGCTACCTGAGGGAAATTCCTCACACTTGGTCCCTTAAGGCATGAGACTAGCAGTGTCTGTTGGGTGAAAGTTCAACTTGTTGGAACCTTTAACTGCAGTTTGAACTTATGTGAAGTCAGGTATTAAGTCTGATTATTATTTCTTGGCTAGAGTACATAAAAGACGCCCGAGGTTGTTTGTAAATGTTTTTAAACAGCATAAATGGGCCGTAAAGTCCAATCAGAATAATTTATTTTCACAAAGAAAATCGATCAAGGCACTTGTGCAAAATTAAAACACCTTTATTGCATTGCTAACGTGTGCCACGAAAGTAAAAAATGCCCGAACCTTCAGGGTGATCAGGGTGACTAAATATTAGTGGGGAACAAACACGACCTACTACATTTCATGAAAAAACATGCTTCTTGATTAATCAAAAGAGTAATCGATGGAATAATCACTAATATAATTGAAAGTCGCAGCTCTAGCTTTAACTGCTTTTAACTGAAAACAACATCTAATATTTTTTCTCAGTATGTCAGTATTTATCTCCCTCTACTTCCTTTGTGGTTTTGTTGAGACAGGAAATTGTGGCTTCTCGGCTCGTGCTAACAGACAAGTGGTTGCCAAGCTGACAAGCTGAGCCATACTTTGTTGAAGAGCAAGGTGTCTAAAGGGTGTATGTGTGGGCGGTGGGGCGCTCTGCTCGGTCAGCTGTCCCTGTGTGTTCATATGGCTCCGATCCACATACTCTGGAATGAATGGAATAATTATGGCTTGGACATTGTGGCGTCCATTCCATTGTGGTGTCTGTCAGTCATGTGTAGGTGTGGCCTGCTTGTGTATTGTGTCGAGTGTTGGAAGACGATAAATGACATGGGGAAAACTCAAGAACTGGGTCTCTCTCTGTTCAAATTAATCTCTCTGCAGACAGGATACGATCTCCTCTGCTTCATAGTGGGGGATGACATACATCCTGCGCAATGATCTTTGATCACTATGGGCTTGTCCAAACATTCTCTAGCAATGCACGGCAGAGAAGACGACAAATGGAAGAACAAGTGGAGGACATTTAGTGTGCATTTACATTCTAAGCATTCAGCTGGAACTATACCCAGCCAGGCTAAATGCAATTTGGAAGAATGTGTTTCATCACCATCATTGCCAGTAGCCCAAAATCAAAGGGCACTGTGGTGACAGAGCTGAATCGGAGAGGAATACATAGAGGTACATGGTCCTACTGCTGCTCATCCCGATAAGCAGAGGGGCCGACTACACGAGGGCCCTCAGAGGCGACTGCGTATGCTGTGCGTCTCTGTCACCAGAACCAGGGTGGGGCTGGTCAGCCACAGCCTCGGCTGTCACTCCTAGGAGAGAAAAGCTGGACAAAAGCAGCTATGAGAATGGCCCCTCCCCTCATCCCGATTGGACGAGGGGGGATTGACAGCTCTCCAAGCACCCTCCCAAAAACATCCCCAACCACATGTTCTATCTCCGGTTATATAACCTGCCCTTGCTACCTGAGGGAAATTCCTCACACTTGGTCCCTTAAGGCATGAGACTAGCAGTGTCTGTTGGGTGAAAGTTCAACTTGTTGGAACCTTTAACTGCAGTTTGGAAAGAATGTCAGTGCTATGAATGGCATTCACATCATCAAAAAGAAAAACAACAAGAAACCAA
The DNA here is from genome assembly GCF_963921795.1 of Nannobrachium achirus. Taxonomy (NCBI): domain Eukaryota; kingdom Metazoa; phylum Chordata; class Actinopteri; order Myctophiformes; family Myctophidae; genus Nannobrachium; species Nannobrachium achirus. The sequence goes on from NC_137830.1 coordinate 47,256,225, forward strand.
AGCACAAAATCAGGTACTTTCAGAGAAACTCAATGTTGCAATTCATTCCCTTGCTTAGTGGAACTGATGTAATGGCTTGGCTGGGTTATGATGGGCAGTGTTGAACACTCAAGTTGGTGATCACACAATTTGAACGATAGAACAGACGAAATCTCCCATTTTTGCAGGAAGGCGTTAGTTTCAATTAAATTGAACAGAACATGACTCCATTTTATGATGCCTTAATTCTTCATATAATTTCAAACACATACACAGATCTGCATCAAATAGCCTCTTATGGCAACTTTTGGTGTTTCTTTTGCATAGCATATCTCAGGAACAGTCTGTGGCGACAGCTAGCGTGCATCGATTTAAAATCAATATCTGTTCCATCTGTTCAAATTGTATGGCAATAACTTGGCATGCACTAAGCATGGTAACTAAGGAGGATGAAGTGCGGTAGAAATGCTTTCCTACCTGTGTCAAGGGGCCAATGCAGTCTACATTAGAACACAATGCAGTTGCGGGGCAGTGATATATGTTCTTGCACCTGTGCCTGTGTATACTCACCTGCGAGTTGGTTATAAATGATATTCTTGCAGAGCAGGTCATTGTGGCAGAGGACCACGGGAGAACCCAGCCTCGACAGGCTCTGCTGGAGCCACACCAGCTCCTCTGTGAGGCGCTGCCGACTCGGCACCTCCATGCTCAACCTGCAGGAAGGAAGAGAGGTAGTTAGGGCTGTCACGATTATGGCATTTTACATGACGATACATTTTCTCTCAAATAATTGCGATTAACGATTTAATTGTGTTTTTGTCGTTGGCTTTTAGGCTTTGAATTACACATGGTAGATATGACACATAAGCTAAATATACAAAGAAATTACTGACATATTTGACAACTTTATACTTAAAAAAGAACATTGGTAGTGGAAATAGCCGATCTACAAGCTCACAACGTGTCGCATCGCGACGCGTTGTGAGCTTGTAGATCTGCTATTTCCACTATTTTTGACATGGAAACGATTATGACGATTAGGAAAAATAATCACGATTATGTCAAATAATCACGATTGGACGATTATGTAATAATTGTGACAGCCCTAGAGGTAGTGGGGCGGTAAACGAAGATAAATGGGAAGTGTGAACAAACAGAAGATGAGATGAAAGCGTTTTGAGGGATGGGGGTGAGCGTTGTAATTAATCTTAACGGAGAGCAAGTACATTTGTTAGTGTTTATGGACAGATTAAGCTCATATTGTATGAATAGCAAAGAAAAGAAGCTTGCTTCTCAGTCTCTAAAACACTTGTTGTATGACAGTTCTGAAGAACTGAGGCGGTTAGGAGGTAGAAAATCCCTCCCTGAGGGACTACAGTACAAACTTAACCAGACGCCAATTACTTAATGCATATTTAATAGCAGCACACACAGTATCCACCGCGTCTGTCCCCAGAAATAGTGCCACAGTATGTAAAATCACTAAATGAATCTATCAATTCATACCAGAGGTTGATGTAAACATTCAACATCCAAGGTAAAATAACAGTTTGAGTAATACTATACAGTGGGTGAGGACAAACATTTAGAACTCCTCGAGTATCAAACAGTTCGTCCTTGGAGAACTGTTAGTTTCCGCAAGCCGAAGTTTGACTACGCTTGGAGTAGGCTGACAGCATAGTGACTCAAGATACACACAGAGGCCTTGTCGCCAGGTGGGCAATAAAATCATGAGCACACCTACTATGTTTATGAATGAAGTCGTCACTGCACCTTTAAACATGTGCGCATCAACTAGCAGTAAACAGTGCTGTGTTGTAACATATGGACGTGGAGATTTATGACTCATCCTCATCGATAAGGAACATCAAGGTCATAGTTACTCATTGTGTGAAAGGTCACTCTGCCTCCAAAACATTGTATGTTTATGTTCAAAGCCTGTTGACTAATGTAATTAGAGCTTCTTGTTGCTCTGGTGTTTTCTTAATGATGTCAACAAAGTTGACATCATTTTTAATGATGGCAAATTTCTAAGCTTGCATTAACTCATCCTGACATTCAAGACATTATTGACCATCTCAAAAGGGCAAAGAACAAACTGTCTTGATGAGACTGTAAGATTTCAATTCAATTTCAATTACTGTTGTGGGATTCGAGTTTGCTACTTGATGTTTTCTTACCTTGTGTTCTTCTCAGGGTCCTGGAAGTACTTCGGGATGAGGGAGAAGTACTTGCCCATCTTCAGCCAGAGGTCAGACTGCGGAACCCAGCCATTGTGGGCATGAATGGCATGGTACTTTGCCAGCTGCCTTGCTATGAGCCTACAGGGAGGAGGAGCAAAAACATTTAATTTAGTGCAAAAGGAAATGGTAAGGAGCAGCGGACATGCTAAATGGTCATTTATACTGTTTAACATTTTCAGTGCATGACACGCAATAGCCGATCTACAGGCTTGACCCGTTGTGGGCTTGTAGACAGGCACGTAATCTGTGCGCAACACAGCTCAAGTCGCAACCAAGTATAAATCCGGCATAAGGGCTGGTGTGCATACTTATGTAAGTGCGTGTAGTCATGTGTCTGGGTGTGACTGTGTGTGGCTGTGTGTGTATGTGTGTGTACAGTATGGATGGCCTCAGTGTTTTCAGACAAGATCAGAAGCTCAGTTCCATTACAAATCTTGTTGATAGATTAACAGATCAAAGAAAAATAATACTTGGCCATGTTACATTAATTAATTATTAATAGTAATAATAATAGTAATTAATTAATATATTTTGTTTCCTTCCTGCAATATGCAGGCAACATTGTGTAATAAGTTAGTATCGTGATTCCAATATTTGTCCTTACACACCAGGAGCATTTTTAATGCAAATAATTCACTACAAGAATTTATAATTTATTCCTCATGCTCCCGGTGTGTAAAAAACTTTACTAAAACAGTGGTTCTCTGTCCAGGGACCCAAAGGGCTCCTTGAAGGGGTTACAGGTCTGTAACGCTAATGGTATTTAAACGGAACCAAGTGGACCCTCACGCGTCCATTTGAATACTCCCAATGCTATGGCTATTGAAATGAAAACGTTTGAGAACCACTGCACTAAAATGTCCATGTGTGGACAGTATAATTTTGCTGTTCTACCTGAACAGAGGCTCGCCACGAATGTCCTCCGGCTCCAGGGCCCTTCCCTGGAGGAACTCGTAACACAGGCCGTTGTTGAAGGTGCAGTAGAGGCGTGGGGCGCAGCGGTGCGCCTGGAGCACCCGGAAGCTCTTCACCTCATTCTCCCGGTCCACCAACAGCTCCGTCTTGTTGCCATAGATACGAACTAGTACCACATCTTTCATGCCCCCTCCAATGTAGCAGCCCAGCAATTTGTTGGTGATTCCATCTGTGAAGAACTACACAGAAAGGCAGGGGTTGAAAGGAGAGGGAGGTTGTTGCACAGGTAGGATTTAACCACTAAGAGCCATATATACTTCATTGTACAATGAATAGCGGGAAATAAAAGCCTACAAGCTCACAATGGAACTTCCGGTATGTTGCTGAGCTAGTCAGACGTGTATCGCGAAACCTCCGTTAGATTTTGCATAACTACTATCTTAAATGGAACAGACGACCATTAAAAGTGAGCAAATATACTTCTTAAACCACGCTGATGAAGAATTCTGCCAACAAACCCAACAGAACTACAAGCTCACAATACGTCACATTATGACCTGTTGGGATCTTGTAGGTCTGCTATTTTTACTTTTTTTTTAAAAAATATATATTTGACTATTTTCACCTAGTACAACGGCATGACCAATTGACCAAATTGGGACCTCAGGTGTTGAAGGCATAATTAGGCGGATGTTTAATTAAAATAGTTTGCCTATGGCCTCTAAAGGAGGCCGTCCTTCTATAATGTCCTCTTTAATCACTGAACCGAAGGGCCTCCATTGTTCTGGGCGAGTTCTGACTCCATTTGGGTTCTGGCAACGGACTAAAGTGGGGCGAGTGAATGTAGCCATGGAAATGAAGGCTTGTCTGGGTTGATTTAAGCTGAATTGTTCCCCTGGTGGGACTGGGAACATTTTCGGGGGGAGTGGGGCGGTCCAACATTCCGACCCTAATCGTTCACACCATTAGGGATATAGACTAACGATGACAGGAATGGCAGGAATTTTATTTTGCAAGATGAACCAATTGTAGACCATTTGCTGACCTCTCACATTGTGACCACTGATGAATAGTAAGCAAAGAGGTAGGGCATGTGACCCTCCACACGCCCTCCCGTGTTTATAAAGAGGGGCAACGCCCCCCACGAACACACACATAGACCCCTATGACCACACCAAGAACACAGCAACTCTGCATCACTCTTCTTGAGCGAGTCATATGTTGTAGCATGCTGCCTGACATGACAACATGGCAAGTTAAGAGTTTCACTTATGGCAAGTCACATGACTTCAAGGAGATCATGGGACTCATGCAAAAACGTCATGCAAATGTCTCTATCTGAGTTTACTGTGAGCGCTGCTTCCTTGAGAAACGTCCTCGGTTTACTGGGCACAAGTACATAAACCCCAGATGACACACACTTGGATCCAACTTCTTTCATTCCTCCTACCACCACCACCACCACCCTCCCCCCACCCATCCATGGTGTTAAAGCTGCAATCTGGAACTTACTAACTACATAACCACCCTATATATTCCAGGGCTCTATACTAGTTACACTTGTATTTCAGGTTGTGAGCTTGCAGGTCGGCTATTTCCGCCCAATGTTCACCTCAGAATAAGGACACTAGGGCGTCACGTGGTTAATGATTAAAAAATATATATATTTTAACCAATCTATATGGTAACCATATGGTTGGATAATAACATGCTAATAATGACTGATAAGCAGTGCACTAAGCAGCAGCTACTTTGCAGCCAGTAGGTTTGTAGGTTACGAGGTCGCAGCAGGGAAAGGGTGTTGGGTAGTATGTGAAGGTGAACAGTCTGCACAGTAAATTATTTTAACCATGTGTAACTCTGAGAGTAGCTGCATGTACCCGAGATGATGGAGCGGTGATATATATGGCTTCGTGGAGGTTGCAGTGTGTGTGTGTGTGTGTGTGTGTGTGTGTGTGTGTGTGTGTGTGTGTGTGTGTGTGTGTGTGTGTGCGTGCGTGCGTGCGTGCGTGCGTGAGTGAGGGCGGCCTGCGCCGTGTGAAATTCCACTGGCTGCCGTGCCCGCCTGCCCGGTCACGAAGCAGCAAAGTTGACGCAGCTCATATTGTAAAAGGAGCCGCTCGGGTTCTTCCACCGACATTATGTAACAGCATAGTAACTATAAATACACGCTCCCGAGTCCTATATACCTCGAATAGCGAACTTGTGAGCTTGACTCAGCTCGCAAATTCTGGATAAAATCCAAAAAAATGCTTGAAAATGAACGCCCAAATTAAAAAAAAAGAAAAAAGGGGCAGGCCTGGTTGAAAGTGGTTTAAATGGAGACACATGATGTGAGTGAGGGCAGACCAGACCCTATATTATTATTATTGCATGAAATAAATAACGAAAGATACCTTGATTTTGACCTCGGAGGGTTTCCAGCTGGGTCTCAGGGTCTTGATGAGCGACAGTGCGCCGTGTCTGTAATCATTCTCGTCCATCGTCACGTCTATCTTCGGCACCGCCGGAGCCTCGTCGGGAACGTGGATGTAGTTGGCCATTTTGTGAACTATGCGTAAATATCCGTGCGTTTGTATGAATGTGTCCACCACGGTGTAAAGACGTGTCTGTTGCTGCCTGTGTCTGTCTGCAAAATATTCTAGCCAGCTGGTTGTCCGGGCAGCGGGGTTTAAAGCGTTCTATCTGCGGTGCAAGCAGCCTGGCAACGCCTCTCTCTCTCTCTCTCTCACAGACAGAAAATCCCACCCAAAAAAAGAAACCGTCACCGACCGTTGCATGCTGGTCAATGGCTGGTGATGACTCACACGGGGGGAGGCGCTCGTTCTGTTTCCGCGGATGTACAGGTCGGGTGGTGCTAGCGCGTTTTAGCCACCGCTGTGACCGCACCCTCTCGACCGGTGTGCCCTAAAACATAATACAATCGCACCCCCCTCCCCCCGCCCTTTTTTTTACGTAGGCTCATGACAACTTTTTTACGGTCGATATGACAACACGCCACGGACTAAATCTACAAGTGATGGGTAAAGTATAAAAGTATCAATAGGCCTACTAAATGTAGAAATATTTCCCCAGAAAAAAGGTGCCCAGAAATACCAATTCAATTCAATTCAATTCAATTCAATTCAATTCAATTCAATTCAAATTAGGAGCTGTATTGGCATGAGAAAACATACGTTTACATTGCCAAAGCAAGTGTCAAAAATAAAATAAAAACAGTTGAAAAGGGGGAACACACACACACACATATATATATATATATATATATATATATATATATATATATATATATATACATTGTGCAAACAGAGCTATGTCACATTGTGTCATTATATAGCCTATATAGGGCCTATAATAGGCCTACAGGGTATAAAGCGTTTGGAACAATTAGCAGCATTGTTTTTCCTCAGTATAATTTAGATAGAATAAGAAAAAACTAGAAGCAGTGCTAGCTGGCTCCTTTCGGAACCAAGCAGTGCTCTTCCGAGCACAGGTCTCCTGTCTCCACCAGATCAGGTAGGTCCTGGTGGCGCTAAATGTGAAAAGGGTGCCATCCAGGGCAGGAATTTCGAGGCCATGAGGGCCATGGCCGTCGTTGCCCCTCAGTTTGGCCTTGTGCCCCTCAAACCAATGGCATGACCTGAGGCCACAGTGGCCTTAAAGCCCCAGCCCAGGTGACTGCACCACTTTCTGCTCTGTCTCTGACACCAGACAGTGTCTCTTTCTTGTCATGTAGTCAACTTGTCTTTTGTTGAGATTCTGAATTCTTAACTCCCATCTTTAACGCAATCCAAACTTGCGTTAACTTTACTGTAGTTATGGTTAGGGTTAACCCTTAAATTCAATTAATTCTTTCAATGGACTAAAATCCTGTTATTTGATGGCCTTCCTGCCCTGGCATTTGGCCTTTGTGCCCTCAAAAAATAAACAACACCAAAGGCCAAACTGGCCTTCCCCTAAAATGACGAAATTCCACGCCTAGGCTATTCGTTAAATCAGAGCCATTAGCTGCAGCGCATGCATGATTTGAGTCATTTCGTTCCAAAAATGTGTTTGGCAAAAGTTAACCTGCTGGTGGCGCTATAACAGGCCAATATGAAAAGGGTGGCATGTGTTCCTTGACCTATTGGGAATGTGCTGCAGAATTCCTCTGTTATCACTTTTACAAGCTGCGTTCATGATTTAAGTCATTTTGTTCAAAATGGACCAATCCTTCAAACTTTGGAAGCCAATTAGGATGGAATATGAAATATCGGACAGATCCGTTTTGATCACATGACTATAGAGATACTGTGATACTGATTTGCATGATTTTTGGATAAAATCTCAAGGATAAGAATCTCATAATAGGAAAAAAATTGTTTTACTTAAGTCGGCCCCCTGGTGGCGCTATAAAAGGCAGATACGAAGAATACAGGGCAAAGGTTTTTACTTGGCCTCTATAGGGGGAAATCGCGCTCTTTCGAACGACCATCATTTCGACCGGAGGGTTAGCGACTCACTCCACGGAGGTTAGGGTTAGGGTGAGGGAGGGTTAGAGTCGGGTGTCGAAAAGATGACATGTACTAACAGCGACACTCTCCCGGCCTCTAGGGAGTGCACATACAAAGTTGTACTGGGGCTATAGGTAAAAACAGGAATCGGCCTGTTATAGCTCCACCATGAGGCTGATTAGATTTTTTTCAAGTGGCATTTATTCCTCTGCCTATTAGCCCTATTCACGGCCCGCCCACTCAGCATCCCCCTGGTGCTGAAGTCACGTTTTGAAGGGGAAACCCTACTAAAAGCCCATAGAGTTAACACAGAAATCGCAAATTTAATGCAATTTCCGAATAGTAAAGTATAAAATACGGCTAGCATGATCAAGAACACAAGATAGTAAAAGGCACAAAGCATTATAATTTACTTTACCGTTAGAAATAATGATTTGTTGGCTTTAAGTCCAGCTATTTCTGTATTAATTTCCCCTTCTAAACTGACGTCAGCACCAGGAAGTTGCTGATAAAAATTTGCTGAGTGGGCGGGCCGTGAATAGGGCTAATAGGGAATGTGCATGCGCACAACTTCACCAAAATCGCACACTGTGTTCATGATTTCAGGCATTTGATTAAAAACAGACCAATCCTGCAAACTTTGGAAGCCAGTTTTAGCCAATCAGAATGGAATATGGAAAATTATTTACACATTTAGTTATATTCTCTTCAAATTCCTTATACTTCAACAAATCTGAAAATATAGACTCAAAATGCATCGTGTTGCCATCAGGGCCATATTCATGTAAAACTGGGCCCTAGGCACATGGGCCGATTTTCAGCTTGTATGTCAGCTGTTCTCCTGATTGTGCAGTAAATTCCCACGGAAACAGGTGGATACATTTGCCGATCTACAAGCACACAATGCATCTCGATGTGACGCTTCTCAGTAGTTTGTCTTCCAGTTTTGTCTTTCAAATGGGTGCATTCCCCCCCCAACCCCCCCCCCCCCCCCCCCCCCATGAAGGGGCCTGCACACTGCCTAGCCCTGGTTGCCATGCATTGTGTTTGTAGATCGGAAATGTTCATCTAATGTTTGCCCCTATACAGACTCTAGGTTTCATGTGGTTATGCCAAAATAATTCGCTAACATTGCTATGACAGCCTTTATCATAAAAAAAAACATGCAAAGTTAGAAACTTCTTGTCTCAATCTGATTAAAAATCCATGGTTTCATACCAAACTAGTTTAATTACTGAAAGGTGTGTGCTTGATGACTTTTCTTTTGATATAAGTAACTCAAGGAAAACAATTTATTACTTTAATGCCCTCTTCACTGGACTTATAGGGAGACTCCAGCTCATCTCGTCCCAGTACTGACTGGGACGAGATAAGCGGAACACATTGCCCATACTCCCATACTTAAATCACTTCATTGGCTCTCGATTCAATACAGGGTTTACTTCAAAGTAGTAGGCTACTGTTGTTTATAAAGCTCTTAATGGCTTAGTTCCTGAATACACCTCTGACCTGCTCACCCTAAAAAGAGACCACTCAGATCAAGAGACACTGGTCTGGTCTCCTAGAATAAAATATAAATCTGGAGAGGTGGAATTTAGTTATTTTGGTCCTAATCTCTGACACTCTAAGACCCTATCTGTCAAAAGCAGGCTTAATACATATCCTCTCAGGCATTTGGTAGTGTGTGTGTGTGTGTGTGTGTGTGTGTGTGTGTGTGTGTGTGTGTGCGCGCGCGTGTGTTTGTGTCTGTGTGCGTGCGTGCGTGCGTGCGTGCGTGCGTGCGTGTGTGGATTGACTGTACTTTCATATCATTTATACATTCAACAATAATAAGCACATTTACTTGACTTAGTATGAAATATGTCTATATAAATACAATTGGCTTGACAGGACTTGTTATGAATGGTGGTATCTGTAGGGTTCCTAAAGTATTTGCCAGTTGCATAAGTGGTGTGTGAGGTACTGTATTATAAACGCCTGTTTTCTTGAAAGCATGACAGACAGACTGCAGTATTGCAACACTGTGAAAACAGATGGACACTCGTAATAGAGGCAGGACCAATCACTGGTGGCTACATGAGCACGCATAACTTACTTACATAAACCGGTTTGTTGTGTGCTGCTATAGGCCCGGAGCCGAAATGTCAGTCAAAGCACACTGACACAGAGACCCATGTTTTGGCTTGGGTGGTGGGTAATTCCCAGCTCATTGGAGGCTACTGAAGGCGAGGAGAATGCAGTGGAATGCATTTATGTAATCTCTCATTTTAAGGACACTGCGACACACAGGCTTTGGTTGTAGTCTGTTGACTTAACACGTTCGTGGTTGGTTCCAGGGCATTGAGTGCAAAAGAAAACACACACAGATAATGTTAAACAGATTATAGAACGGTGAAGACATGTCGACATCTCTCACATGTTCTATGAGGTAGCCTACCTCGGTTGAATTTGTAGAAGCATGGCTGCCATACAGCGCCATATATATGAGAGCTCAAATGTTTTGTGTATTGGAGTGATTACAGTCAGGCAACATATTTATTGGGAGGAAGATGGATATATCTGTCTGAGCTGTATATGGGTGAGATGTTGTTGGCAGCAATTTTATGGTTGGTGTGAATAAATGTGTGTTTTATTGTATTGTTATGTGATGTTATGTTGTGCCTTATGTGTTGTCACGCTAATGGTGTGTCTTCTATCTTTTTGTTTAATACAAATATTGAAACAGAGAGGCATTATGACGCTTTGGACTTCTCTATACATAAACTTAATATACTGCACTAGTGTTTGCCCAAAATGCCTTCAGATATAAGCAGCACTTCCAGCCATACAAATAGGATAATTCAATCATAAACATAACTCTATTCAAAGGTTTACCATTGACACGAATAGGACATGAATATTTCAATAAGGATCTGGCAAATGTCCGTTATGCTACAAGCTCACAACCTGTGGCATCCTGACACGTTGAGCTTGTAGATCTGCTATCAAAAACAAAACATTGACATTTTTGAACATTTTTGAAAATTATTGAAAATCGTTGCCTATAATGAGATGTCCAAAATAGGGATGCCAGGGTGAAAGTGGTTAAAACAAGTTGGCCAGCCGCCGTTGGAGACATGGAGGTGTCATCTAACCATATCAGATCACAGTACTGAGTCAGGGTTCAGTATGGGTACATTAATACACTGTGCATTACAGCACTGCCAATGTGCGCTTATGCAACAATCAGACAGCCATATAACCTTTAGCGGCAAGTGATGGGCATATCATGAAGTATAGGCAAAAATGCAATTAAAAATGTGCAAACAATTGGAGAATTAAAATAGCATTATCCACAAGCTTACAAGCTTGTAGATCTGGTATTTTTGGTATTTGATGTTTACTAATTATAAAGGGTTTGAGTGGTTAAGCACCTGTGTGTGTGTGTGTGTGTGTGTGTGTGTGTGTGTGTGTGTGTGTGTGTGTGTGTGTGTGTGTGTGTGTGTGTGTGTGTGTGTGTGTGTGTGTGTGTGTGTGTGTGTGTGTGTGTGTGTGTGTGCAAAAATGTAGAAAGACAAGTTCCATTTCCTTCTTGTAAATCCTGTTTAAAAAAAACTTAAAAGCAGGTGTGTAGGCAAACAAGATTACATCAACAGTGAAAAGAATGTGCCTGTAAATGATAACCTTCTTCAAGCCTGAAGAAGATCAGCAGATACAGAAAAGTTGCTTCTTTACTGGAGTCTCATATGGCACCGGCGCAGAAAAAGGCTGCTTGATGGTTGGCTATAAAGATACATTAGTGGACAATATAATACTTATATCATAAGATAAGATAAGATAAGATAAGATAAGATAAGATAAGATAAGATATTATCATATCATACAGTATATGATAATATTTTATCTCTTTGGAAATATCTCTTTGGATGCCCTCTCCCACACTGTACTTTGAAACTCCACCTGCTGTTTAGAAACCAAAATCAAGTTACCAATCAAAGTATTGACTGTTAGTCTGTCAATTTTAATAGCATTATTCAAGTAGAAATATGCAAATGAGCGTTAATGACATAATTACTTTGTGGATGCCCATGCTGCCTGTCACCATAGCAATGCTACATTTGAGTCAACAGTTTAGAATGAAATGTTCAGACATGTAAAGTAACACATTTACTCAAGTACTGTACTTAAGTATAATTTTGAGGTACTTTCACTTTATTTTCAATTTTCATATTTACATTTTTCTACTCGACTATGAGGCAGATCTTGTACTTTACATTCTGCTACAATTATGTCAGGAAGTGCTGTCATTCTTACCATCAAGCTAATAGAGCCGACCTGCTTGCTTGGGGGATAAATGTAATCTTGATCAGGTCAAAAGTTGTGTCAGATCCTGTGTATATAGGTGAGACATGACCTAGGGTGAGAACTTGAGAAGTTCAGTCACCCGAGAGAGACTTGGAGTAGAACCGCTGCTCCTACACTTGGAAAGGAGTCAGCTTAGGTGGTTCGGGCATCTATATGGATGCCCCCCGAGCGCCTTCCTAGGAAGGTCCTCGATGCGCGTCCCACTGGGAGGAGACCCTGTGGCAGACCAAAGACCAGATGGAGGGATTATACTGTATCTCCAAACTGGCTTAATGGGAACTACTTTGTCCACCAGTGAGGGGGGGAAGAGATAATGGAGCAGAGGCCAGACCTTGAAAATGGAGACTTTCCACTCTCCAACACATTCCTGTGCTATGAAGAATAGAGATCCAGACACAATCTACTACAGTGTATAGTTTTATTTGTCACATCAAAGGTTTACAGGTGGGGGGTGGGGGAGCAGAGAGAGGGAGAGCAATGACAAAGTATAAATCAAATAGCAAGCACATAGCTTAATAAGCAGCAGATGAGGTTAAACGTTATGCAAAAGGTAGCAGCACAATTGCAGGCCCAGGTTAGATGTAACAAACCACATGGTAGATCAGTCCATCAAAGTGACAGGTGGGGTTCAGGCCTTGTTCCACAGTCTGATGGTAGCCGGGTGAAAGCTGTTCATATTTGTCTCCACCAGCCGAAGGCTGAGGGGAGAGTATGTTTTCCCCTCCGTCCGTCCGTCCGTGCGTCCGTCCGTCCGTGTGTCCGTGTGTCCGTCCGTGTGTGTGTGTGTGTCCTCGCAGTTTGTGTGCAGCTAATCTCAGTCGCCGTTGGCCCGGTCGCTGCCAAAGTGAGCACACACATTCCCTGGATGCCAATCTAGAACCTCTGCCCTAAATTTTTCAAATGGCCCTCATGGTGGCGCTATAACAGGCCTATTCGTCCTGAGTTTGTGTACAGCTAATCTCCGGCGCCGTTGGCCCGTTCGCTGCCAAAATGAGCACACACACTCCCTGGATGCCAATTCAGAACCTCTGCCCCAAATTTTTCAAATGGCCCTCATGGTGGCGCTATAACAGGCCGATTCGTCCTCCCAGTTTGTGTACAGCTAATCTCCGGCGCCGTTGGCCCGGTCGCTGCCAAAATGAGCACACACACTCCCTGGATGCCAATTCAGAACCTCTGCCCCAAAGTTTTCAAATGGCCCTAATGGTGGCGCTATAACAGGCCGATTTGTGTGGCCTGGTGGAGACCTGTGCTCGGAAGAGCACTGCTTCTAGTAAATGCCTATGATATAGCCACAGAGAAGTGGGATGAACATGTTGTGGCTGGGGTGGTGTCTATCCTTGATGAGATAGTGAGCTTTTTGACTACACACCATTTTTCGTACAGCTCCTGGAGTGAGTTCGAGTGTCGCAGTTCCCATACCAGGACCGTGCTATATCAGCTCCTTGGTGTTGTTGTTAAGTTTATGTTACAATACATATAAATGTATTAAACAATAAATGTTTAAATATGTATGTTATACGAATAAACGTTCTTTCAATCCAGAGAGAGGATTGTGTTGTACTGGGAGATTTGGCCCTGTGGCTGAAGGCTAACTGGAATGCTTGCCCTAAAACACACTCGCCCCCCCAAAAAATCCACTGACCTCACACCAATCGTTCAGTGGGGCAGTTCTTGTATTCTTGCATTTGTTTTACTGAGGATGAAGTTAGAAATAAGTTTAGGGTTGGGCATAGTTTTACTGAGGTTAAGGTTAGGAATATGGTGAGGTTTACGTATAGGAATACCAGGCAGAGAACTTACCGCTCCCCCGGATAGACGCCCGAGGCGACTGTGTTTTGGGGAGAGCATTCTGGTATTTGGCTGAAGAGACCAGGCCGTAATGTGAGGTAAAATGTTTGATCTCTGTAACAGCTAAAAGCCAACACCTAAAATATCTGCCACAGATAAAAGAAATATCTGTGGCAGATATTTTTTTTATCTGTATCTACAATCCACTTTGAATGGAAAAATATCTGGAGAAAGAGATTTTTTTTATCTGTTATCTGGCCCAGTGGGAATGGGCCTTAAGCCAGTAAATGTTTAAAATGTCAATGTAGGACACTGATGGATGAGGAGAATATTACTTAACGTACCGTATATTGCCCTAAAGGGGTTTACTAAAAAGTTACGAAACTGTTCTTCCCTGTCTGGTGAACTAGACAGGCATGTCACAACTTAGATAATCTGAGGTCAGATGCCCTTGAAAATTACATACTGTTCCTTGTAGTGGGAAAAACTGAGCCATGTGTTAGAACAAGGGTTTTTAGAACAAGGGTTTTCAACTCGTGGTCCGTAATAGTAACGTGATCGTGTGTGGTCAGTCAGTAGTCACTGACCATGCATTCAGACAGTAATGTAGGAAAGTGAAGATACAAAAATCACAACTAGTGTGAAGTGAGCAGTGCTATTTATTGAGTTAATTTCATCAAGCATCCCGCTAGCCAATCATAGTGCGTCCTGTGAAGCTTGGCCAATGGGACCCTGGGCAATGGGCATACAACACATTTTGAGCCGTTGAGCCGCCAAGATAGGCCATATCTATAGGCCATATCTATAGGCCATGATGTAGGCCACACCACACTTCAGTTAACATTAGGGCCCGGACATTTTTGGGGACCGGATGTTTTTTGTGAACCGGACAAAGCCAGATGTTGGAGCACCTCTCAAAAATAAATATGTGTGTGTGTGTGTGTGTGTGTGTGTGTGTGTGTGTGTGTGTGTGTGTGTGTGTGTGTGTGTGTGTGTGTGTTCAATCTGAAAAAATGAATGATTTGCCTGCCAGGAATGTTGTCAGTCCAGGTGAATGTTGTGAACTCCAAACAGACTCAAAGACACGATGCCAGCAGCACTATTTAGCCTGGCGGGGCCTGACGGGGCCCGACTGCGTTCACTCACTCATTCCTTCCACATACTGTGGAAGGAATGAGTGAGTGAACGCAGTATGACGTCGGGCCCCGCCAGGCTAGCACTATTTAACCCCAGTCATTCTGAGAAATCTAAATTAAATGGGGGCGGGATCATGGGATGCATTTCCTGACAGGCAATTTCAGCAATACAGTTTCGCCAACCCAACCCCCATGGGTCCTTGAGGACTAGTTCACTCAGAGAGTGTATAAAAAGAACCAGTTTGTACATTCTCAGAGTTAGGGGTTTAAAGTGTAAAGTGGGGTCTCAGAGATAGAAAATGGGTTTATGTGCCTATACGTGGCCTAATAATGCATATCACATTGGGTCCTTATAGGTTGAGCTTGACTGCACTACAGCATTGGTTCTCAAAGTGGGGTCCGGGGACCCCCGGGGATCCTTGAGGGAGATAGTTAGGATTAGGAACCAAATGGACCCTCATGTAAAAATGCATGTGAAACTGGGCCCTGGCCTGGGGGGTCCTTGAAATTTAAAATAGTTGAGCATCACTGCTAGAGCCTTACAAATTCTTCTCTAATGGGGGCACTCCCTGGCATTATTTTCAAATGGGGGTCCGTGGGGCGTGGGCTAATACTGTGTGTCAATTTGGGGATCCTTGACATGAAAAGGTTCGAGAACCACTGTGATAAGAGGAAATAACTCTCCGTGCCAGGAGGTGGCAGTACTAGTAGTCTGCAGGAGTCTCTCAGCCAGCAATCGGGAGAAACCCGGAAGCAGTGTTGAACAAACGGGAACATAAACAAATGAACGGAGCGGGGGATTTTCACAACATGATTTTCACACTGCTACTCTCTGGTTTATTGTGAGTGAGCTCGGGATAGGAGTTGAACATTTAGAAGAATGCCTAGTGCAAAAGTGCGCCGGGTCCTTTCTCTGGCTTTACTGGGCGTGTTGGCCCTGCATCTGAAGCAGAAGCAGACGAGAGCGAAACAACTGACTACTAGGAAGCGCAGACATGAAGCTCCAGCGGAGGTTCCGAAAGGAGCTGCTAGGAAGCGCTCTAAATGTGTGAAGAAGCTCATTCTAAAGCGACAGGCTCAAGCATATGCAGCGAGGCCTTCCCCAAACCCGAGCCATGAGCTCCAAAATGAACCCGCGGTCACTACGTGTGTGAAGAAGCGCATTCTGAAGCGACGGGCTCGGCCTCAAGCATATGCAGCGAGGCCTGTCCCCAACCTGTGCCACCATGAGCTCCTAAATGAACCCGCGGGGGTCAACGGTTTTGCCAAGCTCTTTCCCACGCAGGTGCAAAAGTTGGCCGAACTCGTAGCCCCGTTCATCCGCAAGCAAAACACCAACTTCCGCGATAGTATCTCGGTAGAGGAACGTCTCATGGTCACCCTGCGCTTCTTGGCAACAGGTAAGCAAAGTGGATGTGTTTACACAGAGGTGGAAAATGGCAAAGCACTCAAGTATAAAAGTATCTCTGTTGACCTTGGCTGGTACAAGGTCTGAACTGTACTTTCATGTACATTTCCCCAATGTAAACCTGTAATAAAATCATCAATCAATCAATCAAGTGAAAGTCCAGAATTACTCAAAAATTACTTCTTTTTTGTTTTTCTTTACATATCTACTCCATAGTACTGTGTTCTATTTGTCTGTCATTCAATGTTATATGAGATACTTCAATGGTTTCCAGTGGAAATAAGCTTAGTCTTTTCATGGATCTCCTTTTAGTAGACCTTGTACCAGTGAACTGTACCGTACCTTTTCCTATGCAAACTTCTAATAAAGTCTTCAATCAATCAATCAGTAAAAGTACAAAAGTATTGGTAGCAAAATGTACAAGGCTACCAAAAGTAAAAGTACTAATTTAGGCAGAATGTCCCTTTCAAGTTTTCAATTGTATAAAAATCTTTTGAAAACAGCGGATCTACAAGCTCACAATGGGTCGCGATGCAAGTTTTCACTATGATTGTACCTGTGATGGTGATGTCTAACAAGCGATTTGTGTGTGCTTACAGGGGAGAACTTCTCGTGCCTGTCTAACAAGTTCCAAATGGGATTATCAACAGTTTCAAAATTCGTCCCTGAAACCTGTGGAGTAATCTACGAGGTTTTAAAAGAGAAATACCTAAAGGTATGTGGCTAAATGCCATCGGTTTTGCTTCTTACTTGAGCCTCTGTTGATGATAGCTCTCTTCTCTTCTGAATAGGACGGTAGAGAGACAGACGGACAGACAGACAGATAACATATTATTTGTCATCTGGTCATCTGATACACACACGGAAAGTTTGAGGTCAATCGGTCAGGGATATGCCTGGCACACATGCACGCACACGCACACACACACACACACACACACACACACACACACACACACACACACACACAGATTTTGTACAATAGAATATATATTAATCCCAGATAGGAAATTAAGAACCACAGCCACTCTATCCTATCCAAGGCTGTACATGCATTCAAATCTGTGAATGATAATTGATTTTAAAGGTAGGGTAAAGGATATTCTTTTGTTAAAACAAAAAGTATTCTGTCAAAAGGTTAAAGCGCTATATTGCAATCATTACTGATAGTAATCATTGCTATATAGTGTTTGTTCTGTAGTGGGGGTCTCCTTGTCTCTCCAGCTCTTTAATGAAAATGCATTTTCCAGTAGGTCATAACATTTCAGCCAATCAGGAGAGAGTAGCCATTTATCATTGGATGAAATTGGTATCCTGACCTGAAAATGCATTTTCTGTTTAATAAAGAGCTGGAGAGACATGGAGACTCCTGTTACTGAACAAACACTGTAGCAATATATCAATGAGTAATATCAGCATATGGAACTATTTCTCTTACCCTACCGGCCTACCCTTAACTTATAAATGAATATATTCTGTGTTTATTCCAGTGCCCTGCCACCATGGAAGAGTGGCAGCAAGTAGCTGATGAATTCCAGGCTAAGTGGAACTTCCCCAACTGCCTAGGTGCTCTGGATGGGAGACGCATCAACATTCGCCCCCCACCAAAAAGTGGATATATAAAGTATAGCTATTCCATAATGGCTCTGGTGGACAGCGATTACAAATTCTTGTATGTTGACGTCGGGTGCAATGGGTCGTTAACTGACGATGCGTTTGCCGGATGCACAACGCACGACGCACTGGAGAGGAGGATGACCAGCATCCCTGTCTCTGCACCGCTGTCTGCTTCTGACCAGCCGGTGCCTTACATCACTGTGGCAGACCAGGCATTTCCCTTGAAGGAGTACATCATGACGCCATATCCCAACAGCAAGCCAACTGACAAGCAGCGTGTCTTCAATTACAGATTGTCGCGAGCTCGGAGGGTGGCGGAGAACGCCTTTGGCGTCCTGGCCAGCCGTTTTCAGGTCCTTCTCACCACCATCAATCTTCAGGAGGCCGTTGTTTTGGCCTGCTGCGCGCTGCACAACTTCCTGTGCACAGAGGGCGGTGACCTGTACTTGGAGGGAGTCATTGACCGGGAGGGACCCGATGGCGTCGTTGTCCCCGGAAGTTGGAGACAAAAACCTGTCTTGGAACAGGACACTCAGCCACGTACCTCCAAGGGAACAACACGGGCCAAGCAGCACAGAGAGGCCCTATGTCGTTACTTCAGTTCTGATGTCGGTGCCGTGCCTTTTCAGTGGGACAAGATTTAGTTGGTCTTATGTGTGCCATGTTGATTCAGCGTTCTCTCTAACCACCACAAGAACATAAAGCATTCAGGTGGCTGCATGTTGTTCAATAGATGTACAATATTCCAGTGGAAGTACTTTTTCATAATTCATTGATGGATATTGCGTCCTTATTTTTGCTTTATTGCTATAGAATGTGAGAGCTTTGCTTTTCTATCAAGTATTTGCTTATTTTGTTGTAGCCTGTGTAAATAGAAATAAAGTTTTGTTTTCTTTATCAAGGCCCTGTTCATAATTACCTTTTAGGTCTTTTTAGGTCTCAATATTATTATTATTATTCATGGTACGTTGAATAGCAAAAGTAGCTGATCTACACTCACAATGAGTGAATCAAAACAAATTGCTTGTGCATGTGCCCCGCATGGGTAAGGGAGTGTGTGCAGCTGTGCACCCAAGATTGTAATGGGGGGGTCACAAATATTTGGTGGGCCCCTTAGAACCACCTAGGGTCAAAAAAGATCCCTGCCCTAAACATTTACTATCCCTCTCTAGCCATCGTGACCACTAGAACAAAAGGCATCAGATGCTCAATAAACATACATGAATGTTGGTCAATCAATGGTCACCTCACCCGACTTGAATGCAGCACTGGACCTCAACTCTGCTGTCCTATGTGTCTATGCTGCCATCTGCTGGACAAGTAAGTTAAACCTCTGTAAATAGCAAGTATATTCAGTGTATGCAAAACAGTCAATATACTTTGTGTCTAATTATGCAACATTAAAGACGTGTCCTGGGTTCAGAGTGTTAGAAGATAATGAAACTACTGACTAAAATCATCACAGATACCAGTCAAACAGACACAAGTCAAGACAAAGTTTCTGGTCTGGAGCAGCTGTTATGTGTCATTGCATGGGTAAAGTAGGTGTTCTATCTATCAACAAGCCTCAAGGGCTACCTAGAAGTACATTACACTTCTCATGGAATGCTGGGTAGTAGAACATCTGATACAGTAGAGCTGAAATTCACAAGGGAAGTGGAAATGCTGTTCACAAATGACAGATTGAGACTTTGCCTAACACATTTTCAATCGTGATTTGCTTTAAGGACAACTTTGGCTTTTTTACAACAAGGGTTCATATTTTAGATCGTAATTAGAGAAAAGAGAATATGTTTTCTTTTACTGCTTTCTATTGTTTTAGCGATTTTAATGATTTAGATTTCAATGGGTGGGGGCATACAAGTGGCTAAATACCGTAGTTCTAAGCCCATTCCCAAAATGCACTGCAATCGTTCATGGGCAGATGTGACTTATGGAGGCTAGTAGTGTTACTGTAAATACTAGCAATAAAGAAATTGCTTGCTATAGTGTGTCTAAAAATACTTATTTAGCTACTTGTACACATGCCCCCACCCACAGAAAGAAAAATCTCTGAAACGATAGAAGGCAATAAATGAATTCATTGTAACACTCATATTTTCTTTTCTCTTATTACAATCTAAAATATGAACCCATGTTCATATGTGGAGAAGACAATATGATAATATGGTTCACAGGATTGTAAACTTGGTAGCCAAATCTCTACTTAGAATGAAAAGAGTGGTTTGGGCAATGCACACACACACACACACACACACAAACACACACACACACACACACCTTTTAATCTAAATTATGAGTTTGTGTGGTTGGACGACTCGGAGAGGCTAAAACGACTCTTTGAACATGATATTTACTCTTTTGCTTCATTTCTTGACAAGGCTTGGTCAATGAGAAGAACGTACCAGTCTGACATATGTGCATTCTGTCTGTATAATGTGACTTCCACACACTGTGCAACTTCATTCACCTACTGAACATAAGCTATACTATCCTTTTTTAACATTATTGGATTTCCCCCCATTTTAAAATACAGGACATAGGCTACTATCCTAACCCTACTATATACAGTATACAGTGAGTTGTGACGCGTTGTGAGCTTGTAGATCTGCTATTTTTATGACTGTGTGTAAACTAAGCGGTGTTTTCACAGGGTCCAGGAATCCATGCTGCTCCCATAGTTGCCGGATTCCATCTAGACCATTTAGAACAGTAGCACATAATGATACAAAGAACAGACTCCTCATGTTCGTGAGCGTGGGTCTGTGTGCACTCACTGCTGCTCCTTCTTCAAGTCCCTGTGAAGTGTGCTGCTGTCCCAGCACTTTGTGTCTCCCACCCACATCCTCTGTGCTGGGCTAGAGAATGACTATGTACATTCATATTCTCCAGATGTGTGTGTGCACGCGCGTGCATTAACTGTCAAGGATTTAGTGAGTGTGCATATGTGTGACTTCATGTGAAGTCCAGTCAACTAAGATACATGTATTTGCATTGGCAACCTGAGGATATATGTGCATGTGTGTACAGGTATAAGTGAATGTGTGTGTGTGTGTGTGTGTGTGTGTGTGTGTGTGTGTGTGTGTGCGTGCGTGCGTGTGTGTGTGTGTGTGTGTGTGTGCTGTGTGTGTGTGTGTGTGTGTGTGTGTGCATTCATGCTCTCCAGATGTTCTCTCAGCCAGGAAATGCTTTTCGTGAACTGTTTTAACAATTGGCCCCTTTTTACTCTGAGGGAAACACCAATTGCATCTGTGTGTGTGTGTGTGTGTGTGTGTGTGTGTGTGTGTGTGTGTGTGTGTGTGTGTGTGTGTGTGTGTGTGTGTGTGTGTGTGTGTGTGTGTGTGTGTGTGTGTGTGTGTGTGTGTGTGTGTGTGTGTGTGTGTGTGCGTGCGTGTTGGAGCAGCAGGAAGATGGATGTGAAAAGTGAGAGTGAAGTGAGTATGAGTGTGTGCACATGTAAATGACCAAAGGGTTACAAGAAGGCAGTCCTGTGTGTGTGTGTGTGTGTGTGTGTGTGTGTGTGTGTGTGTGTGTGTGTGTGTGTGTGTGTGTGTGTGTGTTTGTGCTCAGGATAAGAAGTCACGTGATTTGGGGTTGAAGATGCTAGTCTACCATGAGATCCTTTGTTCTGCCAAGACAACAGCACACAACAAGGCCTTTATGAGGGAACAGAGAGACAGAGAGAGACAGAGACAGAGAGAGAGAGAGAGAGTTCAAATCCATTAGAGGCCTCTTTTACGCGTGTATACTGTACTTACAGAATCTGGCATTTGGCCTCTTTTTACTTGTTGACTTCCTATCAGCCTATCCTTGGTCTCTCATTGGCTATTTTATCTTCTTTTGTATTAGCCCAGAATGCTCCTCAACTGTGTGCACATCTAGGGGTGTTCCCCTCACACATTGCGCGCACACACACACACACACACACACACACACACACACACACACACACACACACACACACACACACACACACACACACACACACACAGGTTGTTCCCCTGAGATGGAACATGAAACTTGTAGTGTGCTGATCTTTGAGCAGTGTAGTCATTATTCTGTTTTATAGAAACATTATAAGTACCAGAAATAAACAAACAATTACTGCTTCTGTTGGCTACTCAAGAATTGCCAGCACACCTCTAAGTGGTATACTAATAATACACACACACACACACATCAACTGCATGTAACCCTTGCCTTCTGAAGTTCTTCATAGAATGAGCACGGACAAACACACACACACACACACACACACACACACACACACACACACACACACACACACACACACACAGTCACACAGTCACACAGAAGCTTATGATCTCATTTTCAAACACCTTTTGTCGGTTGAATTTGATATCATCTCCCTCTCAGCTCGCTCAAGTGAAGTCAACTTCATTTTACTGCCCTTAGAGGCATGAGACATCACAACAACATTATTGGCAAACATTAGTAAAACAATAATTGTTTTACTAATGTTTGCCAAATGGAGGCTATTAAATTATTGAGTAGCCTCCATTTAATACAAACGTACTAATGTGTGTGTTTAGGTGTGTGAGTTGTAGAGCATAATAGCCTATACAAGACAAGCAAAACATTATTATTGAAAGCACCGGTTCTCAAAGTGGGGTCCGGGGAGTCGGGGACCCCCAGGGGTGCTTAAGGGAGTTCCAGCCAGGGCTCCCCAGCAAATGGTAGTTACCAAATGGACCCTTATGGGTCTGTAACTCAGAGAATGTACAAATGGAACCAAATGGACCTGTTAGGTTCCATTTGTCCATTTCCATTAATTTTATACTCTCAGAGTTAAATTAACATTGATTTTTACAATATATGGGGGGCCATAGCCTAATGCATGTCAAACTGGGGGGTCCTTGGTGGTTGAGAATCTCTGCTATAGCTGTGGAAATCTTCTCTTATGGGGGTCCTTGGTGTATCTTTTCAAATGGGGGTCGGAGTCCGCGCACAAATAAGTGTCAATTTGGTGGTCCTTGAACGTGAAAAAGTTTTAATGAGAACCTCTCCCTCCCTTATAATTCTCTCTCTCTCTCTCTCTCTCTCTCTCTCTCTCTCTCTCTCTCTCTCTCTCTCTCTCTCATTCTCTCCATACAGAGGGGGCAATAAGTAACGGTCCCTCCCCTCTTTAAACACCACAACATGAAGGCTCGCACAATGGTGCTGGTGCTGCGGACACTGGGGAGCACAGGCTGTTTCTGAACATTATACATTATCATAATTACCGGTAACTTTTTTTCACCTATCTATTCTCTTTGTTGAGGATAACGGCTCACTTTAAAGTCATTTTTTTCCCTGACCGTGAATACATCATGGGGACAGTGAACGTCTGTCTTAAAAGAGGGTTCATTATCTTGACCAGTTTGTTCGGGGTAAGTGGTCTCCTATTTCTTGTAGTTTGAAATGAATGTGAACTTGTGAAGCCTGCAAAAACTGACAAAGAAAATATGAGGAAAACCTCTAAACAACGCTAAAATGGAATAAACAACGTCAGATCGGACACATGTCGTTTGTTTTAGTTGCGACAGGCTATCCTGTCTTTCATTCTGGAGTCATATTTCATCCAGACTTTCTCTGCCTGGTGCGGGACCCCAGGCTATACACCGACATTGGTGACGTATCGGATTATGTGACTAAATCACAAACGGTCTTTCATTACATTCTAGAATGAAAATAGCTGTCAGGGTGTGACCTAACCGTAACGCATCAAGGGACGCTTTTTACCACCGATCTTCTCAGGTTGCGCACAGTTTATTCATTGGCAATAGCAGACGGGAGTCATGGAATTCAATAGGTTAGCAATTCCGGTGTAACACCGGTCACTGTATGGACTGGAGGGGGTGGGGCCCTTAGAGTTATGTGGGGCCGCGTGGGCACGATGTTACAAGACGAAACCGGTGCGTCGTTGTTGCTGTAAACATAAACACCATCTATTCTAGTCTAGAAGACTATAAACCGAGTCAGCATTTTAGTAGCATAATATGGATCTTGTTCAGTTCGGAGTCAAAATCTCCACTTGAACCAAAACGAACGAAGGCGTTAACTTGTCTTGGACTTCAAGGAAGCAACATGTTTGTTTGTTTGTTTGTTGTTTTCCCCTATGGTCCCCCCCCCCCCCCCGACACAGTCTCCGCCGCACCTGTTCGAGTCACAGGCTTCGATAGGCCACAGTTGTCCGAGTAACTAGTCATACTGTACATGGGCGGTGACCTGGTGTTTTTAATTATAGCCTAATATTAGTAGATGACTAATGCTCAACAACTATAATACAGTAGTTGAGAGATTGTTGAATTAATGGTAACCCAATGTCAAATAGGCTACAGTATAATATCGTGTATTTTGTATTCCCTGATGGCTGTATAATATTCTAGCCTATGTTCCAGCCCTAAACTTTGAAGGCTACACCCATCCATACTATTAAACTAACCAGAGAATAACAAGATGCCGACTAGGCCTGTATGAGCAACATCAACATGCATAACTGTTGGTTGATTGATTGATTGATTGATTGATTGATAACTGACCATCTACAACTACAACTCTATTTGTCAGTGAAGCATAAGCCTTTTCTCAGTCCTTTCTAAAACATATTCCAAAATGAAGAACAAAAATGTTTCTTATAAGCTATTGACTACATTGGACCCATGGTTACATTTCTACACTCTTAAGGCCTGTCCATACTTTGACCGAAACCGCCATTTTCGGTCAAAAGGTCATTTTCTACCATAAAATGATATCCCTCGGGACTTCTGAAAAGCATTGGACCGAACGAGAGCTCGGAAATTTCGGTCGAATTATGGTCGAAGTGACCGAAATGTTCGGTGAGTTGTGTTTTCCGACGTGCAAATTTCCGAACTCCCGTTAGGTCCAATGCTTTTCAGAAGTCCCGAGGGATATAATTTTAAGGTAGAAAAGGACCTTTTGACCGAAAACGGCGGTTTCGGTCAAAGTATGGACAGGCCTTCAGAGTTAAACGAACACATGATTTTATAGTGTACCTGTTTGCTCACTGTAAGTCACTGAGGATAAGAACATCAGATGATTGTTGTTGTTGTTGTTGTTGTTGTTGCTGCAGGCTATCAGTGCTTTGCTGCTGGCAATCACTCTGTTTAGTCATGGATACCTCCACGGAGCTGAGGAGGTAATGCCAACACACACACACACACACACACACACACATAGGGCTGTCGCGTTGTGAGCTTGTAGATCGGCTATTTCCACTATCAATGTTCTTTTTTAAGTATAAAGTTGTCAAATATGTCAAGTAATTTCTTTGTATATTTAGCGTGTGTGTCATATCTACCATGTGCAACTTCAAAGCCTAAAAGCCAAACAGAAATGTAATTGTCAACGACAAAAACACAATTAAATCGTTAATCGCAATTATTTGAGAGAAAATTAATCGTCATATAAAATGTCATAATCGTGACAGCCCTACACACACGCACACACACACACACACACACACACACACACACACACACACACACACACACACACACACACACATTCATACACAATGGTGGTGGATACACCGTACAGTTTACAGTTTAAGCATTTAGCAGACGCTTTTAATCCAAAGCGACTTACAATTAGCAGATAATACATCACTATAATAAACAAGATAACATCAGAACATCAGCAACAATATAACAAATGCATATGAATATCAATCTTAAAAACAATATAATCAGTGAAGAAAAAAGGATTCTATTTTTTTTTTACTAAAAACAAATGCTAACTAGCTTCCTGTATGGTCATTGATTTTACTGTAGTGCTATGGGTTTAGGTGGAGTCTGAAAAGGTGAGTCTTCAGTCCACGGCGAAAGCTAGCGAGTGAGTCCGTTCTTCTAAGTGTGACCGGGAGTTTATTCCACAGCTTGGGGGCCAGAAGGGCAAACTGTCTCGGACGAGTGGATTTTTGTCCTAGGGCTTTTAGCGATGGTTCTGTCAGCATCCCTGTGTTGGCTGATCTAAGTGAACGGGTGGGGGTGTAGGGGTTGATCAGGTTTTGGAGGTGCCATACCTTTGGCTGCTTTGGCTACCTTTGGCATCAACATGCTCATCGGGAGCAATTAGGGAGTCAGTGTATTTCTTTTGTGGCTTTTATGCCTTTATTGATAGTATACAGTAGACTGACAGGAAATGGGGAGAGAGAGCTTGAGAGTGACATGCGGCAAAGGTCGTCCGGATCAGGAATCGAACCGGCGACGCCGCGGCAACCATGCCTATATGGCCTATGTGGTATGCGCCTTGACCAGTAGGCCACCGAACGCCCCTATCAGTGTATTCTTTCAAGGACACTTGAACACTAACTCTGGGGGAGCCCGGGATCGAACTGGAAACCTTCCGGTTCCCATGCGGCTGCTCTACCTCCTGAGCCACTGTCTCCCCTATTAGATCATATTGTGAGGAATGTCAGGGTAGAGAGAATGGAATGATTCTGCTATGAACTCAACTAAGTTGCTGAATTAAATCTGCCTATAAGAGCTAGATTGAAGCATCTGGCTTCAACACCTGCAGTGTGTCCAACAGCATCTGCATGTCCCTGTCGAAGGTTCCCGGAGAAAGATACTGAATCCCCACCTGATCACTTGTGGATCAGTGATGGAAGAACTCTTTTTTTAAAGTAATAAAACACCTATTGTAGAAATAGTTTGTTATTCCAAATGTACTTGAGTAAAAGTGCAAAAGTATTGGTATCAAAATGTACTTAAAACCAAAAGTAAAAGTACTCATTATGCACAAGGTCCCATTTCTCACATTCTAATCAAATATATAACACTTAGAAGATCTACAAGCTCACAACGTGTTGCTTTGCGATTGTGACATGTTGTGAGCTTGTTTTTAAAATATATATAGGTCTGAAGTGGTTTTATAATCATAATCATAATCTACTAGTAACTATTAACTAAAGTTTTCAAATAATTATAGTTAAGTGGAGTAAAAGTACAATATTTGCTTTTGATATGTAGTGCAGTAGAAGTATAAAGTATTGAAAATTGAAAATAATCCATTAAAGTATTTATACCTAAAATAGTCTGACAAGCCAAGATGTTGGTAACGGGTTTCTCACACTAAAGACAGCCTTTCCCCCAAATGCAAACCAAACCATAGTCAAAAGCATAAAGATGTGTCAAAAGTTTAAAAAGCAATTCAAAACTCTTGACAGACAATATACAAGAAGAACACACTGTAGATATATCAAATTGACAATGTATTGCAGGGCAAAATCACCAAGGAAGAAGAAAAGGATTGATGGATTGAGAATTGGTTTAATTTAACATATTGTATCATACACTGCATACAATGCATTTTGCTTTGCCAGATAAGTTTTATATGCGGCAAAGCATACTGCCCTAAAGGGTGCCAGTGTTCAAATGACACACACAGGCACATGTGTCCGTCCACAGTTCCCTGCTTAAAATCTAATCGGATACACACTCTGGAACATACAGTTATAGAGCTTTTATTCACTGTATCTTCTTGGAATGGAATGACAGACCATGAAATAGATTCTAAGTTGCTGAATGAAATCTGCCTTAGAGCCAGATTTAAACATCTGGCTTCAACCCCTGCGACCGCCAACTTCCGCATGTCCCTGCGGAAGGTTCCCGGAGCAAGACACTGAATCCCCCCAACTAGTCACTTGTGGGAAGTCGCCCTGGGTGACAGTGTCACGCTGAGGGTGACAAGGTGTTGGTTCATTCCCGCATTAAAGGCAGTCTTTCCCCAAATGTGAAACTTGAAACCATATAGACGAAAGCAAAGATGTGTCAAAACTTTAAAGCTACATACACTACTACACTTCTCTACAGATACACTGTAGAGAAGAATCATCTGTAGAGAAGAATCATGAGCTGAACAGTGAACACATGCTATATATACAGTATAGACATTAAACTGACAATGGATTGCATGCAAAAATCACCAAGGATGTGGTGACTATAACCACAACTGACTATTTCACCTTGGGCTGCAAAAAAAGACAAGAAGAAACAGAACTCGTGCACACAGTCCGTTGTTCCTTTTCGGAAATGCAGGTCAAAATGACCTCGGCCGAGCCAAACGGTTCGGCCGACAGCAAGTTAGGAGAGCATTTGTCAAAACAAACTTTCACTCGCAAAGGCTTCCCTGTGTGTGTCATTACACGGGTCACTCAAGAAACGTGTCAAACTAAATGGTTAACTGAACCCCTCATGGTCCCAATGGGATGTTTCTGCCTCTCTCCATCCCCCGACCAACACCCTCTGACCCC
This sequence comes from Nannobrachium achirus, assembly GCF_963921795.1. Lineage (NCBI taxonomy): Eukaryota > Metazoa > Chordata > Actinopteri > Myctophiformes > Myctophidae > Nannobrachium > Nannobrachium achirus. The sequence goes on from NC_137830.1 coordinate 47,284,427, forward strand.
GACCCTGCCTGCCACACAACTGGATTTATTTACCTACAAAGGGGGGTGCACAGTCCACATTGCATTGCTTTCTCTTTATTGAGCGAGACAAGCTAAGATGGAGGCATGGTTTACTAGTTAAGTTTTTCTTTTCTTAAAAGTTTCATTTAAGTTTTTATTTGTTTTAGCGTTAGATTTTTTTAATCTTAATTTAAGTTATTTGTCATGATCGAGATTTTAAAAAGTCAGAACATTTTTATTCAAAGCACAGCTGGCCAAGTACAAGGCTAATGTATGAAATAAACTGTCAAAAAACGAAGGAACTTAAAACTGTTTAAGTTTATGTTTCGGTAAAGCCTCTTTCTTATTTGTATTTCTGTTAACTAAACTATATTTTATAAACTGTAAATGTAGTTTCCATTATTTCTTTAATTTTAGTTAACTATTATAACCTTGGATGGAAGCATGTGAGTCTGCTCTCTTTCAGGATTCGAGCCCAGGGTCTGACCTTCGATCATTACATTTTGTCGCTGTCAGGTGGAAACCTTGTATGTCCAAAACTGTTACTTTCCAGGAAATGGAACCAAAATATTCTGAAATGGTGAAAACGGCAGTGAATCTCAACACAGGCTTATAAATAGGCTATTTTCACTACTTTTGTTTAACACTCTTGTATGATGAAGCATTGGCATTGAATGACCAAGAAACATAAATAGTTGAAATGGAGGTACAAGGTTTCTGCCCGACAGCGACGATTTGATGTCTTTCCCCCAGGTGGATGAGCTGATCACAGGAATAACGATCCTCTACGCCCTGGACATTGTCACCCTACTGTTGGCCATAATCGGTCTGTTTGGAATCTGTAAAGAGAAGAAATGGGCTCTCGTATTAGTAAGTCTCACAAACATAACCTTTCTCTCATTTGGCCAACACAAACCCATGACTCGGTGTGCTTCTGTTTGCCTCAGCTTGGAATTTGTTGATTGAATCATTGAAACGGAAAGAGCTAGTCAAGCTCTAGTCCATTTGAATTTATAACATGATTATGATGGGTTTTGGCATGCAAGAGAGGGCTGGCTTTGATCCCATTTTCTGCTCTTCTCGTTGCTGCGATCCATAACCTTCATCCTATATTACATTCTAGAACTGACAGAGCGGTGCATTCTACAGAGCGGTGCATATATATCTACTAGCCCTTACCCGTTCAAAGATATGAGCTCCGAAATGATGTGCAGTGTGTGGGTTATGGGATGTGCACTGTGCACACAGTATATGAGGGATGGAAAGTAACTTTAACTGGTGCTTGCATGCTAATATGTAGGAGCATCAATGTAAGAAATACCCGTTCCATTTAACGGCTACAGAGATACTGTGTACCGATCTGCATGATTTTTGGACAACATCTGTAACAGGGCCAGAACCCCCCCCCCCCCGCCCGCCCGCATTTTTTTTTTTTTTTTCAAAAACTTTTCAAAAACTTTTTTTTTAGCCATATGAGCTTTTCACGTTAACAACGAGGTGAGGGGGCGTAGATGTGAGCGGCCCGAAGGGCCGCGAACCTCTAGTGTTCTACATTTTAACCCATAGCTCAACACTTTTAGCTAACAGAGAGCTCCTTTGGAACGCAAGACATTTCCCTTTGAATTTGATGCGATGCCTGTTATCAACCAGTAGTGGTCCTACCCGACAACTGGATCTACATATAGATTGGTTCAAATAATGTTTGATTCACAAAGAAGTTATGGATTGCATCTTTATCTTCTCTCTTTTGAGCCCTGGTTTCGGAGTAATATGTTTGTATGTGTGTATACTGTATATGGGTACATTATAGGTGTATAAGTGAACTTGTTTATATTGTGTTTTTGTCATCTCTGAGGGTACTATAGTGTGTACTGTAGACTTGTTGCAAATAGTTTGTTTTAGTGTTTGTATACCGTATATGTACGTACATATTTAAAACGTTTGCATTAGAAAACAAATTAATGAAAGCGTGTGTGTGTGTGTGTGTGTGTGTGTGTATGTGTTTGTGTTTGTGTGTGCGTGCGTGCGTGTTTTAGTTCACAGTCGGAATGGCCTTGACCAGTTTCATCTTGTTCGTGGAGCTCATGAGAGCACTGCCGGCTCGGCACGAGGTACACACGGTTATCGTTTTAAATGAAAAACGAATCCATACTAATCAATAATCAAGGACATGAAAAAAGAAACAAAGGAAAACCCCACAGACCACAAACTCAATGCTTCATTGATTTGGTGAATAAAAGTAGATTTCTTTCCACAGGTCCGTGAGGAGATCAGACGGGAACATCAGGCCATGATGCCGCTCAGCGACGCCAGCGAAACTTCCAAAGCGTTGCTCTCCGGGATGCAGTACAATGTAGGTCAGGGGCGTCACAAGGGGGGGGGGGGGGGGGAGTGGGACTGAGTTATAGGGCCCAAGGTGGAGGGTCCTTACTTATTTTGTACTTTAGCTATTCAAAAATAGCAGATCTACAAGCTTGTAGAACTGCTATTGTTGAAAAGTCGTGAAAATGTGTGTGCAAATCTTTGCATTTAAGTATTTTTCACGTGAACATTTGTAACTCAAATATTGCTCCCTGGAACTAAATATTTTGAGATGGGGGGTCTGCGGCCAAATACATATCATTTTGGGGGTCCTTCACGTGAAAAAGTTCCAGCACCACTGACAAAGAAACATAGTTTTTTTTTTCAAAAAAAAAAAAAGCCTTAGAAGGATTTGAAATATTCAAAGACTTGCACAAATGTTCATGATTTTTCAAAAAAAGTGTGTGTGTGCATGTACGTGTGTATGTACATGCATGGTGTGTATAAATATATATACTAATAGTCTGCTCTGTGTCCTCTTGTCTCTCAGTTTGAGTGCTGTGGACTGGAGACGGGCTACGAGGACTGGGGCGACGTTGTCCCTGAGTCCTGCCTCTGCAACGAGGACGACCTGAGCAACTGTGTGAGTAGCAGAAACCAACCCACAAGTGGTCCTTGGCATTTATTGTCTCGCCTCCTAGTGGGCCGGAGGTCCGGGGCGTTGTTGATTCTATTGGCTCTGTGTTTAACTGTAGTCCCAGGTGTCCAGAAGGTGGCATACCCGTTTCCTGTTCCGATTTATTTTCCCATAGCTTCGTGTGATTATAGGCTTAACCACCTCAACTGTGGCGTCCTTATTTTGGTCATGTCATCACAGGTGAACATATTCAAAAATATTTAAAAAGTGCGACAATGGTTAAGCAGGGCTCAAGTGGTTAAGACAAGAAGATTCTATTTCATCCCACCTCATCATGTTGTACTAATTTATTCTGCTCATAAAGGTTGGCTTGTTAACTGGTTGGGTTTTCTCTCTGTATTCTTGTGCTCTTTCTTTCTTTCTTTCTTTCTTTCTTTCTTTCTTTCTTTCTTTCCCATGCTTGTTGCAGGTGGCGATTCCCAGGAACAGCAGTCTTTCTGAGGAGAGCACAGAGGAGGAGCCCATCATGATTTACAAGGAGGTAGGTAACACATGCCTGTGTTTGTTTAAAGCTGCAGTACATGCTAACTTAGTGGCTTAGTCTTAGGGTATTTTTACACAGGGACGAATTCATCTGAGTCCGCTAAACTAAACTATTGATATGGCGATATCGACACACAGTGATGCGTATTTATGACCCAGTACGACACTTGAGAACCACTCTGCAAATGGATAAGTACGTTTTAGTATTGAGTTTGCAGCTGTGTAAAAGGACCAGTACGGAGAATACGATGACGTCAGCTTGTTAGCTTGTCAGAAGCTTGTCAGACTGATAGGCCGCTCACGGAAAATAGCAGATCTACTAGCTAACAACGCGTCGCGTCCGCTTGTAGCACGGCTATTTTCGAGAAACATATCCTCAGAGCCTGCTCATTCTTTTGCAAGAGTCGGTAGAATTGAGCCGACTCAATACTCCTGTAGAGTTTACCTTAGTTTGCTGCTGCTGCAGAAACCAAGCCTAAACAGGCCAGAGACATTTTCCCGTGGCACATTTTAAAGGGGAAGACCACCCATTTTCAATATTGAAATGTCATTAATATACCTTAGAGGAGTTGTGTGGAAATAGAAAAAAAAGTTCCCCCCCTTCTGTGTTGCCTAGAACTGGAGGATTGATTTTGGGGTTTGTATTGTAAAGTACAATGTGTGATGTCATCAAGTTGTACTTTACAATACAAACCCCAAAATCAATCCTCCAGTTCTAGGCAACACAGAAGGGGGGGAACTTTTTTCTATTTCCACACAACTCCTCTAAGGTATATTAATGACACAGTTCAATATTGAAAATGGGTGGTCTTCCCCTTTAACTAAATACCATATATGCACCAATGTCCGTCTAAATCTTTGTCTAATATGAACCTGATCTTGACCTTGAACTGACCTTTTTGACCCTTTTTGGGCAGCCTACTGATCATATCCCTGGTGCATGAAAAAAGCTATCCATCTGCTCTGGAGTCATTTTGCTAACACACAGCCTGGACTGATTACAGTAAAATGTTGTCATAATTAATGTCTTCCTGCAAAACCACTCAATACTCCCAACAGTGATTTCTAGGATATCCCTCCTCTTTATCTCTCTTGTCTCAGGCTGAAAACATCATCCTTTATTTACTGTAATGTAGACTTGTCTTCATTTAGTTCAGTTTAGTTTAATTCCGTATTATTTTCTCAAAACATATGTTATGAAAATAAATACAATCACAAATAAATAACCAAGTATTCATGTGTGTCACAAGACTGGAATGTGAAGTCTGAGTCCTTAGCTCAGCCTTAGATTATACAGTAGCCTACACCTACACTTTTTACATTTATAAAAATGTAAATGTTCAGATCCCTATAGAATCACACAGTCAAACAAAACATTTATAAATATCTATGTATTTATTGCGACCGTCAGGGAGCAGTTTACTATGAAAACCTCCACCGGCCGTCCGTCCGTCACACGTCACACGTCACACCTTTGTTTGTGTACGGTGTGATGTCATATATCTTCAGTATGACATCACACCACATGTGTACACAAACCTTTGTGTACATTGCTGTGGCAACAGTCTGTTGTTGCTGGTCTGTTAGTGTACGTTAGCAACCACCTTAGCAACCATGGTTTTACCCTAGCAACCAACTGTTTACCCTAGCAACCAACTGTTTACCATAGCAACCATGTTTTTTTACCCTAGCAACCAACTGGGCATAAAAGAGATTCTGTTAGGGATCTCCATATATGGGCATAAAAGGGATTCTGTTAGGGATCTCCATATATGGGCATAAAAGGGATTCTGTTAGGGATCTCCATATATGGGCATAAAAGGGATTCTGTTAGGGATCTCCATATATGGGCATAAAAGGGATTCTGTTAGCTGTTAGTGATCTCCATATATGGGCATAAAAGGGATGCTGTTAGGGATCTCCATATATGGGCATAAAAGGGATTCTGTTAGGGATCTCCATATATGGGCATGAAAGGGATTATGTTAGGGATCTCCATATATGGGCATAAAAGGGATTGTATCCCAGATGATGCCCTGTACTTGGGATTTGTTGATGTAAATGTTCACATAGAGTGTAATAATTGGTAAAACAAACTTTTGGCCTATTTGTGGAGATAAGCGACCAACGGTCGCTTATCTCCCGATTAGGGAGTCTTACTGGTATATATATTGTACATTATTATATAAAAGAAAGAGCAGCTTCTCTTTATATGAATCTTCTGGGAACACAGGAGTGTCATGGCTGCTGCTTGGGACTCTTGGTGTAACAGGAGTTGAAGTTTGTTCTAATATTTCATGCGCTTTAAAATGCTCTGGATGACAATGTCAGCTCAACGCCTAGCTTAATTCTTACGTTGTCATGCGATGGTCTCACAGGCCGAAAATAGCTGCTCTACAAGCTCACAGCTTCTGGATCAGGTATTTTCGGCAAGCAGCATTGATGAACGATAATAGAAGTGGAGTATAAATCTGGCTTTAGTGCCATTTTAATGTCTCTTCTTTTTCAGCCATGCCTTCCGATCGTGATCGCCCACGTGATTCTGGCCATTAATATTGTTATAGCAATATCACTGGGACTCATGCTGCTCTGGGTATGCGATTTATGTCTGTCTGTCCCTCTTTTTATGTCTGTCTGCCTGCCTGTCTGTCTGTCTGTCTGTCTGTCTGTCTGTCTGTCTGTCTTTCAGTTCAATTCAAGGTGAGTCAAATAGTATGTTCTAGTGCAGTCATATGTAGAAAGAATGTTTGGTCCTTGGAGTCTGTGTCTTTTTCAGTATGTCTTGTAACATTAGTATTTCACAAGTCCATGTAACATACCATTTAAATGACTTTCTCCATCTATCATCAGGCTTGAGTTCATCTCTCTCACTCTCTCTCTCTCTCACACACACACACACACACACACACACACACACACACACACACACACACACACACACACACACACACACACACACACACAGAGATTGTTGAGAATGACGTTATAAAGATATATTATTCATACTTATTTACAAAAGTTGAGAGAGAACAGAACAACTACAGTAATGATGAACAGAGAATGAACAGAGAACATTAGAAGAATGTAAAAATATATATTTATGGGCTATTTCATGGTGTCCTCTTTGGTCCATAAAGTCTAGTGGAAAGGATGTGTGACTTGTGCAGAAGATACATGAGACTGTGCGACACAAAAAGGATTCAGTGATTGCTATGCCAATTAAACATTAAAAGCAAAGAATAATAGCAAATCCAACAAATAATCCAGTGGACTGGTTGATACATTACTTTGCACTGTAAGATACAAATTAAGATGATAATAATAAAATACTTTATTTATATAGCACCTTCCCCACAAAACATGCAGCTCAGGGTGTTTTACATTAACCACAGAAGCTCTATTTCATATTTGTGGAGGAACATGTTCAAATGTTTTGAAAGAATTGGGGGAAAAAAGAAAAGAAAGATATTTGCCCATAATGACGTGCTCAAAATAGGGACGCCAGAGTGAAATCGGTTAAAGAGAGATTAAAATAAATAAATAAAACCCAGGAAACAGATTAAAAGGCTACAAACAAGAAAAACAAAGTTACATTACATTCTGGGCCATCATCAGAACACATGAAGAGTAATGTGTTAGTCATCAATACATTGTTGTGTATAGGAAGTAGGCCTACTCTTATGTCTACACAGTATCACATCTGTTTTATTTGTGGCATATGCTGACATTTTGAGCATTATTTCGTCCGGTGATACATTTTGTCCGGGGCCCTTGGGAGATGAATGAGCCTCTTCTGTTGCAGCTGAATGGACAGCCTTCATCCAGATGTGAAAGGGATGTGTCAAGTGGCCAATCACTGACCACAATGGGAGTGTGTGTTCACCAGGAGGAAGGCGAATGACATAACCTGACCACTTTGCGCCACATAGCAGAAAAAAATTACGTTTGGCAAGGCCTGTCGAGTTGGCACCTCTTTCAGTTTTGTCGAGAGTTTAGGTTGTCCACATGCTCATGTTGTCACAGTGGTTCTCAAACTGTTTTTGTCTTCAGTATCCCCTTTTCCTCATGATTCTGTAAACCTGGCTCAGAAACAGTGTTAGTCATAGTCTTTTGAATAAAATGTCATTTAGTTTTAGTCATAATTTAGTCACCTGAAAAGTTTGAGTTTTAGTCAAATATTAGTCGACTAAATATAATAAGATTTTATGGCGACTAAATATACAGTTGATTTAGTCAACTAAAATGTATTTTGGCAGGCCTTGATGGCATCGTAATGACTGATTTTACACTTGATTGCGTGTTGAAAATAGCCGATCTACAAGCTCACAACGCGTCGCAGCGTGACGCGTTGTGAGCTTGTAGATCTGCTATTTTGCATGCAACACCTGAGAGCAAACAGACTCTCTTCAGCACTAGTCCCTCTCTAACGTTTTAGTTAGTTTTTATTTTGTTGACGCAATTGTCAATATATTTAGTCTTAGTTTTAGTCATCACAGCTTAGTTTTTATTTTGTTTTTATTTAGTTTTTGTCAGTGAAAAAAACTCAGTCGGCAAACATTTTTCGTCATAGTTTTAGTCGACAAAATCAACACTGCTCAGAAAATCTGTTTATTTCAACCTGTTTTATTGGTGACGTGACTAGGTTATGTAACAACACGAATGTATGGCAGCACTGTAAAGAACAATGGATGGCTCTACAGTGTAATAATGTACAATTGTACATCTCTCTCCCTTCCCTCTAGGTGGTGGCCACAGGGCTGGCTGTTGCCATCCTCTGCCAGATGAGGAGAAAGCTAGATGTCCCTACAGTGGTCTACAGCATTGAGGCCAAGGCAGGAAATTACACCACACTCACAGCGTCTGCAGACGCCTGAGCCTTTGCCTGCGTGCGTGCGTGCGTGCGTGCGTGTGTGTGTGTACGTGCGTGCGTGAGTGAGTGTGATGTTAGATTTAGAAGAAGGCCGGAGTCAGTGTGGAGTCATAGTAAAGAAAAGCAACAATACCTTTCATTTGTATAGAGAAGCTTCACAAAATGTCTATTAATTTCAAAGTTATAATTAACCAAACGTAAGTACTTAGTTCTTTTTCACTTTAGAAAAATGCCTATGGTGGTGAACAGAATAATAATATACAGAACAGCAGTGGGTAGAAAGACAATAAGAGTTGTTGGTGTACAGAATAGCTTTTCAAAATGTCCACTGCACTGGTGGTGTCCAGTGGTGGTGTCCAGATCTACAAGCGAGCTTGTAGATCTGCTATTTTTGAAAAATCGTGAAAATTTCAATTTTGACCCGATTCTATAAGTGTCTATAAGTGTCTTTTGAATCCTTCGAAGGTTTAAAAAAAGAAATATATATGTTTCTACAGTATGTCAGCAATCTGGTCAGCCATCGTCAAAGAAAAGGTCCTTTTCTCTTAACTGGAGCTCAGTAAGTCTGTTCTTGAGAGACTACTATGTCAGTGGTTCTCAAACCTTTTCATGTGAAGGACCCTCAAAATGACATGTATTTGGCTACGGACCACCATCTCGAAATATTTAGTTCCAGGGACCACCCAGAAGCAAAATTTGAGTTACAAATGTTTGAAAATGCATATATTCAAAGATTTGCACACATTTTCACGACTTTTTCAAAAATAGCAGATCTACAAGCTCACAGTGCGGCACTCGGTGCCGCGCTGTGAGCTTGTATATCTGCTATGTTTCACTGGTTAAAGCATTCAATAATTCTAGGCCCTAAATGGTGGTTAGCGCACCATTAACCAGCCAGATGGGGAAGTCAGCTGTTTGTAGCTTTATGGTTATGGATGAAACACCTGCTGGCGTCTGGTACTCCTGGGCACAGGACTGGACACAGTGGTGGAAAAAGTACTATGTTTTGTTACTTGAGTTTATCTACATTGCTGCAAGCAATGTAGATATACTCTAGGGTGCCCTCACACCAAAATACCTATGAGAGTGGAATCCGCGTTCCGCCAATGCATTTCATTGAGAAGGGAGGGTTTTTTGCAGAAATCCTCTGCTGGCATGAAACCGCTAAACTCTCATTGAAATGCATTGGCGGAACGCGGATTCCACTCTCATAGGTATTTTGGTGTGAGGGCACCCTAACAAGTAGAAGTCAAGTATTCAAAATGTACTTGAGTAAAAGTACAAAAGGATCAGCAAAATAATCAAAATATACTTAAAATACCAAAAGTAAAGGTAGACTACTCGTTGTGCATAATGTCCCATTTCACAAGTTATGAAATCTTTTGTAATAATAATTGTAGTGGAGTAACTTGCAGATGTAGTGGGGTAGAAGTAAAAGTATTGAAACTTGGAAATACTCCAGTGAAGTAAAAGTACCTCACAATTGTACTTAAGTACAGTACTCGAGTACATGTACTTACTCTCCACCACTGACTGTAGTGGAGTGGACAGCGGGGGATTTATCATAATCAAATTGCAAATGAAGGCTATAGTGCAGGACAAGGACATGGGAGGAAAATGATACAGAGCCTCGCACTTAAAGGGATATTCCACTTTCAACAGGGAGCAGTGGTAGGGCCTCTCTCCACATACAAACCCATTGTAACTTCAAACTTCATTTTAACCATGATAGATTCATTAAAAACACCCATTATTTTTTCTGGTGACTCATTTTACCTTCCTAATACGTTAGCAGGCAGTGTTTTTTCGATAACTTTTTTCATTTATTTTTAAGAATTATTTGGGAAAATGGAAAAAATGAAATACAAAACAAATATTATTAAAAATAAATGAAAGAAGTTATCGAAAAAACACGGCCTGCTCACATATTAGGAGGGTAATATGAGTCACCAGAAAAAAGAATGGGTGTTTTTAATGAATCTATCATGGTTAAAATGAAGTTTGAAGTTGCAATGGGGGGAGAGGCCCTGGGCCTGGAGGGCCTGGTAACATTTACATCAGATATCTAAATATTCAATCAAGCTAATTAAAAACTGTTCAGGGTATTCATAAAAGCCTGATTAGATGATAAAATTACCAAAAGTTTTTTTGAAAGTGAAATATCCCTTTAACGTTGAAGGTCTACGCGGACATTTTTGAAACCTAATATACTCCTAGAGAACAAGTTGTCTGATGTATTGTACAGGACAGTGGTTCCTAGCCTGTGGGCCTGGGCTCACTGTTGTGCCTCGAGAGTATTGCAAATAATTGGCAAAACACAAAGATTTGAATTAGTCCGGTGGATTGGTACAAAATTTTAGGTGAATCGTTCACTTTTTTTAAATGATAATGTAACATTAATATATAAAACAAATATGTTAAAAACATTATATATTTTTTAACCTTGAACATTTTGCTTTTATAGTGATACAAACCAATAAATAAGAACTTTATATTACGTCGGCACCATTGAGCCAAGCTGGAACACAAGCGACCGATTGATCATTAAGATAAACATGCTATGAAAATACACGCGGCCCACCCATCTGACACATAACCCGGCTGTTAAGTGTTCAGCCTGTTGAGCGGCAAACGCCTTCAATATCTTCATGGGGGTCCTGAGAAAGGGTTGGGAACGGCTTAGTCTCGCGTAGCCAGACAACGATTCCACAATCTCTGAATGCTATATAGTCTGGAACAGCAGCTCCCGAACGGCGAGTAATGGAAACGGGCATTACCGTTCAAGAAAATATATTTTAAAATGTCATTTCTGTTAAGCAGCAAGCTAAACATGCTTATATGATTTTTATTTATATAATGCTAAATGTGTGCGATGTGAGACGGAAACGGAAGTGACGAGGAGGCTTCACTTCCGCTTTAACCGGTACTCATCGTTCTTCTTTCGATGCACCAGACTGTATGACGGGAGCATTTCCAAATAGCGGAGTCAACAGTCTGGCCACGCAAGACTAGGAACGGCTGGTACAGGTTGTTTCAGTTGACAGTTGCACTGGTTTCATTCTGCCTGGAGTCTGGTCTAGTCCACTAGCACAGTGGTTCTCAAACCTTTTCGTGTCAAGGACCCCCAAATTGGGCTCGGGCCGCTGGCGTAGTGGTCCGGCCATCCGAGCACCTAGGTTCCAGCGCGTCGCAGGTCCGAGTCCCGGTGCCGACGGCCTTGTCACTCCCCATCTCTTTCCCCATTTCCTGTCAACCTGCGTGCCTATCAATAAAGGCCGAAAAAGTTTATCTTTCAAATATTTTGTGCCAGAGAACCCCATAAGAGAGGATTTGTGTTCAAACATTCAAACTTATTAAAAAATGTCCAAATATTTTCAAGACTTCAACATTTTTCAAAAAGCCAAAGGATGCTATACTAAGATATTTTTGCTGGGGACTCCACTTTGAGAACCTGACTAGTAGATATGAAACCATAGTGGGATCCACGCTGTGAAATCCAGTCTTCTTCATTAAGCTGTCAAGATGTAATATACCCTTGATAAATATTCATAAAGACTTAATAATAATAGCACTGTGATTGAAATGTTAAAATGCAGGAATAAAGACACATCGGGGGGATTGTGACTGTGGAATTAGACTTCTCTTTCTAATAAGCTGTTTTTGAAGATATATATTTTGAAGAAAAAGCACTGATGGAGACATAGAGGTTTACACACATTACTGTCTGAATTTTGCATTTAGTTTTTTAGCTCCTGACTAAAGCCATTGTGACAACATATTCAGCCAAATCCTGTGACAAATTTTGTGTTGCCTTTTCACTGATAACAGAACTTGTGTAACTATACTATACCAAATACCATGACATTATTTGATACTGTGTTTTTCACCCTCCTTTACCCTAATTGAATGTACATATTGTAATTATGTATACTGTAAATGGGATGCAAATCTCAGAAATATTCAAAAGTTTCTAATTAGCAACCAAATACTTCCAGAAGAGATACAATTGTCAATTGATTTAAATGTGTAGATACTACTACAAACAAGCATGATTCTGGCTGCTTTGATCAAATGTATTTTTTAAGTTTGTTGCAGGTGAAATGCCAAGGGAAAAAAGATCTTAGAACATCTGTGCATGTGACTTCCAAATAACGTTTTTTCTTGTTTTGTTTTTCATTTGTTTAGTCTTGTTTTTCTGTTTTGGATTTGTGAACATACTTTGTAATTCTGATTGGTGTGTAATAAAAGGAGTGATGTTTTGTTATTGTGTTTAGTGATATTCTATTATATAAACATAATCTTCATAATTTGTTTTGGAGACGTGATAGTTCAATTCTTTTGATTTTCATTTGACTTTATTTTAAAACTTATGGGAAATCTAATTTTAGAGCTCAGCACCTAATCCTGCTTCTTCTAAGCAATTTAACCCATTTAGAACGGGTACACATTATTGTGTATCATTATTTTATGCTTTAACTATTGAAAAATAGCAGATATACAAGCTCACAGCGCGGCACCGAGTGCCGCGCTGCGAGCTTGTAGATCTGCTAATTTTGAAAAATCGTGAAAATTAGAATTTTGACCAGATTCTATAAGTGTCTTTTGAATCCTTCTAAGGTTTTTTTAAAAAACCTATGTTTCTGTGTCAGCAATCTGGCCAGCCATCGTCAAAGAAAAGGTCCTTTTCACTTAACTGGAGCTCAGTTAGTCAGTTCTTGAGAGACTATGTCGGTGGTTCTCAAACCTTTTCATGTGAAGGACCCCCAAACTGATATTTATTTGGCCACGGACCCCCATGTCAAAATATCTAGTTCCAGGGACCCCCCAGAAGCAAAAGTTGACCCTAGGCTGATTTTGAAGTTTGTTTTCCACTACAGCAGGGTAAAAACATAGCAGACTTCATAATTACTGTACTAAAGTACACAGTGACGTAAGCAACACAGCTGCAGCTAATGAAATTAATAATGTGTGTTAGATTGTAGGTCTCACTATCATGCACATTGGCATTAGCCTGACACTTCAGTCCGCACATCACCACCCCCTGCTGGTGGGTGGTAGCCTGACACTTCAGTCCGCACATCACCACCCCCTGCTGGTGTGAGATGTCTGACGCTTGCAGTCAGGCAACATTGGCATGGCTCTGGACACACTTATGCAAATCTAACACACTCATTATCATTAATTTGTCTGGTGCAGCTGTGTTATTTACTAGTCTGCTATGTTTCTAATCTGCTGTAGTCTTTAACCTGAACTGGAAAACAAACTACAAAATTAGTCTGGGGTTTCGTGCCTCTTTAAGCGCCCCAAATAGATACCTAATAGAAACCCCTCCCAGGGTTCCTCTGACCCTGCTTTAACAAACTCAAGCAAGCACACTGTCCTTGATGTTTGAATGAGAACAGTTCCAAGAAAGAACATGAACTTGGGAGGTCCTCCGTGATGAAATCACCCTTGCTGTTCTATTCTCAGGCCAAATTAGGAAGGGACTGTCATCTTCAATAAAACCCACACAGCCTACCTCTCCCCGTGTCTCACATTCAGTGGTGGATAAAATACTCCAGTCTAGGTATACAGTAGGTAGTCCTGGTCAAATATTCAACTACAAAATCAAATTTGTACTTGAATTGAAGTACTGGAGAACTTGTTTTTAAATATTCAAAAGTACATACTTAAGTATAAATTACAGTACTCAAGTAAAAGTACATACTTAAGTATAAATTACAATACTCAAGTAAAAGTGGCGGCATAGCTCAGGGGTAGAGAAACCGTTATTAGAGCACGAAGGGTTCCCAGTTCGAATCCGGGCTCCCCCTGAGTTATTGTCGAAGGGTCCTTGAGCAAGACTCTGAACCCCTAATTGCTCCCGGTGAGTAGGTTGGTGCCTTGCATGGTTTCCTCCGCCACCGGTGTATGAATGTGTGCGTGAATGGGTGAATGTAATGCACAATCTATGTAAAGCGCCTTGGATAAAAGCGCTATATAAATGCACCATTTACCATTTATTCAATACTATCTATCCACCACTGCTCGCAGAGGTCATTACAGCTGATGAATAGCGTGGAACCCAGTCAAGGCAAACAGCATGGCAGATGGAGGGTATGCATGTGTCATCATCCATCATCATACCCAGAAGTTATGCAGGAACGCCTACTGAGTGGCAAAAAAACGACTTTCTGGCCTTGACAGCCCATGTATCCAAACAGAGACCTGATCTGATTGCATTAAACAATGTTAAACGATGTTAAACTCACTTTGCCACTCGATTTGCCACTCATTCACTTTATGCATGCGCATACCCTCTATACTTACAGCCAAGTACTGGTGTTGAGTACTTTGTCCACCACCGCTAAGAAAGTAGGAAAAGAGAAAGATGAATTGAGTACAAAGGACCCCTATGGAAACAGCCATATGCTTTCTTGGGCTTAAAATCCTCTTAGCAGACCTTGTATTGAACTGCACTTCCCTGTGCTTTTTGTTTTGCAAACCGATAATAAAGTATTCAATCAATCAAAAAAGAGGGAGCTGAGAAGGGTTTTCTTTTCTCTTTTATTCACTAGTTCAAAAAACAAGTATTCATTCCATGAATTCAAAAAATAAATAATCGAAACAATACAGAGATTATGAAACGCACAAAACAAGAGTTAATCATTTTATACAAAGTATGTCTTCTTAGTTCATTATCAAAGTGCAGGTCTGGGTGCAAAATCATTTCCGTCAGGCTGAATTCATTTGGATAAAACTTGCACCATGCACAGCAAAATCATCACTGTTTACTTCAGGGGTCTTCAGTTTTCAGGCCAAGAACCCCTTAGTTGAGAAAAAGATGAAGCAGGGACCCCCACAACCTCATCATAGACTCCATATAGTTTCAGTGTTCGACAGCACAATCATCAGTGTATTTTGGATTCATGTAAATTTGTCTTTTCAGATATTTAACCACTTGAACTGTCAATACTTAATAAACTTGACCTTTCACTCTGTACTTAGTGTGCTCTTTTTCCCCTCTACACCAAACCTGTTTGCCGAAAATAGCAGATCTACAAGCTCACAACGCCTCGCAGCGCGAGGCGTTGTGAGCTTGTAGATCTGCTATTTTTGTCTAAAGTTCTCAGAATATGGACACTAGGGTTCAAGTGGTTAATATAAACAAGGAGAAAAAAAGGTTTCTATCACTCAAAGATTTGGAGGACCCCCTGTAGTAACTCTGGGGACCCCCTAGGGGTCCCGGACCCCCTGTTGAAGACCCCTGGTTTACTTTATCCATTTGTAACTCAGAGAGTGCACAAATGTAACCAAACGGTCCCACATGGGTCCATATGGTTACTTTGGTTAGATTTGCTGAGTTAAATGAGAACTGAGGATTTTACAGTGTACCTAACCCAGAGTGAAATCAGGACGTGGGGACAGTTCATGCGATAGCTCATATTGAGCAGCTGTCATCTAATGGCCAAGTTGGCAACAGTGTTACAGTTTAGGTCATGATTGCTGGGAATTCCGGGCAGACAAAGATTACGTAATGCATAGCCTGAAAAATAAAGTAAAACAACTCTCAAATTGTGATGATCTCGCCAACGCTCAAAACACATTTTAAAAAGGCCTTGAAAGAATAATTATTGATTTTTGGGAATCAGAGCAATCATGATTGATTTAGAGTTGAAGAACCTCCCCTATTGCAAAACTCCCATTGATTAGGATTGGAGCCTGGAGTGAGAATGACATTAAGGGTTTCTTTTTTTTTTTCTTACAGTTTTTATCCACGATTTTGTAACCCATTTTTTCACCCAGTGCCAATTGCCTAAGCTATTTAATCCTGGGCTCTGCTCTCACTCTGCTGCGCCTGGGGAGACAACGGACTCAATGCATGAGTAGTCCAAGTTGTTTCTTTTCACCTGACGGGTGATTTCCCCGGTATGGACGTAACGCGTGGAAGGAACACGTTATTCCAACCAGTTCCTTTCCCCTCCATCAGGCGCCCCAGCTGGCCAGGGGGAGGCATCATTGAGACCAGGATTACTGCATGTTTTATGTGAGGGTATCTATCTACCCTAGGCAACACAGGGAGAACATGCAAACTCCACACAGAAAGGCCCTTTCGCCAACCCCACCTAGGGTGTGGGCGCTGATGACACAGAGCCAGAGGAGAGAACATGCCCCCAGCGCCCACAGCGTCCCCCGGCGGGAATCGAACCCAGGACCTTCTAGCTGCGAGGCAACAGTGCTACGAACTGCGCCAACGTGCCCCCACATTAAGGGTTTCTTGATCCAAATGAGCCATGCCTAATTTGAAAAATAAAATACATTTGAATGTGGCACATATTCTTGTACCTATCATTAACAATGGAACAAAAACAAAACCAGATAAGAAGTAAAAGAAATAGTGTAATCCTCAGGTAAAGACTGTGAACATGACAAGAGCCTTTTAGATTCTTACATTCTGGAACTCATTCCCTGATGAACGAATCACTTCTCTGATAAACGAATCAGTGCAAACCGCTCCTCCTGTTACATATCGTTGCTGCCTTGTTAATGGGGCTCACACAAACAGCCGACAAACCCTGCAGTACGCCACAGGAGCTGCATACCGTACATGTCCTTGTAGCTTATATTGGCATCAAGATCATGCTGCATCTGGAGTGTTTTCTTACGAGGGTTGTCAACTTATCCAGATGGTTGTTATGGGGATAAAGTAGGGTGTTTTTTTTTGGTTTGTTTGTTAGTTTTACATGCGCCAACACAAAAGCTGAACACCTGACCTGAGCATCCCAAAGAATATTCAATTAGTAATGCGAGTGTGATGGCTCACTTAAGACATGCTTGGAGGACAGTATTTGTGAGTCTGCAGAAGTTCCAGGAACGCCTTTTTCTTCTTCATCTGAACCATGAGTTTGATGCTTAGAACAAGTAGAACCCCCTGCAAGCACACACGCACGCACGCACGCACACACACACACGTAATAATAATAAATATATATATATATTTTCTGACAGATGTAGGATCTATACTGTATGTACAACAGTGACATGCATAAGCTTACCCAAAACATGGCACTTCCAAATTTGAACCCTGTCACGATTGAGAATGCACGTTTTACTGAAGCCATGTAGATGGGCAGGCAAGGCTGTGGGCAAAATGACGTGTGTTAGTGGGTGGGTAGAAAATTAAGTTACAAATTAAGTCAACATTCTCTGCTTTCTCACCCACCTACTTTTCTAGTACCTTCCAAGCCATGTCAAATATCCCTTGTGTCTTAGTAGCACAAGAAATAATTAGATAACACTTTATGTGAAGCCCGTATCTATAATGCATTGCAATCATACTTACTTTTAATGAATTATAATGTGCTTATAAACACTGTATAATTAGCTATAAATACTCATACATACTGCTCTATAACTAAACAATCATTATAAAGCATGTTATAATGACATTAGCTCAACCATCATAATACTTCATAACAGCTAATATACCTACTTCATACAGTAGCTGTTCTGGTCAGTTTACAAGCTCACAAGGCATTACATCACGATGTGTTGTGAGCTTGTAGATCAGCTAGTTTCAAACATTTTTAGAACACTTTTTAAACTTGAATTGGTTTAAAGTGGTTAACTGACACTTTTCATTTTGCACTTATCTAACTGATCTAAAATATGTTGTCTTACCTCTTGATAAACCAACTCATTCTTCTTCCTTGCTTTGCCGACAGTGACATTTCCCTGAAGTCTCACCTGAGGATGGAGAATTTAAAATTCTGTTCACACAGAGAATATTTGCTATTTTCTGGGTTCAGTGGTACTGTAGCTTTAAGACGAATACAGACATACACAATCAAAACATGACAATACACTACATGGCAGAGCACCTATGACCTTTTTCAGTTCATATTTATAAAGGTAAATGTACAAGTGCCATACCATTCAAAAGTGTCTTTCCTGACTACACAGCAACGAATTACTACATTGAAGACCCCTGAGTTAGATTACCAGTAAGACACCCAAGGGCGAAAAGTGACGAGGTCGCGCAGGACGGAATTCGCATAGGACGGAATTCATTTGTAAGTGTGATTCGAGTTGCGGTTGGTTGTTTAAGTTGGACAAAATGTAGACACAATATTTTCTCAAATATGGATATGACTGACGTCTGACATCATAGATGTCTTATGTCATAGACCACATGAGACACACAATATGTCCATATAAGGGCATTCCAAGCTATGGGCTTAATATTGATGGCATCAGGGATCTCCATATATAGGCATACTCTACAAGGGACAAGGACGGAATGTGATGTCAGAATGTGACGTCACAACAATGTGATGTCATAGGTCAGCTATAGACATATATGGAGATCAGGGATCTCCATAATATGGGCATACAAGGGAGAAGGACGGAATGTGATGTCACATCGTTGTGACATCACAACAGGTCAGCATAGACATTGAGGCATTACTCACTCATGCAGCGCAAATGTGCACGATACTCACGCAATTCCTTCCTGGGTGCTCACACACACAGGAGACTGGAATGGACGGGCCCCAGTCTGTGTAGCCTTCCACTAGACCACAGCACTTATACTGTAAACACACACGTGCGCACGCACGCACACACACGCGCACACGCACACGCACACGCACACGCACACGCACACACACACCCACACACACACACAGTGACGGGTACATAATAATACTGACTGCAAGGCATCAGTAAAGGACATGAGATGATTTAAAAATGATACTGAATACAATTAAGAGGTAATGCGCTCTTGCCCAGGGGATGTATTAGGCTTATGAGTACGTGTTCTATCTGACACCGGGTTCTACATTTCTCAATGGGAGAGTATAGGGAGACCTGACACGGAAATCCTACGTTAATGTATGGACTCCATATGTGTCTATAGCGGAATTGAAACTCTCAAAAGATCAGCAAACCTTGACTCAGAAACAATGTTAAAAGATAATAGAAAACATGTATTTACAGCGCTGTAACAGTCACACACAAATACATATGTCCTACACCAAGACCCAGACAAGACAGACTAACTTGCTCTATCTACCCTGACAGTCCATTCATAATTCATAAAAGCCAAGAACATTATCTCTTTCACACATAAGGGGCCGCTGACTGGCCTCTCTACCTCTCCTCCCTCATCCTAAGCATATCAGCAGCTGTGTTTCAGGGTCATGTTCTGAACTCTCACTTCAAATTAGCAACACAGAGTAATCAACAGTAAGCAATATAATTCACTAATTCACTTCAATAATTCACTTCAGACCACTTCCAACCACTCTCATGGGCTTGCTAAATTGCATTAACATACTCTACCATATGGATTGGTTCAAATAATTTTTCATTCATGCAAATAAATAAATGATAAATAAACCAGTAAGACTCCCTAATCGGGAGATAAGCGACCGTCACGTCGCATACACAGACTTTAGAAGGCAATCGTAGCCAATCAGGAGGGAATAAAATGGGACAGATCCATGTTGATGACTTGACTTCAGAGATATACTGCGTACCGCTTTGCGTGATTTTAGGCCAAAATCTGTAGGAGCAGTGTCTTGAGCAGTGTCAAAATGTGTTTTGCAAAAATCAGCCTGATGGTGATGCTAGAAGAGGGGCATGTGAGAAATCAGGGGTGGGTTGTGGTTTGCCAGCCAAGGAGTGTGTGTGCAAAGTTTGGCAACCGTGCCGGATATAAGAGTGGGGCAATAAGAGTGGGGCAAAAACGTTGCGTTGCGTTACGTTACGTTACGTTACGTTACGTTACGTTACGTTACGTTACGTTACGTTACGGTACGTTACGTTACGTTACGTTACGTCACGTCACGTCACGTTACGCTACGTTACGTTACGGACAGCCGGTGGAGCTTTTCATAGTAAACCTGACGGTCGCAATAAGTACTGTATAGCAACGGTTGCTTACATATAGCTGGATGCCATCCATTAAGGTGCGGTTGTTGTTGCTGGCTTTAGTCAGAGGCATCATGGACATGAAGGATGCTTCTCTGTGCAGCACCTCCTTCTGTAGACCAACATCACAACCATGGCTCATAATTACTGTGTTTTGTTTTCTTACAAATGGATACATTAAAAACATTTTGATTTATTTGTGTAGAAGTTTGATACACTCAGTTACACATGAATAAATGAACACTGAATGTACTTTTACGTTTTATTGTAAATAGTGGATTGTGAATCACAATCCACTAATATTATCATATTACAGTTTTTGTATAGAACATTGATTAGGTGAACGTACCTCATAAACAGGTTGGTACTTTATCGCTGTGTTCACGATCATCATTTGACTGGCTGCTGCCATCCCAACTGCAAACTAGTATGCAGGCACGCACACACACATGCACAGATCAAAAAGTCAATACAGTTACGGACACATCTAATTCATAGTATAACTTTGTACGGCCAACCTTGCATGCGCATGCTCGCGCTCGCTCGCTCGCACGCTCGCACGCACGCACGCACGCACGCACGCACGCACGCACGCACGCACGCACGCACGCACGCACACACACACACACACACACACACACACACACACACACACACACACACACACACACACACACACACACACACACACACACACACACACACATACACCACAGACATCTTACCACAATCAAGCACCATCTATTCTCCTTCAGGGCTCCACACACTCCGACGAAAGAGAGAATGAGACAGGCTGAGCCGAGGACGTAGAGCTTCACCACACCAGACAAACCAAACTCCTCCAGCTGAGGGGAGAATAAGTGCAGTCTGGTTAGTTGTTTATATCAGTGGTTATCAAAAGCCCTTTCATGTCAAGGACCCCCTATAATCTCTCAAGACAGATTCAGAGCTATGTATCTTGTGCCATGACCTCGTGCAAGATTTGCGTTGTTAAAATGTTTCAAGACAATATCCAAACTTTATTAAAATATTTTAATGTTTTTTTTTAAAGTATAGCAGATCTACAAGTCGTGAACTTGGAGATCAGCTATTTTCAAATAGCTGATGTAGGTTAAAGTAGCTAAACTGATTTGGAAGATTATGGTAAATACATAAACTAATGCTGGCCGGGGGACCCCCCTGGAACTGCTTCAATGACGCTTTTATGTAGAGAGGAGAGGAGAGAAAAGAGGAATGAAAAGGGAACAGAACATAAACCTTTATTCACTAAACACACTTATTGGAACGATCCCTTACTTTGTTATTATCAGAGAGGTGTCGGTGGGCCGCTACTGTTATCGCCAGCAGGATGAAGCTCAAGGCCTGAAGGAAACAAAAAAGGCAAATTAAAACGGCAAATTGTTTCTTTTCCAAGTCACAGGTCAACATGAAGTGATTGTAATCATGTTATATTTGGCTCAACCAGGTAGAATGTGCACCTGTATGCATCTCCACACAATGAGCAAACAAACACCCACCCAACTCAGATCCCCTGTTCACTGTGTACGTGGGACAGGGGTCATCAATATGTCTGTACATGGACAAAATGTGCCTGTGGCAAAGGCTTGGTCTTGTCCATGGCAAATTTAAATCAACTCCGAGAGTGTACAAATACATTTGTCTATAACACTCTCAGGGTTATAGACCTGTTTGGTCATTCAGCGCTTCCTTGTAATATTGTTGTCCACTCATTTTGTATGTCCATGGCAAAAAATGTTTTTATTTATTTTTTTATTCTTTTTACAAAAATGTCCACAAGCCAGCATGGTGATTACCCCTGGAGTGGGACTCAGGCATCAATTTGAAGAACTCCTTTCTAATATAAGTTATCCACTTATATCATAATTCAAAGTATCTAAAACATATATGGTTTAGTAGTCTGTAAAGTGTTGTTCTTTTCTAAGACAAGAATGTTATAACAAACCACCATCTAAAAGTGCATGTGCAGCCTTCTCATATCTTTATGTTGAAGTATTGCAAAAAGATCAGCATCGCCATCTACTGGCAAACCAGTTTCAGTACATAACGGAACAGAATCAAAGCCTGATGAATCAACGTATTCTTGATTCTATTAATTTCCTGGCATAATGATTACAACAAGGCTATGGTATGTGGAATAGAATAGAATAGAATAGCCATAATAACGCAGTGGTTGAACCACCATCATTTCATTGACTGAATAGAACAGACTAAAAATAAGGCTACTGATGCATTGTCATTTGATTTTCATATAAAAACGAAGCACATCGTTTTTTCCTATAGGCCTATATGTGAAAATAACTAATTTTGTGTTATGTATTTGTTTTACTTGTTGACGGCAGTAAAGAAACGTAGTAGGCTATTAATACCCCGTGCATAGATACCCTGACCATACACATCGAATCGAATGTCATAATGATACCCCCTTGTCGATTAATATAATAAACATATTTGTGGCACCCTGCGCTGCAGCTGCTGCTTGAATGACAAAATGATAGCGTAAATGAAAGGTGTCAACTCCACTGTCCAAAAGGCATTGTGATCAAAGAGATGTCCGTCAGAGTAGCTGCTGGCCTCCTGGTAAAGGCTGGCACCGAATGTATTTATTTATACCCACAGCCTACTCACCATATTCACGCCATTGAAAAAGATGAACGGCCGTTTCAGGCTCGTTTTGTCCGCCACCACTATGACCGTTGTCGGCTGCATGATCATGATTGATGCCCGCCAATAACCGCGTCTGTCTCACCACTATGAATTATTATTTGTATTATTATTATAGGGAAAGCCAAGCTTGTGTGTGTGTGTTGCACTTGCGCGCACGTCAACTCCGCCCCATCGCGCGAGTGTCGCTTGTAAAAAAAGAAAAGAAAAAAAGAACAGATCTACAAGCCCACAGCGTGTTGCATCGCCAGGCTTCGTGAGCTTATAGATCTGTTATTATTTTTATTTTGTTCATTTTGGTTTTTTTTTGACAGGCGCTTGTGCAACGAGGACAGCATCTCTGTTGACCTATCATAGTCATTAAGGGAATTAATAAGGTACATTGACAAAAAATAAACAGTTGACTTGGTGACATTTATTGTCTTAAAAGATTTTTAGGCTACAAAAAAATGACTGTTCTATTCAAATGTCAAATTGTAGTAGGCTAGTAGGCTAGGCTAGTAGTAGACTAGTAGTAGTATTTTTGCATTATTATTATTATTATTATTATTATTATGGGCATATTCCATTTTACAATTGATATCATATCATAATGTTGTATATTAATTTCTGTTTCCTTTTTTCCAGAGCCGTCTAATCAGAGAGTCCTGCCACTGCGGGGTCAGAAACAGCGCTGGTCACGTGGTTCATTGTCACTTTACACCTCATAGACTTCAATGCATTTTGTAAACTTCCGGTTCGCCGTTTGTCACTATACGCCAATAGATGTTGGCCCATGGGGGGGGACCTGGCCCTATGAAGTGAACGGGAGTGACGCAACTCTCCATTATACGGCTCTGCTTTTTTCCATTTCAACTTTTCTTTCTTGTCACGTGACGCGGAAGCGCACCGGCCCCTTTTCCGCGTGGTTGGGTTGGGTTGTGTTTACATGCAGCAGCAGCAGCAGCATGTTGTGTTTATTCAAGTAGCTTTTAGAGAAGATTGAAGAAGAGTGACTCGATATTGACTCGGTTCTGGTTCAGGTTAGCACCGTAGCACTTTGCGCGCACATCCCCCGTAAGTAACGTGAAATTATAAGAACCATTTACTTTCCTGTCGGTTTCTGCATTAGTTTGTACTTTTACTTCTAAAGAGTGGGGAGTGGGCATTTGGGCTTCAGGAGAGCTTTGCAGTTCTACTAAGGAAAGAAATTAAGAATTGTCAATTTGTCACTGGTGGGATTCGACCATTTCTAGGACGGGGCAGCCTGTGCTCCTTACCTCGTGTTTACTAAAACCTACTAGGTTGCGTGGCTGCGACTGCAAGCCTGCGACTGTCTATTGTATGTGTGGCAGAGATGGAACAAAGTGATGTTGTCACCGTCCCAGAGTGTTTCATATCAAGCCACGAGGGTTTCTGTGGCAGCATCAAGAACTTCACCAGAGACTTTGTGGTGACAGAAATAGACATCCATGGACATCAAATCAATAAGCCAAGAACAACGTCCACCACAGCAGAGGAGAGTCCCCAGCTCCCTACTTATCTTAATGAGGTCAGTCACCCTACTCTCCCCACAAAAGTGACAAAACCTAGTGACAACTCCAGCAACGAACCTAAGCAGCAGCACAGTCCGTCCCGGGTTGCACAGGACGTGGCCATCATCAGTGTAGAAGAAGACTGCGATGCAAATCTTGGGGATGTGGTCACCCCGCTGGCGACTGAAAACCTTGACCTGAGTGTGATTTTAGGCGAGTCGGTCAGCGATGCCATCGAACGGTTTGCTGTGTCTGTCAGAGGTCATGCGTCATCGTCATCAGGCCACCCTCGAGAAACCAGGAGCGAGAAGAAGCTGACGGAGGAGGACGAACCAGTGTCCTTGCGGTCCGTCCCAGAGAAGAAGCAGCTGACCGGTGAAGAAGAGCTGCTGTCCCTCGGCTCCTTCCCGGACAAACACCAGCGAGCCAACGTCCACCGTGCAGTCCGACACCGCTTCCCCTTCCTCGTGACCCTCACCTGTCAGTCAGAGATCAAGGTGACACCTAGTAGGCCTGTCACTTACTACTTGCTTACTACTTCTCTCCTATCTTGCCTCTAGAGCAGGGGTTTTCAACGTTTTCAGGCCAAGGACCCCTTAGACCCCTTAGAGATGAAGAAGCAGGGACCCCCACAATCTTATCATAGATTCCATTTAGTTTCATCGTTTGACAGCACAATCATCAGTGTATTTTGGATTCACGTCAATTTGTGTTTTCAGATATTTAACCACTTGAACTGTCAATACTTAATAAACTTGACCTTTGTCTGCTCTTTTTCCCCTCTACACCAAAGCTCTTTGCCGAAAATAGCCGATCTACAAGCTCACGAGGCGTTGTGAGCTTGTAGATCTGCTATTTTTGGCTAAAGTTCTCAGAATATGGACACTGGACTTCAAGTGGTTAAAATAAAACATTCTATCACTCAAAGATTTGGAGGACCCCCTGTAGTAACTCTGAGGACCCCCTAGAGGTCCCGGACCCCCTGTTGAAGATCGCTGCTCTAGAGTTGTTCCGATACCCGTATCGGAAAAGCTGCCAACACTGCTTAAAAATACTGGTATCGGTGAGGATGCCAGTCTATGCCGATCCGATACCACGCCATTTGTCACACATTTCACGATAGTAATTTCACGATAGTAATAATGTGTTATTATTTGTATTGCTTCAGTTGATGTTGCACTACTGTTTTATACTCTTATTGTACTATTTTGTGTGACAATTGAATTAACCCTCCCATTTCATGACGACCGTGGACGACCCCACAAGGTGAAGGAGTGCCCAGACTTCAGGGAGCTCGCCGGGCTGGTCTCAGAGGAGGAGGCGGAGGACTTCTTCAGGTTCTTGGACGCCAGAGTGCCGGGGTCGTCGTACACCTTCCTGCCTGACACCGACAAGGACCACAGGTAGGGAAGCAACGGCAATCGTTATTATCGTTGATCACAATAAAAAATAAATACATTAAAACATGGGTCTTCAATTAGGGGTCCGGGACCCCTAGGGGCTCCTTGGAGTTACTACAGGGGGTCCTACAAATCTTTGAGTGATAGAAAGTTTTTTTCTCCTTTTTTCATATTAACCACTTGAACCCTAGCGTCCATATTCTGAGAACTGTAGCCAAAAATAGCAGATCTACAAGCTCACAACGCCTCACGCCGCGAGTCGTTGTGAGCTTGTAGATCGGCTATTTTCGGCAAAGAGCTTTGGTGTAGAGCGGAAAAAGAGCAGAGTAAGTACAGAGTGAGGTCAAGTTTATTAAGTATTGACGGTTCAAGTGGTTAAATATCTGTCTGAAAACACAAATTGACATGAATCCAAAATACACTGACGATTCACAATTGTGCTGTCAAATAATGAAACTATACGGAATCTATGATAAGGTTGTGTCCCTGCTTCATCTCTCTCTCAACTAAGGGGTCTTTGGCCTGAAAAGGTTGAAGACCCCTGCAAGGCCTGCATTAAAATGTATTGTGAAATTGTTGAGCTGCAAAATCAGTACCACTTAAACTCCCTCTATATGCCATAAAACGGACGTGTAAAGAGCACATTTGATGTGTTCTTATTTCACTCTACGCAAATAGCAGCTCTACAAGCTCTACTTGTAGATCGGCTACTTTTGACGAACGGTCTCCCCCCCAGAGTAGGGATCCTGGGGGTTCAACGTTCCCCCCCAGAGTAGGGATCCTGGGGGTTCAAGTGGTTAACGGTCCCCCCCAGAGTAGGGATCCTGGGGGTTCAAGTGGTTAACGGTCCCCCCCAGAGTAGGGATCCTGGGGGTTCAAGTGGTTAACGGTCCCCCCCAGAGTAGGGATCCTGGGGGTTCAACGGTCCCCCCCAGAGTAGGGATCCTGGGGGTTCAACGGTCCCCCCCAGAGTAGGGATCCTGGGGGTTCAACGGTCCCCCCCAGAGTAGGGATCCTGGGGGTTCAAGTGGTTAACAAAAGTGCCATTTTTTTTAAGTCTTAAGCATATCTTTTGATTATCGCAACAATATCGTACGATCGCAATTATTTTCTCCACAGTAATCGTGACATGTCATTTTCATATCGTCCCCCCCCTGACCACAGGACGGCGGTCCACCACTTCCTCAGCCGGAGGTTCGGGAAGCTGGTGGAGACCAAGAGCTTCGGCGAGCAGGGCAAGACGGCCATCACTGTGCGTCTGAGAGAGCGAGGCAGACCCAGGAAGAGGAGGGCAGAGGACTGCAGCGAGGAAGATGTTTATACGGGTATGGGTGTCGTTTCGCTTTGAGCTGCATTTCATGTCATCAGGGTTTCCCACGGTCATGAAATTCCTGGAAATATTTTGAAATTAGAAAAATATTTTTCCAGTACTGGAAAAGTTTTAGAATTGATCAAGGGTCCTGGAATGTCCTGGAAGAACATTGGCCAAATTGTCAAATATTAGAGGCAGAAATTGCGAGGCGTTGTGAGCATGTAGATCTGCTATTTTCAAAATAGAAACGTGTTATACAAAATTCCTCAACTCTTAGTGCTCGTCAGGGTGCCGGGTCTCCAGTTAAAATATGATTATTTCGGGGGGTCACAGCCTTAAAAGGTTGAGAAGCACTGGCATACACTACCTGTCTTTGGGCATTGCGCATAGGAGTAAGCGACTTGTTATTGAGCTGAATTATTGTTATATAGTCCTGGAAATTGGGTTAAATATTCTGGAAAAGTTTTGGAAATTAATTGGTAAAAATGTGTGGGAACCCTGTGTCATGAAAGGTATTATTATTTGTACGATTTAATTGTCGACCACATGAACCCTAGCGTCCCCGTTCCAGGTATGTTATGCTCCATCGTTTTGTTGTTTTCCAGGACACAAGCATTCCAGGTCGATGGACAAGCTCACTCTTTTAGATTGGCTGTTTTGTTCAAGTTCAAGTTTTATTAGATAACATCATAGCATAACAGTATGAATTTTGATGTTTCTTACAGTTCAGATCAATAAAACAAGAGGACCGCTCTATTAAAAAAATAAAAACAAATCATCAAATATGAAAATACAACAATAAAAACATTTATATTACTTCTGGTAAAGCTTGTATGCTCTTGGGAGGAATGACCTCTGGTGCCTTTGTGTGTGACTCACAGGTTGTGTGAGTGTCCTCCCATTCCTCAGGTTGTAGCGACTTGTATTTGCAGAAAGGCTCTGTATCATGGGACTGGTCCCTTCTCTCAGTAGTCGATTTGAATTCTCTAAGAGTGGCATCCTCTCTCCTCGCCTCCAGAGTAGGGAAGGAATTAGTTGGTATCCCAATAATGCGGCAACACCTTCTCTGCAGACACTCCAGTTCCTGGCTCAGGTGTTTTGGAAGGCCGGCCCAGACAGGTGATGCATATTCCAGCACTGGTCTGATGAAGGTCACGTATACCTGGGTCAACACATCTGGGGGGAGCTGTGCTCGTCTGGCCACGCTCAGATTTGGTGTAGATGGGGGGGGGGGGGGGGGGGGGGGGAGGAGATGACCCATATGTAGTAATGAAGTATTTACGGTTTCATCAAGGTCAAGGTCAACTCAGTGAAAGTGGTTGTTGACAGTGGTTGTTTGTGTGTGTGTGTGTGTGTGTGTGTGTGTGTGTGTGTGTGTGTGTGTGTGTGTGTGTGTGTGTGTGTGTGTGTGTGTGTGTGTGTGTGTGTGTGTGTGTGTGTGTGTGTGTGTGTGTGTGTCCGCAGCCTTCACCTTGTGTAAGGAGAATTTGGAGACCCTGGAGGCTATCAGCTACATGGCAGCAACGCTGGGAGTCTTGCCCTCAGATTTCACATACGCTGGCATCAAGGACAAGAGAGCCGTCACCTACCAGTCCATGGTAGTCAAGAAGGTTTCTCCACAACGGTACTTGTGCTGCTTACCTTTCTCTTGTTCATGGAATGTGTAAGGCAAAGTATGTATGACTACAGCAAATTGCAAATAAACACCCACTCTCACATTAGTGCTGCTAATATGCCTTTAAAGGTGATACACCATGAAATTTCACTTTTCCTATTTTAAAACATTTTTTTGGTGTCCTAGTGGGACCCCAAAAACCAAACACCTTCTATCCTCACAAAGTCCCATTTCTGACCGTTGTGTCTTTCTCTGGTTTTGGGAAGGCGGAGGTTAAAAGCATCCCACGGGTTCTCAAAACAGGCTGTCCAGATTTGCAGTTCAGGCCAAAGGTGGTACGGCAGCTGAAAATGCTCTGAGAGCCATTCAAAAATGAGAGGCTCTCTATTCAGGAGTGGTAATTTAGCCTCAAACCTTTTGAAAAACGTTTTTGGGACATAAACAATATGACATAAATACTTTTTAAATGCATGGTGTATCACCTTTAAAGGACTCCTGACTATTCCCACCTGCAATTACATCACAAGAGGTGAACGGGCTTTTGCTTTCAGAGCACCTACGCTTTGGAATGCTCTACCCGACGAAATAAGACTTGCTGATTCTCTGCCCCGCTTTAAATCACTGCTAAAAACCCACCTCTATAGAGTTGCTTTCAACCTCTAGCACTCGAGAGTTCTTAAACTATGTTTTTTTATTGTTTTTTTGGCTGTTTTTTCATATATTCGTATTCTTTTTTTTATTGCTGATGTGTTGTTGTTGTATTGATAACATAGATTTTTTTGTTGCACCATTGCATTTTATTTGCTATCAAGCACTTTGTGACTTTGTCTTAAAACTCATTGCATGCCAGGCCCGATAGTCCCGAGATTATTTCAATGTCTTTCCCCGCCAGGCCCGATAATCCAGAGAAAAAAAAAAATATATATATTTTTCAAAAAAAAATTGGACCCCAAAAAATGTAGTAGGCATGATAGCAATCGCGAAATTGCATGTTTAACCCCCATAGCAACCCCATCTTTCAAACATGGCAGCCATCTTTGTTTACATTTTAGGAAAACATAATGGCTGCTATCTCATGAATGCCTGAACGGATTTCCATTCGGATTTTTTTGTTTGAAAGCTGTGAGCAATGTGGACACACGTGGTGCATTATCTATGCATGGGTGTGCATGATCCGTGCACTATGAATTACATGGAAGTCTATGGAGACAGGGGCAGGGGAGAGTACGAAGGTATTGTTAAATGGCGGGGAATGTGTTAAAAAGCGCTATATTACAAATAAAGATTATTATTATTATTATTATTATTTATTTAATTCCGTTGACATTATAGCTGATCTAGTTTTACCTCTGATGCGATGGCAGGCTGATGGAGAAGACATCGGAGTTTGAGAAGAAAAGGATGGTCGTTTCCGACGTCCGTCTGGCCAGCGAGCCGCTGAGGCAGGGTCGGCTGCAGGGGAATCACTTTGACCTGGTGGTCCGAGACCTGAGACCGCACCGCAACACAGACATGGGCCGCCCCGTCCCCGAGACGCACGCCCACCTGGTGGAGCTGATACAACAGGCTGTGGACAATGTCAAGGTACAAGCTTTTTTTTGACGGCGGGTTTCGAAATCCCGATCCCGACTCTCTCCCTGTTTCCTTTCTATCTCCACTGTATGCTATCATTAACCCATTTAGGCCTACAATTATTGAATGCTTTAACTATTGAAAAATTGCAGATATACAAGCTCACAGCGCGGCACCGAGTGCCGCGCTGCGAGCTTGTAGATCTGCTATTTTTGAAAAATCGTGAAAATGTGTGCACATTTTTCAATATATATTTTTCAAAGCAGACTTTTGTAACTCAAATCTCTGCTTCTGGGGGTCCCTGGAACAACATATTTTGAGATAAGGGTCTGCGGCCGAAAAAAATTGATTTTGGGGTCCTTGACATGAAAAAGTTTGAGAACAGCTGATTTAGAGGAAGGATTTAGAAGTCGGGTCAAAGATCGGGTCAAAGATATTCAAAGACTTGCACACATTTTCACGATTTTTCAAAAATAGCAGATATACAAGCTCACAGCGCGGCACTCGGTGCCGCGCTGTGAGCTTGTATATCTGCTTTTTTTCAACAGTTGAAGCATAAACTAATGGTTAAAGTGGTTCATATCTAACGCGACTCGGGCGCGTTCCAGGTATTTGAGAGTTAAAGGCAGAAAAGTCTCCCCAAAAAAGTTTCCTATTTTAGAATTCGTCTGTTACACGTACAAGTTTGGTATTCAAAATGTACTTGAGTAAAAGTACAAAAGTATGGGCACCAAAAGTAAACGTACTCATTATGCACCCATTCAGTACTCATAGGTCCCATTTCAAGTTTTCAGATGTATAAAATGTTAAAGAATACTTTGAAAATATATATATATATTTTTCAAATTGGCATAGATCTGAAGTGGTTTTTAATAATAACCAAAAACTACAAGGTAATTAGTAACTCAAGTTTTCTCATAATTATAGTAGAGTAAAAGTACAATATTTGCCTTTGAGATGTAGTGGAGTAGAAAGAATCTTACTTGAGTACGTGTACTTAGTTACTTGACACCACTGATGGCTTGTACTACACAGGCTGATTTATATCAGGATTTCCACTTGGCATTTGTTTGAGGCTAGCCAATGTGACCGACAAGATTCTATTTCACCGTCCAAATAGAAAAATAACCGGACATAATGTTAATGCTATGAGTGCTGATCTAAAAACAAGATTTTGTTTGTAAATCTCTATATCACTTTGCAGAGTGCAAAAAACACATTAACCCAACAAAAACATGATTCTCGGGGGAGTGGGTCTTTAATGCAGATTAATACAGTGGGTTGAGCTTAGCCAAAACAGAAGAACAGGCAAATCTAGTATAACAGTATTACCATTGTCAAACAGAGGTAGAAAAATCCCCACGACTACACGTAGTGTTTTCCTTGTAGACACGCAGAAGCAAGACGTCAACCTGGACAAGAAACAGACTTCAGATGTCTACGGCATATTAGCCTTAAAAGATGTTTTGATAACTCAATATTGGCACTGATGGGAACAATATCAGTTTTCTAATGCAGGGGTTCCCAAACCTTTTTGTCTCAGGGCACCCCATAAATATTATTTTAATCCGAGGCACTCCTACATTAATATTTTCACTCCCAGCACCTTAAATTTATAGCATATCGTCGTTGTCGGGTGGAAACCTTGTATGTCCAAAACCGTTCGTCTTGTATTTATCATCTATAAAAGGTACTAAACTAGTGAAAACAGCCGATCTACAAGCACCGATGCGAGGCGTTGTGTGCTTGTAGGTCTGCTGTTTTCACTAGTTTTGTGCGACAGAGGTTTCTGCCTGACAGTGACGATATTTTAGTGATTATGTTGCGAGGAAAACAATGAGATGATAGCCATTTTGGTTGATTTTGATGATACTAAATATTTTTCAAGTGTCCAAATAAATTTCAAATATTGTCAAATTATCTCACGGCACCCCTGGACTGCCATCACGGCACCCCAGGGTGCCCCGTCACCCACTTTGAAAACCTCTGTTCTAATGCATTGTTTAAGCTAGGTTGTTGGTACCTGCTTCATAAGGCTCTTATAATGTTCTCTTCCCAGGCTAAAGGCTTTGTAAACTACTAC
The DNA here is from genome assembly GCF_963921795.1 of Nannobrachium achirus. Taxonomy (NCBI): domain Eukaryota; kingdom Metazoa; phylum Chordata; class Actinopteri; order Myctophiformes; family Myctophidae; genus Nannobrachium; species Nannobrachium achirus. The sequence continues at coordinate 47,316,869 of NC_137830.1, forward strand.
GGGCCTCAGAGGTTTGGGACGGGCCTCAGTGTTCAGTCGGACAGAGTAGGACTAGCCCTGCTCAAAGAAGACATGGTAGGTTTTTTACTTATAAATGAATGATAATTGATGGGATGCTGCTGTTAACCCATTTAGAACGGGTACACATTATTGTGTATCATTATTTTATGCTTTAACTATTGAAAAATAGCAGATATACAAGCTCACAGCGCTGCACCGAGTGCCGCGCTGCGAGCTTGTAGATCTGCTATTTTTGAAAAATAAAATTAGAATTAGAATTTTGACCCGTGTCTTTTGAATCCTTCTGAGGTTTTTTGAAAAACCCATGTTTCTATGTCAGCAATCTGGCCAGCCATCATCAAAGAAAAGGTCCTTTTCACTTAACTGGAGCTCAGTTAGTCTGTTCTTGAGAGACTACTGTGTCAGTGGTTCTCAAACATTTTCATGTGAAGGACCCTCAAAATGATATTTATTTGGCCACGGACCCCCATCTCAAAATATGTAGTTCCAGGGACCCCCCAGAAGCAAAATTTTAGTTACAAACGTTCGCTTTGGAAATACATAGATTAAAAGATTTGCACACATTTTCACGACTTTTTCAAAAATAGCAGATCTGCAAGCTCACAGCGCGGCACTCGGTGCCGCGCTGTGAGCTTGTATATCTGCTATTTTTCACTGGTTAAAATAATTCTAGGCCTAAATTAATTTACACAATACATATACAATTGTATAATTCTAAGTTGTTGTGGATACACGCTCTCACCCAGTACAGTTTGATAGCTGGGTATTGAAGAACAATCTTCAGCTGTAAAACAATGCGTTTTTGTTGACATCATATTACACAGACAATATCACAAATCACCTTCAACATTACTGAAGTAATGTGAAGAAATATCTGAAGAATAAACCGAAGGTTACTGAGACTGATTCAAATGGATTTAGTATGGCAAGTTTACTATTAAGTTTACTATTTCATAGACATTTCATACAAAAAGAAGATAATTCAGATGCTTTACAAAGGTATACAAAGTCTAAATGTAAACACAATACATTTAAAAAAGGATATACTGTAAGAGATTTAAAGCTATACTGTGTAAGTTGCTCAACTAGTGGTCAGTAGCGTCCGCGTCTTTCGGCCGTTTTTCGCCGCGGACCGGGCCTCACACCCCCGCGTCACCCCCGCGTCTGCCTCCACCTCGCCGAGATCTATCTTTAGAGGGGTCCCTGGTTCCTGTGCGTTCAGGCATTCCGGAGAAACGGAATGTTTCACCCGAGTATAGATAGAGACACACGGGCGCCTACAAATATGGCCGCCCTATTGTGATAGCTAGCGACCCCACTTCAAGATGCGCTGTGATTGGCCGGCAGTGTATAACCCTCGCTGTGATTGGCCGGTAGTGTATGATGACGTAATTTTTGCGCGAAAACCGGACCCCGGTCAGGATCATAGAAAACATATAAAGAGAAGGCTTCAGAAGCTGAAAATAACGGAGTGGGTGTTCTAAAACTTTAGCGATTTAAGAGTTAGGACAATTTTAAGATTTGTTTTATAAAAAAAGTTACATGGTATAACTTTAAAGAAATAAGAGGCCTAGCAGCAAAAATAAAGATCACAGTGGAATTAGAGTTTGACTTACCAGTATCATTAATGAACTGTGTGTAGTGTGGAGCATTGTCCTTCTGTTGAACTTTTGTCTGGCTTTGAAAATCACAAACCTGTGTTGTTCAGTATAGGAACCCATCTCTATATAAAACCCATTACAATGCTTGGGACTCTGACCCACTCATGCACCAGAGGGTCTCAAACCACTGGTAACGTTCAACAGGCCAAGGAAATGCTGGACATTTAGCATAAAAAGAAGTATTCATGCAAGTCTCAGTTCCTTTGGTAGTTTGTTGATTGTAAAAAATCTATTAGAATCTTTTTGGTGTCATTTGTTGATATACTGTATCAGAGAAAATACAGTATATCAACTTCTCGATTATTTGGTCATAAGTTGGTTATTGATTCTAAATATCGTTTTCAATGTATTTTCGGTTAATTGCCAAGCCCTAGTGAGAGAGCAAAGCCGAATATTATAATTGTTGATGTAGATCAGTGGTTCTCAAACGTTTTAATTTCAAAGACTCCCCATAACTCTTTGAGAGCGTACAATAATGGAACCAAATGAACCCGTAAGGAACCATTTGTTTCCATTTGTACGCTCAAGGAACACTTTGAGAACCACTGATGTAGATTGATGTGTGTTGGTGTGTCAGGAGAGTGGTGTAGATTGATGTGTGTCGGTGTAGGGCTGTCACGATTATGACATTTTACATGATGATTAATTGTCACACAAATAATTGCGATTAACGATTTAATTGTGTTTTTGTCATTGACAATTACATTTCTGTTTGGCTTTTAGGCTTTGAAGTTGCACATGGTAGATATGACACGTAACCTAAATATACAAAGAAATTACTGACATATTTGACAACTTTCTACTTAAAAAATAACATTGATAGTGGAAATAGCCGATCTACAAGCTTACAACGCGTCGCATCGCGACGCGTTGTGAGCTTGTAGATCTGCTATTTCCACTATTTCTGAAAGTGTTTGTAAATGTATGAACATTTTTCAACATTCACGATTATGACGATTAAGACAAAATAATGTCAAATAATTGTGATTAGACGATTATGTAATAATTGTGATAGCCCTATGTTGGTGTGTGTCTTCAGGTGAGTGGTGTAGATTGATGTGTGTTGGTGTGTGTAATAATTGTGACAGCCCTATGTTGGTGTGTGTCTTCAGGTGAGTGCAGTGCGTTTGCTCTTCACTCCAGAGGAAGGTGACGACCCTCAGAGCCAGGCTAAAAGACACTTCCTGTTGACAGGTAGGACTCCTTTTTTTTTAATATATATATATATTTACAGTAAATAGTATATTTTGGGGCTTTTCTGCCGGAAACGGGGAGAGAGTCAGGGAGTGACATCAAAATGCTTAATTTAGGGGCGCCTGGTGGCCTAGTGGACCAGGCGCATACCATATAGGCATTGCCATTTCGGCATCAATGCCTGTCGGCGTCGCCGGTTCGATTCCCGATCCGGGCGACCTTTGCTGCATGTCACTCCCTGTCTCTCCCCCATTTCCTGTCAGTCTACTGTCCAATAAAGGCAAAAAGCCCAAAAACAAATCTTAAACAAAAAAATAAATAAAAAAAAATGCTTCATTTAGGAAGATGGCCCTACCGTCGCTTCGCCACTAGAGGCGAATTGGTACATAAATGGTCGGTCGCGACGATTGGGTCCGATATTTTGTTGAACATCGGGCTAAAGAATGGTTCAGAAGCTGTGTTCACGTTCACTCTCACATTGGAACGAATAGACTCCATCCTGCTTCCAGTTTCCTAAAGAGGCGGACACCCTACGTCACACAGAAGCGAGAAGTAAAAGCCAGTTGGGCAGTTTTTCTTTTTTTTTCGTCTTGCCTTGGTGACATGCAGCGATTCCGACGCCGAGCACGGGAATTGTGCTATGTGGTACACGCCTTAAGCACTTGGGTACCATCATAGCATCATATACCACTAGTTATGGTTTTAATTGCAGTTTTATAAGGAAAACGTTGTTGTCGGGTAAAGGGGGTTCTTGGATTCAAAAATCTGGGAAAGGGGGTACTCAAGCCAAACAAGATTGATAAACACTGTTCTAATGGACCAATGTGAAGCCTGCACTGCAGGGTTCCCCAATAGGCGGCCCGTGGGCCATTTGCGGCCCGCGGGGGGCTACTGTCTGGCCCCCACCAACCCCAGCAATAATGGTGGTATAAGAGCAGCTAGTAATATCGTCATTGTCGGCTGGAAAACCCGTGTCTCAAAATGCGTACGTTCTTTTGCCAAGTAAAGCTCTGCTTCATCAAACAAGGCCGTCGCACAAAAGTAGTGAAAACAGCAGATCTACAAGGTGCGAGGCGTTGCGTGCTTGTAGATCGGCTGTTTTCTCTAGTTTAAATCATTTTTGTGGCTTTGTGTGTATCACGCCCATATATGGTGATTGTCCAGAATGAACAGGCTTTTTCAAAAACAGAATGTCCGTTTAATTACCATATATGGTGATCTCAGTCCAGGATGAACAGGGTTTTTCAAAAACACAATGTATGTCACCTCATGTCCATATATGGTCACTCCAGGCCAGAATGAACAGGTTTTTCCTGTCCCGTACGTGCAAAATATCAGTCCAGAATGAATAGGCTTTTTCAAAAAGCAAAATGTGTGTCCCATGTCCATATATGGTCATTTCAGTTCAGAATGAATAGGCTTTATCTGTCCTGTACGTCCAGAATATGTGTGCGGTGTCCCTCCCGGTCAGATGAATGGATACTTTGAGGATTGGTCAGGTTTTATCTGTCTTGTACATGCAATAGGTCTCACCTACTGCATCCACAACTAATGCTAATCCAACCAGCACAGACCGACCTCCCCATCACCTGTGACATACCCAGAAGAGAGGAGATCAGGAAAGCTGTACAACAGCTGAAAAATGGGAAAGCAGCAGGGCCAGATAACAGACCTGGGAAACTGAAATAATTATAGAGGGATGCAGTTGACAAACAACTAAGAGACCAGCAAGCAGGACTTTTTATATATATTTTTAAAACCTATTATAACGGCTGTCATACCGGCTCTCCAGACAATTCTATACTAAGATTCACCGCTTCACTTCGAACCAAGGTTTGATTTTTAAAATAATAAATGCAAAACGAACGGTCTTGGACATGCAAGATTTTCACCCGACAGCGACGATATCTGAACTGTCACTGGAGTAGCGGGAACGCCACCGTCGCCCCCTGCAATGTTGTGGCCCTCGGCTTGGTACCCTAGACATAAGGGTGTATGCACATACCATTTTGTTCTACTTCCGGGTGTCTTTCGACTTCCTTCACAGGTGTTACTGATGATACTAATGAAGGGTCAGTTCCATTCTGGTCAAACAGAGTCAGGGTGCTGCTATTGTGCATGTTGGCTCACTGGAAACACTCTGCTACACCAGTGGGTCTCAAAGTGTCTTTGAGTGGGTTCCAAATGTCCCCATACAGGTGTGTAACTCTGAGAGTGTCCATTTGTATAGAGTTATGGGGGGTCCTTGAAATTAAAGAACCACTGTACAATAAATCAAACAGAGCCTTAATTAGTATCATCAGTAACACCTGTGAAGGAAGTCGAAAGACACCCGGAAGTAGAACAAAATGGCGTATGTGCATATACCCAATTGGGGAACCCTGCAGTACTGTATGGCCGGCTTTACACTGCCACTAAAATCTAGCCTGAATCAGATCTGAGTCACATCAAAAGTGGAATCCGATTTTTTTTAAATAGTCTAAATCCAGACAGGTCACATTCATGTCACATGAAATCCGATTTTGAAAAACCACATCCAGAGGTAGTTTCAAATCCGATCCATATCGGATCTGAGGACATCTGACTCAGTCTGAAAGCAGCAACCACATCCACCCCATTGAGTTATATGCAGGTCACATGCAAGTCACATCAAACTGGCCAAGCGTCACTTGTGCTGCGCAACCCGAGCGCGGAGCCCCGACGTCATTACAGAGCGCGATTATTTACTATTTGATTACAGCGCATATTACAGCACGCTGAGCACATGAGAAAAACAAGAGAGGAGAGAGAAAACACGTGAGCTAAATAGATAAAACCAGAGAGAAGAGCGAAACACAAGAGTGAAGAAAAGGAGAGAAAAAGTTTGTGAAAAAGTTTGTGATCAACTAGCGTCAACGTTGTGACGTGACGTCATGACGCCGAAGTCGTTACCACGGTAACCAAAGCAGATATGTAGACGCAGGGCAGCTTTGGGCTGATGCTGTTAAAATCAGTCAGAACGCACAGATCAGATCCGTGTCACTTGCAAATGCAGTGTGAAAAGTCGGGCCAAAAGATCAGATTTGAGAACCAAATCGGATTTGGTCTGGATTTGACTGCAGCGTAAAGCCGACCTAAGTCCATTACTCTGCTTCAACGCAGTGTTCCTAGTTCTGATTGGTTGGTCCTCTGTGCTTTTACCTCTTTAACCCAGACAATATGCTTTTACCTCTTTAACCCAGACAATGTGCTTTTACCTCTTTAACCCAGACAATGTGCTTTTACCTCTTTAACCCAGACAATGTGCTTTTACCTCTTTAACTTCTTCAGTGCCATATTTAAAGTGGGACCTCTTATATTGCCGGTTCGCCAATAAAGGGTTAAAAAAATAGTGTGCACGCTGGTGCACACATTCGTGCACAGATCATGCACTATGCATGTGCATGCTTTTCACAGCTTTCAAACAAAAAAATCCGCTTGGAAATCCGTTCAGGCATTCAGGAGACGGCAGCCCTTATGTTTTCTTCAAATGTAAACAAACATGGCTGCCATGTTTGAAAGATGGGGTTGGTATGGGGGTTAAACATGCAATTTCGCGATCGCGATCATGGCTAGTACACTGTTCCAAAAAGTTTTTTTTTAAAACATTCTTTTTTTTTTTTTTTTTTTTAAAGACGTCCAGAAGACGTCTGGCAGGGAGGTCCATAGTTAAAAAGACGTTTTTATTATAGAAAACGTCTTTTTTGGCAGGGTATGAGTTTTTAACCCAGACAATGTGCTTTTACCTCTTTAACCCAGACAATGTGCTTTTACCTCTTTAACCCAGACAATGTGCTTTTACCTCTTTAACCCAGACAATGCCAAGGAGAGCCTGGCCATGATGCCCGTCTCCTCTGTGCTTTTACCTCTTTAACCCAGACAATGCCAAGGAGAGCCTGGCCATGATGCCCATCCTCTGTGCTTTTACCTCTTTAACCCAGACAATGCCAAGGAGAGCCTGGCCATGATGCCCGTCTCTGTGCTTTTACCTCTTTAACCCAGACAATGCCAAGGAGAGCCTGGCCATGATGCCCATCCTCTGTGCTTTTACCTCTTTAACCCAGACAATGCCAAGGAGAGCCTGGCCATGATGCCCGTCTCCTCTGTGCTTTTACCTCTTTAACCCAGACAATGCCAAGGAGAGCCTGGCCATGATGCCCGTCTCCTCTGTGCTTTTACCTCTTTAACCCAGACAATGCCAAGGAGAGCCTGGCCATGATGCCCATCCTCTGTGCTTTTACCTCCTTAACCCAGACAATGTGCTTTTACCTCCTTAACCCAGACAATGTGCTTTTACCTCTTTAACCCAGACAATGCCAAGGAGAGCCTGGCCATGATGCCCGTCTACAAGGCCAGGGAGCGGCTGATGCTGCAGGCGCTGCACCGCTATGGGACGGGCCCGCCAGGCTGTGTCCGCGCATGGCTCAGCCTGCCCCACGGCATCAGAGTCTTCTACCTCCACGCCTACTGCAGCAGGTCAGCCTGAACGAACACTGTTCATCAGGGTTCCCACGGTCATGATGAAATTCCTGGAAATATTTTGAAATTAGAACAATATTTTTTCCAGTACTGGGAAAGTTTTGGAATTGATCAACGGCCCTAGAAGGTCCTGGAAGGTGCTGGAAAAAATAGCTATGCATTGTCTTTGGTTATTGATTTTGTTAATACCTCTGAAATGACAAATTCAACATTGGCCAAATTGTCAAATATTAGAGGCAGAAATTGTGAAAATAGCTAGAGTCATGTCATCAACATGGATCTCTTCCATTTAGCGCCACCATCAGGCCGATTTTTTCAAACACATTTTTGGACACTGCTCCTACAGATTTTGCCCTTAAATCACGCAAAGCGGTACACAGTATGTCTAGAATCATGTCATCAACATGGATCTGTTCCATTTAGCGCCACCATCAGGCCGATCTTTACATGCGACCTGACGGTCGCTTATCTCCCGATTAGGGAGTCTTACTGGTTGTATTCATTCAATTTTTTTTTACATAGTACGGCCTTAAAGTACGCTTTTTTGGGTATACCTTTATGTTATTCATGATATTCTTTCGGTTTGTGATATTCCCATCCATTGTATATTGTAAATGAGTTCTTAACCCATTTAGAAAGGGTACACATTATTGTGTATCATTATTTTATGCTTTAACTATTGAAAAATAGCAGATATACAAGCTCACAGCGCGGCACCAAGTGCCGCGCTGCGAGCTTGTAGATCTGCTATTTTTGAAAAATTGTGAAAATTTGAATTTTGACCCGATTCTATAAGTGTCTTTTGAATCCTTCTAAGGTTTTTTGAAAAAACCTATGTTTGTATGTCGGCAATCTGGCCAGCCATCGTCAAAGAAAAGGTCCTTTTCACTTGGAGCTCAGTTAGTCTGTTCTTGAGAGACTACTATGTCAGTGGTGCTCAAACCTTTTCATGTGAAGGACCCCCAAACTGATATTTATTTAGCCACGGACCCCCCCATCTCAAAATATTTAGTTCCAGGGACCACCCAGAAGCAAAATTTGAGTTACACAACGTTCGCTTTAAAAATACATATATTCAAAGATTTGCACACATTTTCACGACTTTTAAAAAAAATAGCAGATCTACAAGCTCGCAGCGCGGCACTCTGTGCCGCGCTGTGAGCTTGTATATCTGCTATTTTTCAATAGCTAAAGCATTCAATAATTCTAGGCCTAATTAACTGAGTAGTGTTGTTTGTGGTCAGGGTATGGAATGAGGCTGTGGCACAGCGGCTGTCTACGTTGGGTCCCACGCCCAGGGAGGGTGACCTGGTGTGGGCACAACAGGAGCAGCTCACACAGGACACAGCAGAATCCAGCCAGCCTCAGGTAAGGCTGGCTCCAGACAGTGTTGTTTTTGTCAGCAAGTTTTGATTTAGTTTTAGTCATAGTCTTTTGAATAAAATGTTTTTGATTGATTGATTGAAGAATTTATTAGAAGCTTGCAATAGAAAAAAGTACAGTTTCATGACAGTACAAATCACTGGTGCAAGGTCAACTAAAAGGAGATCCTAGAAAGCCGAGGCTTATTTCCACAGGAACCACACTTTAAGTATCTCATATAACATTGAAAGACAGACGGATAGAACATAGTACTTTATCTAGGATAATATCAGTTTCAAAAGCATAACATCAAATACAAAGGCAGAAAAAAGAAAAAAAAGGGGGGAGGGGGGAGCATGGGGGCTTAATCTATTTACAAGTCACGGGTAGCAGCTGTCTGAAGGTGAGTTTTCATACCAATTTTGAAGGAGGCTAGGGATTTGCTCTCCTTTAGGGCTTGAGGAAGGGCGTTCCACATGTTGATGGTGTAGCAGGAGAACGAGTTAGAGCCTTGTTTAGTGTTAAATCTACGTTGATTTAGTTTTAGTCATAATTTAGTCACCCGAAAAGTTTTAGTTTTAGTCTAATTTTAGTCGACTAAATATCAAAAGCTTTTTCGGTGACTAAATCTACAGTTGATTTAGTCAACTGAAATGTATTTTGGCAGGCCTTGATGACATTGTAATGGCTGATTTTACACTTACTGTAGTTGTGTGCTGAAAATAGCCGATCTACAAGCTCACAACGCGTCGCGCTGCGACGCGTTGTGAGCTTGTAGATCTGCTATTTTCAGCACGCAACACCTGAGACCAACCAAACATAAAATTACTCTTCTCCACTAGTCCCTCCCTAACGTTTTAGTCTAGTTTTTATTTTCTTGACGAAATTGACAATATATTTAGTCTTAGTATTAGTCATCACAGCTTAGTTTGCAGTCGACAAACAGTTTTCGTCATAGTTTTAGTCGACGAAATCAACACTGGCTGGCTCCAAGATGATACATGATACTTAATACAGTGGTTCTCAAACTAAGTTGAAGGTCTCCCCTTAACTTTGACAGTGTACAAATGGAACCAAGGTTTTGTACACTGTCAAAGTTACAGACTTGTAAGGGTCAATTTAGACCCCCATAAAGGAACCTAAAGAGTCTCTGAAATCCACTTTGAGAAACACTGCCTTAATACATTATACTTGCCCTATATAACTCAGATTTTAAATTAAAAACACCTTAAATATTGTATTTATTTTATAAATAGTTTGTCTTTACTCAATAGGGATTGCTCCCGTCGCAAGTTGAGGAAGTCATATATCAATGCTTGGTCCAGCCCTATGGAGTATGGAATGCTTGTGCTAACTGAAAAACAACGTAATACTTATGAGCATCAAAACGATATTACATTTATTTTTTTATTAGCACTTGCATTCCATACATTCCTTTTACTGGTACCCGGAAATAGACTAAACGTACATAAACAAGAGACGTGTCTTTACTTAAAACACCGCTCTATGCAGGAAATATGCAATTATGATGATTAAAAGTGGTGTGGATTTTATTTGCATGTAAGATGCTGTCTTTTTTTCTCCTCCAGATCCATGTGGTTACAGACCAGGAGGAGAAAGATCTAGTCTACAATCTAGGACAGGTGAGGAGTGCAGTGTCACTGCTGATACCCTGATGTTCCCTCCATAGACAAAGATACAATGGTTGACAGGAACAAAGTACATTTACTTGAGTACTGCTTGAGTATTTGACATTATGATTGCGATAATGACATACAGACAGGGTTCCCACGGTCATGAAATTCCTGGAAATATTTTGAAATTAGAAAAATATTTTTGGAATTGATCGAAGGTCCTGGAAAAAATAGCTATGCATTGTCTTGGTTATTGATTTTGTTAATACCTCTGAAATGACAAATTAAACATTGGCCAAATTGTCAAATATTAGAGGCAGAAATGGTGAAAATAGCCGATCTATCTACATGCTCAGTTGCGAGGCGTTGTGAGCATGTAGATCTGCTATTTTCACAATAGAAACGTGTTATACAAAATTCCTCAACTCTTAGTGCTCGTCAGGGTGCCGGGGTCCCCGGTTAAAATATGATTATTTCGGGGGTCACAGCCTGAAAAGGTTGAGAACCACTGGCATACACTACCTGTCTTTGGGCATTGCGCGTAGGAGTAAGCGACTTGTTATTGAGCTGAATTATTGTTATATAGTCCTGGAAATTGGGTTAAATATTCTGGAAAGGTTTTGGAAATGAATTGGTAAAAATGTGTGGAACAACATATTAACTAGTTCTCTATCTACTACCCTGCAAGCCAAATGACGTCATGATGACGTTATGATAATATCGTCCGGTGACGTTCAGGACTGTAGGCCAGATCACAGCCCATATGGGGATGATCTTGACGTCATTACCAGGACCTCATATTGACTTTTTTTTGTTTGACAGGATTATTGTTATTTTTTCTAATGTTAATTGAAATATGAGCATGTAAGGTTATATTCTTTCTGGGACATATCTGACTAGTTATATTTATCTGGCCTCGATCGGACCCTCTCTGATTAATCCAGGACGTCCATTTCGTGGGCAGGATTATCAGGTGATATTCTATAGGCCAGATCTGACTAGTTAGTCATGGGTTGACTTGATCTGGCCCCAATCGAGACGTCACTGATTGGTCCAGGTCCTGACCGTGCTTGCTGGGTAATGTTCTTCCTAGTACGTCTCCTGCAAAAGTAGTCCTTAGGCCTAGAATTATTGAATGCTTTAACTATTGAAAAATAGCAGATCTAATGCTCGCAGCGCGGCACTCATTTTTGAAAAAAACTTTGAATAAGTCTTTGAATATATCTCTTTAAAATACATTTGCAAAAACATACATACATTTGTAACTCAAATATTTGGTTCTGGGGGGTCCGTTATACAATATTTTGAGATGGGGGGGGTCCCTGGAACAACACATTTTGAGATGGGGGTCCATGGCCAAGTACGTGTAATTTTGGGGGTCCTTGGCATGAAACATTTTGAGAACATTTTGAGAACTACTGACAGATTTTTTTTAAACCTTAGAAGGACACTTATAGAATCGGGTCCCAAAAAAATCAAGGTTTTTCAAAAATAGCAGATCTACAAGCTCGCAGCGCGGCACTCGGTGCCCGAGTGCCGCGCTGTGAGCTTGTATATCTGCTATTTTTTTATATTTAAAGCATAACATATTGCGTAATAATGCGTTCAGGCCTAAATGGGTTTGTAGACTTGTTGGCACCAATGCTTGACACGTTTTGCACAGCACGTGTTTTTCACAATATTTTGAGAGAGGCTAGACTACCTCCTCATGTAGGACTTTAGTCTTTTTCTAAATAGGGATGGTAAGAAAAATAGGGATGCCAGGTTGAAAGTGGTTAAGTCATAGGGCTGATCGAAATGACTTCAAATCATTATCATCATGATATCAAACTTTCCCTGTTCACGATTAATGAAAAATTATAAAAAAAAGAAACCCATGAAAATAGCTAATCTACAAGCTCAGAACACATCGCAATGATGCCTAAACCTACTATTAAAAAATCTAAATTACTGTACATGTATGGTCATTGAGGGTAGGCATGTCCTACCCTATCAATCAATTAACCTACATGAGCAAAGATTAAGTCGGTTATTGGTTTTAAATATCGGAACTGATATATTTTCTGCCAATTGTCCAGCCCCAGGGACGTGCAGAGAATGTTAGAGAGGCAGGGTCTGGAATTTCCAAAAGGGCCTTTTGGTGGAAGCACCGAAAATAGCAGACCTCGGTGTGTGAAACCACACTGAACTAAGCTTAACCAAGTCAATACTGGAGATATGGCGTAATGGCATGGATTTCTACACAGAGAGGGCAATTCTTTCAACATAAGATGCTGCATTCAAGTTCAGGAGAGTTTTGACAAGGCAATTCTATTGAATGCTGCCTTCAGGCAGGGGTTGACACTAAGGTATCAGAGGCACTTGCCCGTCGGGCAAGTACAGGTCATGTTCTACTTGCCCAAAAGTCATGCCCACTTGCCCGAAAAGTAAATCGTCCATTATAAAATGATAGGTAATATTTTAATTAATGTTCAATTTAACACATACAGTATTTCTTTACTTTCTGGGTCTGTGCGATAAAAAAAGTCATACTGTACCTCAATATTTCCAAATCCAAATATCTACATAGCTATGATTGAATATGTCTATGGTTTCACACTAGTTATTTTACATTTTTTAGTGTATCAACAGTAAAAACAGCACATTATAGGTAAACAGTGCTATTATTTTACATTCCACAGACCAGAAGACAGAGCGCTCTGGCCACGTTGAGGTGGTTAGACAGATATCTGGTGTTGTGTTTATAGAATGAGCACTTGTCCGGTCGGGCAACCTGAAAGCAAACCTTACCTGCCCGAAAGTTTTATTTACCTGCCGGGGGCAGGTGGGCAAGCCTTAGTGTCAATCCCTGCTTCAGGTATGGCATGGAAAGAGGGCATTTGTATTTCTTTCACCAAAAATTGCATTTATGGTCTGGACTCTGGAAAGGGCAGTTTTTACAGAAATAAAGATAAAAGGGCAGGGGCTCAAGCCCCCTCTGATCTCTTATGTGTGCCTGTCCAGCCCTATTAAGTGGAGGCCTAAGGTTTTGTGCCGTCTTATGCCAGGTCATTCTGCCCATGCCGGGCAACACTGTCAGGTACCCAGAGAACCGCATGGGGGCCTGGTACCAGGAGAGACTGGCCAGAGATGGCCTCCAGCGCTGCCCATTCCGCGTCGGTGCCCTCAAACTCAACCTGCCCGGCTGCTACCGCCCCGTGCTGGCCTTCCCCCGCGACCTCACCTACCGGCTGCATGGCCCGACAGCCGGGGGAGGGAGGGGAGACAGTGAGGGAGAGGAGGGGGGCAGAAGAGCCTGCGACGGAGGGGAGAGTGGCCAACGGACGCACACCGCCTCCCTCGCTCTCACCTTGAACTTTGACCTTGACAAGTCCTGCTATGCCACAGTGTGCTTGCGAGAAATCATGCAATTTCCACTTGGGCCACAAGGTGGAGCCAAAACACAATTAATCTAGCCAGCGAGGGCTATGTGGTTGTGCTGTAGCCCAACATTGAATAAAGACAAGATGTTTTGAAAGTCACTGGTGGTAATGATTGGCATTGTAATGAGCTACTCCTGGGCTTAACTTTTTGAGAATAATGAGTATGGAACAGGACCAGTACCACAAGGATAAAAGGCTAATAATGTCCTGCCACTACTAACCTGTGACATAATGTTGACTCGCATGATGATGTCTTAATAAGGAGCTGAAAGGAACGATTTGGAGAGTTAATACGAGCTCAAATGAAGCATAAAATTCCCACTCATGATAATCGTGACGTATCCATTGCCTCTGGAAATCCTCCCTTAAGTTCCCCCGTTACTAATTTGTGGAATTTTAATCCATTCAGAACGGGTACACATTATTGTGTATCATTATTTTATGCTTTACCTATTGAAAAATAGCAGATCTACAAGCTCACAGCGCGGCACCGAGTGCCGCGCTGCGAGCTTGTAGATCTGCTATTTTTGAAAAATCGTGAAAATTTGAATTTTGACCCGATTCTATTAAGTGTCTTTTGAATCCTTCTAAGGTTTTTTTGAAAACCCTATGTTTCTATGTATGTCAGCAATCTGGCCAGCCATTGTCAAAGAAAGGGCCCTTTTCACTTAACTGGAGCTCAGTTAGTCTGTTCTTGAGAGACTACTATGTCAGTGGTTCTCAAACCTTTTAATGTGAAGGACCCCCAAACTGATATTTATTTGGCCACGGACCCCCATCTCAAAATATCTAGTTCCAGGGACCACCCACAAGCAAAATCTGAGTTACAAACGTTCGCTTTAAAAATACATATATTCAAAGATTTGCACACATTTTCACGACTTTTTCAAAAATAGCAGATCTACAAGTTCGCAGCGCGGCACTCGGTGCCGCGCTGCGAACTTCAATTCTAGGCCTAAATGGGTTAATTAGAATCAGTATCAAGCCACCTGCAATTTCCATCCCCTATAGCTTTAAGTGATGAGAAACGTAGCTGCTAGTTCAGTGTGCCTCAGCTTCTGGAGTTGGGAGTTTGGTTCTGACTTGTCGGCTGCCTTGAGCCCAGTGCACGTGTTTGATGAACTACTTGCCTACAAGGGGAGAAATGTCTGCCAGACAGGCATATTGGTCGTATCGCATTCATGCATCTGAAAATAGTCAATCTACAAACTCAAAACCTGTTGCTTCTGCGAAGCTTCGTGAGCTCGTAAGTCGTCTTATTTTCGCCCGAGCGACACCAACATACGACGGAGCGTAAATTGGGCGATACTTGACAAGAGTATGTGTATGTCACCCAGGGCAGGGAAATAAAATGAGAATGTTTCACTGTGAATGTTTGGGAAAACCCAACAGTTACTCGTACATGATTGAGCCATCTGGTACTTATAAAAGACCAGTGAGAAACTTTAGTCCTTGGCTGACAAAATGCAAACACTCTTTACAGAATGGATTCTCTATACTTAACACTTACGTTGCAATGATTTTTTCTCTTCAATGTCTCGCGTTGCCATGGTTACCATAGACTTCCATGTAATTGTGCAAGTGTGTAAAAAGTGCACGCCCATGCCTAGATGATGCACCACGTGTGTAGATGCTGTTCACAGCTTTCAAACAAAAAAATCTGCTTGGAAATCCGTTCAGGCATTCATGATTTATCAGCCATTATGTTTTCTTCAGATGTAAACAAACACGGCTGCCATGTTTGAAAGAATGGGTTGGTATGGGGGTTAAACATGCAATTTCGCGATCGCGATCATGCCTAATACATTTCTGGAGGTCCAAAAAAATTTTTTGAAAAAAAAAATCTTTGAAATTTTTTTTTTTTTTTTTTTTCAAAAACGGCCCAAACTCGGGAAACTCGGGGTTGGCACAGCACTAGTACCAATACAAACTCGGGAAACTCGGGGTTGGCACCATATGTGTTAAGAGATTTCTTGCCCCCCTCCCCCCTAAAAAAAAGGATAAATAGCTCTTTGGAATATTGTCATATTTCATACAAATTACTCTATGCTTCTGACTGTAACTGCAAAGCTACTAGTAGCTAGTGCTATTTCATAGCCTACGTAATAATCTCTCTGTTTGGAATACCTTTCAAACATTGGGAATACATGAGAGCTATAATAGGAGTCATATGTTGAGTGAATCACGCATTCCCCCCTCAAGGTTGGATAAAGGCTGAGTCTAACTAAGTGGGTCCTTGACCCCTCGGGGTCAGAAATCTAGAGTCTACAGTTTCTCCCTGAATCCTCTTATACTTTGGTATCGACTAGGGCGTTCCATAAGATGTTATTCAATACGTTTATCACTCCAAAAAGGGGAGGGGGGGAAGAGAGAGAGAGAGAGAGAGAGAGAGAGAGAAAAACAGTGTGAGTTGGCAGGGAGTCTGCTAATCTTCTATGTATTGTTCATGTAGACAGAGTAGGAACGCTGAGAGAAAAAGAGTACAGAAGAAGCACATGATAGAAGACTGGTGGGATTTGAACCTAAGCCAGCAAGGCTGCATTATGGTTCCTGAGGTGGGGCTTTTAACCACTTAAACCCTCGATGAAAGTGAAACGGACAGTCGTAACAAAGTTACACGTTGTAACAAACACAGTCACCAACTGTGTACTTAACCCATTTAGGCCTAGAATTATTGAATGCTTTAGCTATTGAAAAATAGCATATATACAAGCTCACAGCGCGGCACCGAGTGCCGCGCTGCGAGCTTGTAGATCTGCTATTTTTGAAAAAAACGTCAAATATTTGCTTCCGGGGGGTCCCTAATACAATATTTTGAGATGGGGGGGGGGGGGGGGGGGGGTCCCTGGAACAACATATTTCGAGATGGGGGTCCGTGGCGGCGTGGCCAAATACATGTAGTTTTGGGGGTCCTTGGCATGAAACATTTTGAGAACCAGTGACAGAAACATGGTTAAAAAAGAAAAAAAACCTTAGAAGGATTTAGAAGACACTTATAGAATCAGGACAAAATATTCAAGATTTGCAAAAACTTTCAAGATTTCTCAAAAATAGCAGATCTACAAGCTCGCAGCGTGAGCTTGTACATCTGCTATTTTTTTTCATATTTAAAGCATAAAATATTGCGTAATAATGTGTTCAGGCCTAACTGCGTATTTCAGTCTACATCAAATCTCTTGGTAAAAGATAACCGATCTACAAGCTCAAAACGCGTCTCAGCTAGAGGTGGGACGTTCGCGAACGAATTGAGTCTTTTGAACGGCTCTTTGAAATGAACGATGGGATCCGGTTCTCAGTAGGGAGCCGTTCCTTTCTAAATTAACAGTGGTGTAAAAAGTACTCACATTCTTTACTTACAGTAAAAGTAAAAGTATCAATACTGCAATGTCGAAATACTCTGGAACGAGTAGAAGTTTGAAATTAGAATGTACTTGAGTAAAGGTAAAAGTGTATTGGTATCAAAATGTACCTAAAGTAGACTACTAATATTAGAAAGTACTCGTTATGCAGAATGTCCCATTTCACAGGCTTTCCAATGAATTAGAAAAATCTTTTGAAAATAGCAGATCTACAAGCTCACAATGCGTCGCAACGCGACGCATTGTGAGCTTGTAGATCGGCTATTTTCAAATGGGGGAAATGTATATAGGCTATCTGGCCGAATGTATATAGGGTTGAAGTGATTTTTATTTGTAATAAAAATCTACAAAGTAACTATAGAAACTAAAATTAGCCAGTCTTTTGAACGGCTCTTTGAAAGGAACGGATCCCAGAGATCCGGCTCACTTCAAAGAGCCATAAATCCCATCTCTAGTCACAGCACTCTCCCACTGCCTGCTACAAGCTCTGCTGAGGATACCGAGGTGCACGTTTAACAGTCGATACATGCAGCTCTGTATTGTTGGTTTTTGGTCATTTCATTTAATAGGCCTAGAATTATTGAATGCTTTAACCAGTGAAAAATAGCAGATATACAAGCTCACAGCGCGGCACCGAGTGCCGCGCTGCGAGCTGGTAGATCTGCTATTTTTGAAAAAGTCGTGAAAATGTGTGCAAATCTTTGAATATATGTATTTTCAAAGCGAACGTTTGTACTGTAACTCAAATTTTGCTTCTGGGGGGTCCCTGGAACTAAATATTTTGAGATGGGGGTCCGTGGCCAAATACATATCAGTTTGGAGGTCCTTCACATGAAAAGGTTTGCGCACCACTGACATAGTAGTCTCTCAAGAACAGACTAACTGAGCTCCAGTTAAGTGAAAAGGACCTTTTCTTTGACGATGGCTCGCCAGATTGCTGACATAGAAACATAGGTTTTAAAGAAAATCATGGAAGGATTCAAAAGACACTTATAGAATTAGAAAATTATAATTTTCATGATTCTTCAAAAATAGCAGATCTACAAGCTTGCAGCGCGGCACTCGGTGCCGCGCTGTGAGCTTGTATATCTGCTATTTTTCAATAGTTAAAGCATTCAATAATTCTAGGCCTAAATGGGTTAATTGCATGAACCGTAGCGTCCCACTTCTGGGCATGTCATAATGGGTGAACATTTGGGGGGAAAATGGGTGAACATTCTGCCGAAAATAGACGATCTACAAGCTCAATGCTTTAAACACTTTCAACATGACATCCCTATTTTGTTATTCTTCTCCAAAAAAAAGAAAAAAGCTCACAACTAGGACAATATCACAACCTATTTTTGTCGCACATCACCATTGCAAACTAAGCATAACATTGGGCTTAGATTATAGGTTAGAAAACGACTAATTTCTTCGACAAACTGTACCACTCTATTGCTTGTTTCACAAGTTTGCAGTAGATCCAGGACAGCCAAGAGAAAAGTTGGCATGATGAAAAAGGACAACCCTTCACACGCTTATTTAAGCATTTTATGTAGCCATTTTATTTTATGTCTCTGGAGGAAAGAGACATACAGTATATTTGTTTGCTGGTTAGATATGACTGTCATTAGTTAAACGTTCACGTTGTCAGCATAATAATGCTGACAAACCAACTTTAGGAATATCATATTAGCGCGGCATCAGTGTTTTTGACAACACATTTTGATTTAGTTTTAGTCATAGTCTTTTTAATAAAATGTAATTTAGTTTTAGTCATAATTTAGTCACCTGAAAAGTTTTAGTTTTAGTCAAGTTTTATTCGACTAAATATCATAAGATTTTAGGCGACTAAATCTACAGTTGATTTTGTCAACTGAAATGTATTTTGGCAGGCCCTGATGGCATCGTAATTACTGATTTCACACTTACTTGTGTGCAGAAAATAGCAGATCTACAAGCTCACGTTGTGAGCTTGTAGTTCGGCTATTTTCAGCACGCAACACCTGAGAGCAACCAAACATAAAATGACTCACTTCTCCACTAGTCCCTTCCTAACTTTTTAGTGTAGTTTTTATTTTGTTGATGAAATTGTCAATATATTTAGTCTTAGTTTTAGTCATCACAGCTTAGTTTTTATTTCGTTTTTATTTAGTTTTCGTCAGTGAAAAAAACACAGTCGACAAACATTTTTCGTCATAGTTTTAGTAAACAAAATCAACACAATTGAAAAGACGGCTGGATCATTATAGTCAGAGAGCACCAGATCACCCTCAGACTAGAGGCCCCAGAGTTACATTTACTGTGTAGAAGTTCGTTTCCTATCATTATCATCATTATCATAGTCCCTCTGGTGCAATTATCTGGCTCTTCTCTGTGCTTTCTCCGACCCTTGAAGTTAATAGTTGCGTCAAGCCGACAGTGACTCTTTGAGTGTTTTTGTCTGTCCTTTGTGACAATTAGACGTGAAACCTACGTGAGCTCTCTTGAGATCATCCCCAAGTCCACTTCCAGCTCATTGCTCAGCCACTTCCCCTTCCCATTAAAGTTAATGCCTTTGTAACCCATGGATGTCAAAACCTGTCTAAACACTTAATAACACACACTTAAACTCAGACGTCACAGCCATGGTGGCCCTGGAGGGTCATATCAGTGGCGTCAGTTCAGCAAAAGCTAGGGTATGGCAAAGATGGGAGTCCTCATGGAAAATAGGCATTACATTTTGGATAACACGGTTCTATTGTGAAAATAGCAGATCTACATGCTCACAACGCCTCGCGCTGCAACGCCTCGCGCTCGCGCTGCGAGGCGTTGTGAGCATGTAGATTGGCTATTTTCACAATGTCTTAAAAAAACGGTGAAAAAAACAACTTTTTGTCCGTTTTTTACACAGGTTTCTACGGTTTCTTGGGCTGGATATGGCAGCCTGGAACGGTTGTTCAAGTGCCGCTAAACTTGGCATGTTAGTAAACGTGCCACAATTAACAATAATGCATTGCACCTGTGCAGCTGACCTGCAGAACCTGGGAATATGCCATTTTTATCAAGATGGGGAGAATACAAGTGTGGAGAATATAATTATAATACCTTGTTAAAGTGACCATTTGGTACATTTTGCATTTGTAGTTATTTTAGTGTAATTTAACAACATAATAACCAGCACAGATAGACAAAGAGACATTCATGGATTTATATTTAAAAGTAACTTTTATTTCCCCCCCCTGGACCCAGGGTATGGCAGCTGCATACCCTTGCCATACCCAATTGACGCCCCTGGGTCATATATAGCGCAGTGAAAAGGATTGAGAACCACAGATATAGTGGTTGAACTGCTCAGATAAGAGCAGCGACGTGTGGGCCCCTTACTGTACTACTGTACTGAATTGTACCGTTGTTTTGGAGCTGTGTGTGCAGTCAACGTCAATTGAGTTTGATCGCAATTCATTTGGGAATCAGATTTTCCTAAAATTCCAGCAAATGAAACCCTTTTTTAATTCCTGAACAGTACTGTACTATTTAGCTTTTCCTTTTGTAATACCAAGTCATAGTGGATTTTATCCTATAGGTCAGGGGTTTTCAAACTTTTTTGACTCATGCTTGAAACATGCAATCATATAATATGTTATAAGAAATAAAGTATTTTTGCAATGTCACGCCACGTCGCCGTCGGGGGCTCTAAGCGTGTGTGTGTGTGTGTGTGTGTGTGTGTGTGTGTGTGTGTGTGTGTGTGTGTGTGTGTGTGTGTGTGTGTGTGTGTGTGTGTGTGTGTGTGTGTGTGTGTGTGTGTGTGTGTGTGTGTGTGTGTGTGTGTGTGTGTGTGTGACGTCAATAGGCGTTAGCCCGCCCCCCCCAGAAGTGGAATGTCTGCCTGCAATCTCAGACTCTCTTCCCAAAACGAAGTGTGTGATAGAGTCTGACGCTTGCAGTCAGGCTACCCCTGAATTACACTGTTCATTTTTAGAATCTTACATCCTATTGGAGAAATATCCGTTTCCATCAGAACTGACTGAAAATAACGTTATACTTGACATTTAACCACTTGAACCCCAGCATGCCTATTCTGGGGGGAAGGTTCACCAAAAATAGCCGATCTACAAGCTCACAACGCGTCACAACGTGACACGTTGTGAGCTTGTAGATCTGCTATTTTTGGTGAAGATAGTTGTCGTAGATAGAAAAAGAACTCATCAAGTACAGTGCAAATCAAGTCTGTTTTACTAAGCATAGTGAAGTGATATTGATGTAGTGATATTGATGTAGTGATATTGATGAATTCCAAATATTATCAAATTATCTCGCGGCACCCCTGGACTGGCATCACGGCACCCCAGGGTGCCCCGTCACCCACTTTGAAAACCAGGTGAGTAACAAGACTTGCTCCCTATTTAGATCCATGAAATCAAATCATTCACATCATAATTTTCACTCCCAGCACCTTACAGTATATTTATAGCATATTGTCGTTGTCGGGTGGAAACCTTTTATGTCCGTTCGTTTTGTATTTATCATCTATAAAATGTACTAAACTAGTGAAAACAGCAGATCTACAAGCACACAACGCCTCGCATCGCGAGGCGTTGTGTGCTTGTAGATCGGCTGTTTTAGAGAATCAAAAATTTTAGAGAATCAAAATGAATTGTTAATGGACATGCATTAGAATAAACAGTCCGTTTAAAATAACATCATCCTTCTACTCAGGTAACGGACAAGGGGCAGCCAGATCTTATCAAATTGTGCCTGTCTATCGTTTAAGTGAATATCCTATTCTCTCAAGATGAAGTGTACTAGTCATTTCATTAAGCCAGTGTTTAAATGCAGGTGCTTCCTCTTTTTTCGAATGAGTTAAATCAGACCATATGAAAGGAGATGTGGTTGTGAACTTGTCAAGTTGGAGATGGGGTCTGCCTAAGATAATTAGTATTGGGTCAGGGTCAATTTGGGTGTCCAAAAGAGCAATCCGTTTTTGTGTGCTTGCAGGATTTAAGAGAGAGTGAGCGCAAAGAGTGAGTGAGAGGTGAAAGGGAGCTAGAGTAAAAACATGCAATGAAAGATGGAAGTCGAGGGTTATGAAAGATATTGACCATGAAAGGAGCTAGGATCACATTTTTCTCGCTTGCTTGGAAAGCTGGTTTAAAGCTTTAGAATAGAGTTACAATCACAGTGCAGGGAAAGGAAGTCAAAGCTTATGGAAGGAGCGAGGAAAGAGAAGAAAAACAGTTAAACGTTTTTTCCCCCCCCTTGCTTGTTTAGGAAGCAGGGCAAAAAGCTATAATGAGTGAGACGGACAACGAGGCATGAAAGGAGCGGAGGAAGACGACTTTATGACTGACGTGGGCCGCGGAACGAGACGGCGATGTATTTTGGCCGGCTGAGCGTGCTCGACCTCAGCGTGTCGTCTCCTCTTAGCTGTGGGAAATCGTCTCACATCCACAAGTGAAGTTCAGCGAGCTGCTATAGCGGTGCTATGAATCCATCGCCTCAGTGCTAATGTCCGGCCACTTAAACACTTACAACCTATATACTTTGTTTACCCGGGGTCCCCCGGGGGTCTGTGCTACAAGCTCACAATGAATGCAACGCGTTTTGGGCCTTGTAGATCCTCTATTTTCTCTTAAAGGAGTAGTTCACCCCCAAAATGACTTTTTTTTCTATTTATTAGTCACGCCATGGAGACTAGAGTTCAACAATATTTTTAGTTTTTTGTCGCATTCCTAAGACAAAAATGTGATAACAATAAATTTACCCCCATTCGTTCCGGATTGGGACCCGTTTCGAAACGGGTCCCCATCCGGAATCAATGGGGGTAAATTTACTCGAATCAAATTTTTGTCTTAGGAATGTGACAAAAAACTAAAATATACTCTCCATGGCGTGACTAATCAATAGAAAAAAAGTAATTTTTAGGGTGAACTACTCCTTTAAAAGTTTTAGCCCACGATTTCGTAACCTGGCGCTACTCTCCCTCTGCCAACCTGGGGAGAACCCCCGAACTGAGCTCATGCTTCCTTCAATGTATGAGGAGTGCGCAGGCCGCTTCTTATCACCCTGGTTGGACGTAGCGCGTGGAAGCAACACATTATTCCAACCAGTTCCTTTCCCCTCCATCAGGCGCCCTGGCTGGCCAAGGGTAGGCAATATAGAGACCAGGATTACTGCATGTTTCTTTTTTTAGGTTACCTACCATAGGAGACACAGGGAAAACATGAGAACCCCACATAGACAGGCCCTAGATCCTCTATTTTCAATTAACTGAAGTACAACAGATGGGTTGTATTAATAAAAACCTTGTAACTAAAGTTTTCAAATATTAAGAGTAAAAAGTACAATATTTTCCTCTTGTGAGGTAGTACAGTAGAAGCATTGGGGAAAAATGGAAAGTAAAAGTACCACAAAGTTACACATCGCTCACTTGCAGTATTGAGTAAATGTACTTAGTTACTTAGTCCACCATTGCCTGAGTGTTCAACGCTAGCGGAAACACTCTCTCCACGCACGAACACAAACTGACTGGTCCTCATTCATGAATAGACGCACACATACATTTCACTGACCTTTGCCCTGTCTGCACAGTCTAGACTATAGTCACACATTGTGTCGGTGGCGCGGTTCACACAAGTCGCAAAGAATTTAAAAACGTTGTGGCTGACATGGGAACTGGTTTGTGGAAAGGGGCTGATCATGTGTAGCATTATCTTATTTGTCAGAATAGCAGACGGGTTCGCAATCTGGGTTCGATAACGCAATGATAATTCATTTTAGTGTGTGTGTGTGTGTGTGTGTGTGTGTGTAGTGAGCTTGCTTGCTTGCATGTCTGCTTGCGTTTCTGTGTGCACACACTTCCTCATATTGACCATGGGTGTCAAGGGACAAATGCCTTTGCGCATTCTTGCGTGTGAATGTATTTATATACCGTCGCTGTCGGGTGGAGACCTTGTATGTCCAAAACGGTTACTTTTCAGGAAATGACAAAAAGAAGAACCTGCCTTCCAAAGTGTTCTAAAAAAAGCATTAAAGGTTTAACCCATTCAGACCTAGAATTATTGAATGTTTTAACTATTGAAAAATAGCAGATATACAAGCTCACAGCGCTGCGAGCTTGTAGATCTGCTATTTTTGAAAAAGTCGTGAAAATCTTTGAATATATGTATTTTTAAAGCGAACGTTTGTAACTCAAATTTTGCTTCTGGGTGGTTCCTTGGGAACTAAATATTTTGAGATGGGGGTCCGTGGCCAAATATATATCATTGTGGGGGTCCTTCACGTGAAAAAGTTTGAGAACCACTGACATAGTAGTCTCTCAAGAACAGACTAACTGAGTGAAAAGGACCTTTTCTTTGATGTCGAGCCACATTGCTGACATAGAAACATAGGTTTTAAAAAAAAAAAACCTTAGAAGGATTCAAAAGACACTTATAGAATCGGATCAAAATCGGGTCAAAATCCGAATTTTCAATATTTTTCAAAAATAGCAGATCTACAAGCTCACGAGTGCCGCGCTGTGAGCTTGTATATCTGCTATTTTTGCTATAATTCTAGGCCTAAATGGGTTTAATTATGGAGATACAAGGTTTCTGCCTAACAGCAGTGTCATGTGTGAGAGATAAAGACAGACATGTTTTCTGTGTTGTGTCAGTCACATTGCTGCCTGTTGGCCTGGCCGTGACAGTGTGTGTACAGCGGGGTCGAGAGAGGTTGGCGGAGCCTAAGTGATCGTGTTGTTCCTGCTGTCAAAATGCATTCAGTTTAGCGTGAGCTGAAGAAAGCAATACTCTCTCTAGCTGTTTACGTATAGCCTTTTCCACGATGTGGCCCTTTTGTGTGTGTGTTTTGAAGTTGGCACGTTAATGCGAATGACTAACCCTAACCCTATTTATTTTGGACGCTTCTGTGCATTCTTTGAAGTTGATGTTTTTACGTTCCACGTGTTAAAACGTGGTAGTAACGGTGATCGTGAAATACGTATTACACACGTTTATTTGTATACACTCTTAGTTTCGATATTTCAACAACTGACAACAAGCGAAGACCACACTGTCGCAATGTTCAACATTGTTTCAATTTATTTGTTGCTTGATCAGCTGTGCAAATTATAAGTCCTCTGTGTGTTTCTGAAGTGCCGCCTGCAAACAGGATAATTTCGCTGTAATGTTTGCCCCCGAATAGGAACGCTGGGGTTCATGCAGTGTTGTTTTTGACAGCAAATTTTGATTTAGTTTTAGTCATCGTCTTTTGAATAAAATGAGAACTCCAGGCAGGATAACCCCACAGTACTGGAGAACTCTACGCACCTGTGTCACCTCAAGACCTCAGGAGGGACCCACCCAATACCTCCCCAGAGGAGCCTCTTGTTGGGAAAAAAAAACAAATAGAGCAGGAGAGGGGAGTTTAGCCTTGGCCAGGAGGAGGAGATGGGCAGTGATTTGGCCACCACTGCCGACCCGGCCATCAGGAGGGTGTAGCGGAGGCGGGTCGAAACACCTGATGATCGATGGTTACCGCCTGAAGACATCAAATGTTCCTGGCCAAGGCTACATTCACCAAACGTGAATGGAGGAGAAGCATCGTTAGATGTAATTATAATCGTCTTTTAGTTTTAGTCATAATTTAGTCACCTGACAAGTTTTAGTTTTAGTCTAATTTTAGTTGACTAAATATCACAAGATTTTAGTTGACTACATCTACAGTTGATTTAGTCAACTAAAATGTATTTTGGCAGGCCTTGATGACATGGTAATGGCTGATTTTACACTTGGTTGCGTGCTGAAAATAGCCGGTCTACAAGCTCACAACAACACAACGCGTCGCGCTGCGACGCGTTGTGAGCTTGTAGATCTGCTATTTTCACATGCAACACCTGAGAGCAACCAAACATAAAATGACTCTCTTCTCCACTAGTCCCTCCCTAATGTTTTAGTCTAGTTTTTATTTTGTTGACGAAATTGTCAATATATGTCTTAGTTTTCGTCATCACAACTTAGTTTTTATTTCGTTTTCATCAGTGAAAAAAACACAGTCGACAAATATTTTTCGTCATAGTTTAACTTTTAGGCGACGAAATAAACACTGGGTTCATGTGGTTGATGGTACCTGATGGCTCCATTATTAGCTTCAGCAGTTGTTAGCCAGTCTCTCTGTCACCTTAATGGGCTCCATATCTCACTCACAAACTCTCAAGAGAGACACAGTTCCTTTCAAATGTTGCCTTTCACACGGATGCAAGCTCTTTGGGTTTTCAGCTGCAGGCAGTGGCGTCATTCAGAAAAAGCTAAGGTATGGCAACATGACTGGTGTCTTGCAAGACACCAGTCATGTTGCCATACCTTAGCAACAGGCATGATGCATTCATTTTAAGTACATTTAATGTTTTCCCCTCGTTTCTACGGTTTCTTGGGCTGGATATGGCAGCCAGGAGCGGTCGTTCAAGTGCAGATAAACTTGGCATGTTAGTAAACGTGCCACAATTAACACTAATGCATTGCACCGGTGCAGCTGGAGAATATAATTATAATACCTTGTTAAAACAAGGTACGCCAAACTCGTTCAGTAACGAGACAAGGCCACTGGAGGTCGCTGTGCCAAAACTCAGTTGTCTCGTCCACAGACCAGTAAAGGGTTAACATTGTAACGTGCTTCCTGCGTGCATGCTGCGTGCCCTGTGAAAGACCCTGGTGCATATGTCATAACGTGACGTGCACAGAAACAAAATGGAGCGTCTATGCTGTATTGATTCCTATTCTATGCTGAAACATAAAAATGGCTTTATCTCTGAATAAGGTGCAAAGAACGCCAGGGAAAAGGAGATCTGCTTGTTTTCACGGTGACACTATACCGCGATGGTTGGCCCCGGTTTGGATTTTAGTTTTGCGAGCGTTTGTAAACAAACAGATCTTCTTCCTGAATCGTCAGTGGACACTCACGTGCACATGCACGAAGCTTCCGAGGCTCTTCAAAATAAAGCGTAAGTGAACGGCGCACCAGCAACAGCTAGAAATGTTAGAAACCTTGGCGGTCGTGTTAAAGTGACCATTTTGTTAAATTTAGCATTTGTAGTTATTTTACTGTAATTTAATAACATAATAACCAGCACAGATAGACAAAGAGACATTCATCCAGTCTCTCTGGCACCTTAACACTTTGCAAGCCATGGGGAGCCGCTGTCTTTTACCGTACTTTGTCATTAAAAACGAAATAAATGATTTTTATCCGAAAATCGGCGATCGTCTAACCTTCCCTAGTCACCACTCGTCCATCGATAGCGCATGGCTCGTCTGACATGAAGCAGAAGTGACGTCAGGTCCATTCCTTCCAGAGGCTTCCTAGCAGCCACCCATTTACTGTTTATACACGAGTGCTTCTTCTTCTTTCGTGTATCATCGTCTTTGATGATTGGTTGACGACATTTAATTTCACAAGATTCCTTGTTACAGCAGGAGTGCTGCGGGCTATGCGAGCGAAACTGTTCATATCTACTCTTGAGTCATCCGTGGATTATTTGAGGATCGCGCACGCGAAACGCACGGGGAGAAGACGCCTCGGCCAAAACAGCCACTCTATCCCAATGGAGATCCAGATAATCATGGTGAGCTGTGTTAAAGTGACCATCTATACTATAATTTTGCAAATGTCTGAGTGAGTGAGTGTCTGTCTGTCTGTCTGTCTGTCTGTCTGTCTGTCTGTCTGTCTGTCTGTCTGTCTGTCTGTCTGTCTGTCTGTCTGTCTGTCTGTCTGAAACAGCGTTTCTCCTCAGTGGCTGGAGCAATTGATCTGAAATCGCATCACCATTAGCATATGAACACACCTGACATAACTGTGAAGCCCGTTTGTCACTTTCACAAATCATATGCTGTATATTAGCATTTTTATGGTGTATCTACTATCTATTCTGCATCTAGCATGAGGCACATCTATTCTGCATCTAGCATGAGGCAAAATGTTTAACCAGCTCTGTGTGTGTGTGTGTGTGTGTGTGTGTGTGTGTGTGTGTGTGTGTGTGTGTGTGTGTGTGTGTGTGTGTGTGTGTGTGTGTGTGTGTGTGTGTGTGTGTGTGTGTGTGTGTGTGTGTGTGTGTGCAGGCAGGCGGGTGTG